>NW_022900931.1:65955485-65956591 GCF_012274545.1 Fukomys damarensis
TGGGGGAGTGAGAGGTGCTGGGAATGCAGTGGCAGAGAGCCCAGCTCTGTCTCAGAGTCGCTCGTGGAATCCAGTCCCTCGTGACTGCCGGAAAGTCCCCCAGGTCCCCTCTGCCCCTTCTCCCCTGAGAGCTCCTCTTCCACTGTGGAGCTACGAGACCCCCATCCCTGGCCTGGGCGTCCCCGGTCACAGCCACCTACCCTGTGGCACTGGGATTGTCCAGCGACCGTTTCCGGATCCGCGTTGCTCCTTTAAAGGAAACCACTCGACCTGTTCCTTTCACCTTTGCTGGAAACTGAAGGCTCAGCCTGAGTGAGTGAGTGAGGAAGGAATTAAAGAATGAATGAAATTTCTCCCATCGTCCCCGCGACACACGTGACGATTCTTCCCCCTTGGCCCAATCAGTTCTGGGCAGACAGAGATTGAAGAGGCGGCTCCACAGGCAGTGACACGAGGACAGGACGCGTGTGACCGGGGCAGTTTACTTGGCTGCCTTAGTGTGTTTGAGCAGCTCTAGCAAGGCAGCGCGAGCTGGGGGCATAAGACAAGAGAGCTTTATTTCTTACAGTTCTGGAGGCTGGGAAGTCCAAAGTCAAGGCGCCAGCACGGTGTCTGGTGAGGACGTGGTTTGGTGCAGATCGTGCCTCCTTGTTGTGTCCTCCTACGGTGGCAAGAGCAGGCGAGCCCTCTGCGCTCTGTTACAAAAGCTCCAACCCTATTCATAAGGGCTCTTCCCCCAGGGCCCAATTACCAAGCAGGGGACCCCATCTCCTGTTACCATCACCTTGGCGATTTGGACTTCAGCTTATGAATTTCGGAGATACAAATATTCAGGCCACTCTGGGCCTCAGTAGTACCTTCTGAAAATGGGCGAAGTGGATCTAGGGAGCCTCCCGGCTCTTTTGACTCGTGCTCCTGAGTTCCTCTTTTCTGTACGGATTCTCTGTGGCTCCCCCAGATCTCTCCTTCCCATCCTTCTGCTCCTCTTTACAAATGGAGGGCACAGGAAGCAGGTGGGCCATGACCCAAGCGGGCTGGCCCCCGGGACGCTGCAACTGTTCCTGTGTGGGAGTGTTTGGGCGGGTTGCGGGGCTCGGGAGGGTTGC
>NW_022900931.1:65957091-65957343 GCF_012274545.1 Fukomys damarensis
TCTGGGTTCCTCAGAGCAGAGGCCTCCGGGGGACCCGCAGCTCCAGGCCGACATGCTCCTGCTCCTGCTCCTGCTGCTGCTGCTGCTGCCAGCGAGGCTGCTCTGGGCTCAGGAGGGGGCGTGGTGGCGGGATTTCTCCCTGAAGGTGCAGAGCCGGGTGAAAGTGCAGGAGGGCCTGTGCGTCCATGTGCCCTGCGTGTTCACCACCCTCGGAGAGTGGACTGAGTCGGACGCGGCTCACGGCTACTGGTT
>NW_022900931.1:65958732-65997587 GCF_012274545.1 Fukomys damarensis
CCGACTGTGGTGCCCCCTGCACGGGTGGACCTGGCCGTGTGGGCCTCTCCGGCCTGAGGACAGCCGTGGCCCTGACTTCATTCTGCCAACAGAAACGCTACAACGAGCGGGTCGTGTCCAGTTCCGTGAGTGTGGTGTGAGTGTGGTGGCTTTCGTTCCTTAAGCGCAAGGCGGCTGATTCTGCCTCCGTCAGCGCGAGCCGGTCTCCACCGTGTTGGCCTTCCCAGTCTGAGGGCTCAGTGTTTTCACACTGTCCTCTTTGAACGATGTGCAAAGGACCAATTGCATTTGTTTCTGGGAGCTACTGTTTACAGTCTCCGTTGGCTTTTCAGAGTGATTTCACTTTTTGCGTTTACTGTGTTTGTCCTGCAAAGCTCTTTCACACTGGAGCAGTTACCACTCACCGCACACTTTGCTGCTTGCCTTTTTCCGAGGCTCCGCCCTGAGTGGGGATCCACGCTGTCCTGCAGCCCCTTTGCCAGGCCTCCTCTCCTCATCTGCCCGCCCCGAGTTTGCAAACCAGCTTTTCCCACGGGCCTCCGTGGCCTCCGAGTCCACCCCGCATCTCACCCTGCACGCGCTTTCTCCAGCTGACCCTGCCGTCCTTCTGCTTCCTCGAAGTTCTCAGGCCTCGCAGTCTCTGCATTCCCTGCTTCTCCTTCTGGAGTCCCCTCCCCTCCCCGCCACCGGCCCCCAGCCTGACCTCCGTGCTCACCCGGGTGTGAGGTAAGTGCGCCTCCCCGGGACGCCCTCCTGGCCGCTGTCTCACTCACGCTCTGTCTCCAAGGCGCTGCCCCGCGGTCACCTGCATCGCAGGTCGTGTGGCCCTGTGAACGCTGCTCAGAGCAGCCTGGCCGACCAGTACCCGGGGCCAGGCGAAAGTGTGGATAAGGAGTCTTCCGTGGAGTCTGGCTTCTCGGTTTTCACCCAGGCCTTCTGGGGGCAGCTGGTGGCTTGGCTGGGCGCCCTGTGAAGCCCCAGGCCGTCCCTCTGTCCTGCCGGGACCTGAGTCCAGGTGGACAGAACCTTCAGGGTCTGAGCCGGGCCTCGGCTCCTGCCCACTCCCGTGTCTGCTGATCACGCAGGCACCGGTTCCCCTGCCGCTGTCTCTGCGCCTGAATCTCCCTCCTCTGTGTCTCCTCCCGTGTCCTTCCCGTAACCGCTTCGCCACTCTGACCCTCCGCGTCTTCTCTACAGCACCCACAGCCCTGGCGAACGGCTCCTCCCTCCCAGTCGTGGCGGGCCAAGCTCTGCGCCTGCTCTGTGCGGTGGACAGCGACCCCCCTGCCAGGTTGACCTGGTCCTGGGGGAACCTCACTCTGTGCCCCTCGGAGCCCGCGAACCCTGGGGTGCTGGAGCTGACTCCACAGCACCTCAGGGGAGAGGGAGAATTCACCTGCCGGGCACAGAACTCTCTGGGCTCCCAGCGCGCTTCCCTGAGCCTGTCCCTGCAGGGTGAGTGACTCGTGAGCTGCAGAGAGCCCTAGACCTCAGTCCACACAGCAGCCTCGGGGCGGAGGTGGGGTTGCCCCTGCTCTGGCTCTGCTGTGAGGCCAGAACCTCCCTCCCCCCAGAGCCTCACTGTCTTCTCCCTGTAGGTTCAGAAGGGCTGGGTGACAGGTGGCTCTTGGAGGAGAGAGGTGGGGGCTTAGGGTTTGGGGTGTTGAGGTCCTTTTGGGAGCCAGGACTTGAATGAGCCATTTGCCTTGGGCACAAAATTTAAGGCAAAGCCAAAAAACAAGCAACCATCAAAGAGAATTACCGTGAAAATAAAAATCTCAGCTCATCCAGTGAAATAATCATAATAGGATGCCAAAAAGGAAAAATGAATGCAAAATATGCTCCACCATGAGGAGAATCTTAAATAACAACAAACCACAGCCAGCATCTATATGCTGGGCTCTCTTCTCCCATCCTGCCCCTGCTCCTTTCCTCCCCTGTTCTCCTTTCCAGGAAAGCGGTAGGAAAGCGGAAGCCCAGGGCCCCAGGAGGTGGGAGGAGGGGGAGGTTCTCCACATGAATCAGCACAGCAGTTTCCCCTGTCAGCAGACCACGAGGGGCTTCCACCGAAGGGGCTGGGAGTGACCGGAGTGACCCTGGGGGCAGTCGCGGGAGCCGGCACCACAGCCCTGCTCTTCCTGTCCTTCTGCATCGTCTTGGTCATGTGAGCATCACCTGGGACAGAGGGGACCCTCAGAGGGTGACTGGCCCAGAGCCAGAGGTACTGAGGCTAAGGCAAGCTGCCAGGAGCTTAGGGAGTTGCCTTTTTCCCCCCTGGTACTGGGGATTGAACACAGGGCCTTTGCACTGAGCTACATTGCCAGACTCCCCTCCCCTTATATTTTGAGACAGGGTCTCACTAAATTGCTAAATTGGCCGGGCTGGGTTCAAACTTGTGATCCTCCTGCCTCAGCCTCCCAGACTCCTGCAGCACCACCCCACCTGACTGCCCTGTAAATACAGGGGCCTCTAGAATGAGGCCACCCTCTCCAGCTTCAGACACCTCTCTAGCACCTTAGTAGGAAAAGAGTGGGGGTGTGGGGTCGCCCAGGACAGGGACCCCCACAGGCCTGAAAGGACCCCTGGTGTCTTCATTCAGAATATGGTCCTGCAGAAAGAAATCTGCAAAGCCAGCAGCGAGCAAGAGGGATCCCATTGGCACCAGCAGCTTGGCCTCACAGGTGAGTGACACAGGAGTGCTCACTCCCAGCTCTCTGCCCGCCAGGACACCTCCTCTGTGGGGGCCCCCAAGGCTGCTCCACCAAGCACTGCCCCCGGCACCAAGTCCTCACCTTGCTGAAGTCGGAGACTCCACCACCCTCCTTCCCCCAGACTGCAAAGGAGCAGGGAGCCACCTGTCTGCCCTGCCTCCTGTCACTGTACGGTGTCCCTTCTTCCTCCTCAAGAGCAGCGATTTTCCCTTCCCCTGCTTGACCCCATCATTGCAGAGAACACAGGATCCTTTTCTTGGGCCTCCTCACCTCCCCTGTCCCCCTTCCGAGTGATCCTCTGAAAGCCACCATGGCCCAGTTCCACTGCACCTGACATGCGCTTGCCACCCCACACCCAGTGTGAAGGGCCAGGTAGTAAATATTTTTGGCTTTGTGGACAATACGCATGGCTATTGGAGCTACTGGACTGTGCTACTGCGCAGGAAAACAGCCATAAGCCATATGTCTGTGATGAGCTTGGCTGTATTCCAATAAAACTTTATTTATAAAAACAGCAGTGGGCCGAATTGGACCCAGGGCTGACCTAAAGAATACAGCCAGACTGCTTAGTCCACAGCCCCTACAAGCACACTGGACCTCAGAGTACCCACGTATCCTCCCAGGCTGGAATTAGGGCCAGGTGAGTGAGGTGCTTGCCTGACATGCACGATTTCAGGAATAAGCTGTATTCCCGGCCCTTTATTTTTAAAATTTTTATTTTGAAATGGAGTCTTGCTCATTCGCCATGTTGCCCAGGCTTGCAGTCTTCTTGTCTCCAGCTCTTCGAGCTCCGGGAATATAAGCGTGTGCCACCACACCCAGCTGTTTTCCCATCGTGACTACCCCATTTTACTTTCCCGCCAATAGGAACATAAGGGGTCTCATTTCTCCACATTTCTGCCTACACTTGCTAACTTCTGTTTTATTTTGTTTCAAATTACTTTCTTTGGTTTTCTTTTTGGTACTGGGATCGAACTGGGGTCCTTACGCTTGCGAGGAAGATGGCGGCGCCACTGAGCTAAGTCCCCAGCCCGCATAGTACTTTCTGAATAGTGGTCATCTTCATGAGCAGGAGGTGATATTTGTCTATGATTTTGATTTTTCAGTTTTTGAGTAATTAGTGACATGGAGCATCATTTCATGTGCTTATTGGCCATTTGTATATCTTTTTGGAGGAATCTCTATCCAAGTGATTTGCTCATTTTTCCAATCAGGTGGCTTGGTTTCCATCGTTGAGTAGTAGGAGTTCTTTCTATGTTCTGGTTTGGGCCCTTGTCAGATGGTTGGCTTTCAAGCCTTCTCTCTCATTCTGTAGGTGGACTTTGACTTCTACTTGTGATGCAGATGGCTCCGGAGTTGGCTACTTGGTTGCTCTAGAGGTGCAGGGAGGAGCAGGTACAAACATTCAGAAACAGGAGGCTGACCAGTGAGTAGAGGAGGGAGCAGTCAGGAGGCCCATGTGGCAAGAGGGCAAGGGCTGACCACAGGAAACACGTTTGGAGAAGTCAAATGTGTGCAAATGGGGAGGCTGGGGAGCTCAGAGCAGAACAAAGGAATAATCCTACTTTCACTTTCAGGGGCTCCTCTGGCCACTGTGTGAAGACACTGTGTGGCCAGGGAGGGGCAGAGGCAGGGAGGTTAGAACGAGGCTGGTAAAGCACTCCTGGCAGGAGGGGATAGCGGAGGCTGCTTCTGGGTGGACCTCGAGGTGAAGGAATAGGGAAACGCTGTGGGCTGGGAGTGGTGCAAGAGCAGGGAAGGATGCAGAGTGGGCCCTGGGCATCTGTGCTGTGTGGCCAGAAGAAGGGAGGTGCCAAGCCTGGAGGTCGAGAAGAGTCCGAGAAGAGGAGATGTTCAGTCTGGATATGTGGAGTTTTGTGTGCGCTTGAACAAGGGAGTGGGAGTTTCAAATATAGATTGTCCTGATGTTTCTACTTAGGATTTTTCAACCTTACCATTATGCGTTCAGCAGAAAGCACCTCTTCAGATTCTGAGTTTTGATATTTTCTGGGGCCAGTGACATGCGGTGTAGGACTCTTGAGATTCTGGGTAGCAGCAGTGAACCACAGCTCCTAATCAGCCACAAGATCACAAGATAGCAACCACCACTCTGCAGTAGCTTGTACTGGATACAGATATTTGATGCGTTATCTGAGCTGCTCAACACTTGAAAGAGTTTCATAGAGCTGTTCTACTACTAAGGGGTGTGCCAGAGATGGGCGTAGTTGAAGGGGATGCTTCCCAGGGAGGCTCCATCCCTTACCCTGAGTGAGTCTGTATTAGGTTCCTGATGCTGCTGTAACAATTCACCGCAAATATCCTGCCTATAACAGTAAATGTGTGTTATTTCCAACATGGGTTCCTTTGGGTCAAATCAAGGAGTTGGCAGCAGGACCGGCTCCTTCCAGAGGCTCTAGGCAAAAATCCACCCTCCTTCATTTTGTCTCCTCTGGAGAAAACTTTCTCTCCTTGGCTCAGGGCCCCATCTTCCATCTGCAAAGCCACTAGCATAATATCTTCCAATCTCTCCGTCCTCTTTTCACTTGTGAAGACCCTTATGATCACATTGGGCTGACCCAAATAATCTGGGATCATCTTTCCATCTCTATGTCCCTAACTTAATTTTATCCTCAGAGTCCCCCTTACTGGGAAATAGATAGATCTGGAAACCATTGTGTTGAGTGAAATAAGCCAAACTCACTCAGAAAGATAAACATTGCATGTTGTCCATAATATGTGGAATCTAAAAGAGATGACAAGAAAGTAGAAGATATACTATTGTCAGACAAGAGGAAGAGAAGAGTAGGAGGGGTGGGGAGGAGACTGTATGGGTAGGTAATGGGGGGTGGATATGATCAAAATATATTATATATATCGGAACCTCTTCCCCAGGGTGAAACTAGGAGGTGGACGGTGAGGGGTGTGTTGAGAGGGTGAAAATGATCAAAGTATGTCATATACTTGTAGGAATCTACAAAATGAAAGCCACTAATCTGTATAAGTAATTTTGAAAAAGAGTACAAAATAAGTCCCTCTCACTATGAAAGGTAACATATTTACAGTTCCCAGGGGTTCGAGGTTGTGGACATTTTGGGGTACCATTATGTTTCCTACCAGAAGGATACAATTTGTTTGACTTCTGCTTCTCTCCACCCCACAGCAGACTGTGAGCTTCTGAGGGTTGGTGCCATGACTGACCCAAAACACAGCCTCTCTCACGCTACTCTTGGCTATTGTAATCCACAATTAGATACTTGTTTCAGTACTTATTTATTGCCATCCTCTCAATTAACAAGTGAGCTGCAAGAGGCCAGGTTGTCTGTCTGCCATGTCTGCCGTGGTATTTCCAGTGCCCAGCTCAGGATCTCACACGTGGGGGACGCTAGGATTGGGATCTGAAAGCAGTGGATCCAATCCTGGATTTACCAGGAAGTTTGGGCATGCTGCTTACTGATTTCAACCCAAGTTTTCACACCTATAAACTGGAGACAAAAAACCAATATCTTCATGGAGTTGTGAATGAGATTAGGTGCTCATTCTGCATTCGACGTTTGAAGAAAGCAGGAATGAAGGAGATCGTAACACAGATGCACATGGAGGGGTGGATGTAGGGACCCATGGGGGCTTCCACCTGGCCTTGGCCCTTCCTGTCCACACCACCCTGCCCTGATTCCCTTCTCTCTGTACCACACAGGGTCCGCTGGTTGAATCCCAGCCAGATGACAGCTCCTCGCACCAGCCTCCCCCATCTGTGACTGCCCTCTCCTCAGAAGAGGAAGAAGAGATCCACTATGCATCCCTCAGCTTCCATAGGGTGAAGCCCAGGGACCCGCAGGACCACCAGAGCATCACCAGTGAGTACTCGGAGATAAAGATCCACGAGTGAGAAGCCGCTGAGACTCGTCCTGGTTGGAGAGGTCACAGCCCCTCTGGGCTGAGGAAAAGTCAGGTCCTGTAGAAGGAAGAATCCTCCAAGTGAGCCTGCTATGCATCCAGAGCCCGTCCTCAGCAGTGCTGAAGCTGTGCTGCTACCCTGCATCTCCTCTCTCCCTCCACCTGGCACTGCAGCCTCCCATAATCTACTTCTGTGAGTTTGACTTTTTTAGGTTGCACAGATGAATGAGAGACACAGTTCCTATTTATCTGTGCCTGAATCACAGCACTTAACAGTATGTCCTCTAGGCTCATCCAAGTGGTTGCAAAAAAAAAGGCAATAATGCATTGTAGGGCTGGGGATTTAGCTCAGCTGTGCTGCCACCTGCCTTGCAAGTGCAAGGTCCCAAGTTCGATCCCTGGTACAAACCAAACCAAAACAAAGACAAATAATGTATTGTAGACAGAGGGTGTTAAATGTTCTTCCTAAGAATGGTAAGTATTTAAGGTGATAGGCTAATTAGCCTTATTTGATCATTCCTCAAGGTGTGAATCTATTGAAAAATCACACTGTGCCTAAAAAGGCATAGATAACTATTATTTGTCCATTAAAATGAACTTTAAAGAATTCCTGTACGTGATGAGCTATAACTATAGTGAAAGAAGTTGATAAGCTATAACTTTAGTGAAAGAGCACAGGCTTTGAAAGCACTCCTGATTCAAATCCACATTCTGCCCTCTTATAAAGTAAGGAACAGAAAAATCCCACCCCTCAGTGCCTCAGTTTCCTGCTCAAAAAATAGGGATCAGAAGCCCTCCTTCAAGGTGAGAACGACAGGAATAAAATCCCACCATAGCTCCTGGAACAGATGGGACTGAGCACACGCTGAATCTGGATCCTATGCTTTGAACAAGGGGTCCTGCTGGGGGTTCCTCCCTTGTCTGGGAATGGTCAGTTATCTGTGTGAGGATGCCAGTTGCCTACAAATAGCTGTTTCACAGCTTTTGCAAAAGTGACTTCAGCTTGTGAATCAGATCTGTGCAGCGTCTGGGCTCTCTCTCTCTCTCTCTCTCTCTCTCTCTCTCTCCCTTTGATCTTGAGGCCTTGGACTCTTCATCTTGCAGGCAGTCCAGAGGGGATCATTTGGACATCCAGAGCAGAGTTCACTAATGGCCCCTTGCTCCTGAACAACCCCTTCAGCTTCCTCATGGCCTCACTCCTCCATCCATGCTGCCTGCTGTTCCATCTGGTCTTTCTAAACCATTTTCAGGGCACCCCACCGATTCATGCCTCAGTCCTTGATACTGAGGTCCCTCCTCCTAGAATGTCTTCCCACTGAACCTCCAGCTGCTTCTGTGTCTGGAAGTGGAGCTTGAGGGGTGGCCTCTGGATTGAGATGAGGGAGGCAAGAGGCAGCTCATGGTCTCCCTGCTCTCAAGCCAAACCAAGCAAATGAGCAAAGTGCCCCCCTCAAATCTTAGGATCATCTGGAAAATGCAATAACATGATTTAAAATTCACTTACACATGTCACCCAAACCAGGAAAGGAATGGAAAACAATTGCTTGATACATGTAGTCTTGATGGCAAGAAATCAAAGGATGGATGAAACACAAACAGTTCTTTAAATCTGGATCCTAGCCCATTTATGGAAGCACTGAAAAACAAAATGTCAGGGAACAATCTTTTAAACAAACATGCAACTTCTGTACTGAAAAATACAGAACGTTGACAGGAAAAAAGAAGATCCTAAGAAATATACCATGTTCATGGACTGGAAGAACAATATCATTAAGATGTAAGTTCTCTCTATGTTGATTTAAAGTAATCCCAGTCACTATACATATACATATATATGTGTGCAAGTGCGTGTGTGATATAAAACATGGGCATATATGGAATACGTGTGTATATATAAGGATATAATGTGTATATATATATATATATGTACATATAATATGTATAGATTGATGAGTTGATTATAAAATTGATACGGAAGTGTAAAGGGCTACAATAGCCCAAAATCATGTAAAAGTAAACCACTGTAGGAAAATAAAGCTTTAACTTTTTTTCTTCCTTCAGGCTTTACTATTAAGCCAGGGTAGTCAAGGCAGTGTGGTATAGAATAGAATAGAATCTATAAATAGACCACATAGATGTGGTCAATAGAATTTAAATTCATTCCACTGGGACAGACAGAAAAACTTTTCAATTAATACTGGTAGAACAAGTGGATCAAAGTATGGAAAACAATGAACCTTGACTCCATCACACACACAAAATAGTCTGAGATGACTCATAAACCTGACAGTGAAAGTGGACACTCAAACTTCCATAACTGTGGCCTTCAATGTGGTGCTACTAGCCACACAGGGCTATAGAGACTTAAAAAATGCTACATTTAGTAAGCAAAAGAAGAATATAAGGCTTCCATTAATTTCAATTTTGGTGGCACGTCAAAATGATATTTGAACATATTTGGCTAATAATATGCTATTAAAAGTAATTTCATTTGTCTCATCTTACTTTTTGTTGTGTCTACTAAAACATTCAAGATTACAGATTGGATTGCATTGTAGCTAGGCAGTGGTCCTATGCAGGAAAACTGAGAGAACTTAGAATCGCTGGGCATGCAACAATTTCTTAGAAAATATCAGAAATATTAAGTGTAAGAGAAATTGGGTGCCATCAATGTCTTAGTCACTTTCTTGTTGCTGCAAAAAAATTCTCAACATCCACAACTTAAAGCAGCTGAGGTTTATTTTGGCTCTGGATTTTTAGAGGATTCAGCCCATAGTCACCTAGTGTTGAGGCAGAAAGCTGTATCTGGTGAGGCCTCTCCTCCTCTAACGAGAGCACCTCCTCACTGCTGTCATGGGGAAAGGGACAAGAAAGCTGTCTAGGTGCTAACTTCTCATAAAGCTACTAACCCCTCTCATGAGGGCTCCGCTTCACGATCCGATCACCTCCCAAAGGCCCCAGCTCTTAAGAGCATCACCTTGGAGTCAGGAGTTCCATGTAAGAGTTTGGGGAGCAGGGAACATGCAGGTCATCACAGCCATCACATGCACAGGTGTGGCCCTTCTCGGGTGGCAAGGGTGACTGAGTGTCAGGGCAAGGGGCCGGGAGGTGAGGAACGGGAGAGGACCGGATGCCAGCTAGGAACACCCCCACCCATCGAGGGAGCAGGGAGGAGACAAAAAGAGCTGAGAAGAGCCCTCCTTCCCTGCCCTTCCCTGTGGATATTTCCTTCTTTCGTGTCCTGTGCCTGGGCAGAGTATTCTGCCCAAAGCTGGAGTATTCCCTCTGTCCTCTGAGAACACAGACCATGTCCAGTCTTCCCACTGTGCCCAAAGGGAAAGGACCAGACAGAACCACAACCCTGCGTTTTCCTGCTTTCTGGGGTGCTCACTGGCAACTGGAGCGATTGTCCCAGCTCGGGGAGCACCTCAAGGGTGTGAGCAGAGTTAGGGCATTTGCCACCCACCCCAGCACAGAGCAGAGTGCATGGATGAATGAACGCAGGAAGAAACGAGCGCCTCCAGGGGTTGGCCCAAGAGCCCTGCTCATCTTTTACGCCCCCAGTGTCACACGCACAGGCAGGCTCTAGGGTCAGCCGCAGCTCTTCTGACCCAGGCATTGTGGACATGCAGAGCTGGAGAACTCTTTCACGGAGGAATTGTTCTGTGCATTGTAAGGTGCTCAGCGGTAACCCAGGACTCAGCCCCCATCAGGCTGTAACCAGGTAAAATGGGTCCAGTCCCCGAGGAATGTCCGTGAGAGACGAAAGTGCACCTGAGTGAGAAACAGAACTCATGACAACACCGTGACTTCCTCATGCTGGTCGGGTCAGGCCACTTCCCGGTGCAACCAAGAGCCACTTGCAGCCCCTCAGCCTGAGCAGACGCACGATAAGAGCCTGGTGCCGCCATCTCTCATGCCTCAGTGGACCTCAGAGGTCCCCATCAGGCCCCATGAAGTCAGGTGGGCATCCTTGGAGCCCCAAAGGCTGCTTGGACAAGACACAGGTTTCTGTCCAGACCCAGATGTGGGAGAGAAGTGTCTAAGATGGCAGCAGGATGTGGTGTCTGCTCCTCTGCTCCTCTCCGAGCAGTCTCCGGGCTCACTGGTCACGGGCTTCTGTCCAGCTGTGCAAAGGAACGATTCTGACCACGTGATCATCCGAGTTCCCATTCCCTGGAGAACTGAGGTCTCTTGCTCTTCTCAGCGTCCCCGGGTCCCACGGTATTTTCCAGCCCACTCTTCCCTTCTGCACTCACCCAAGGAGCCCAGCAGCCACTGCGTGCGAGATGCTGCCACCTCTGCTGCTGTCTGTGTTGTGGGCAGGTGAGTAGGTCCAGGGAGAGGGGCAGTGGGGTCTGGGATGAGCTGAATCTTGTTTCCCCACAGGATCTTTGGCTCAGTATCCAAGACACAAGCTGCACATGCCAAAGTCAGTGTCGGTGCAGGAGGGCCTGTGCGTCCTTGTGCCCTGCCGATTCTCCTACCCCTACTTTGCCCTCAAGACTGGCTCTGTGTTTGGCTTCTGGTTCCGGGAAGGGTCCGAATCTCTCCATGACTTGCCAGTGGCCACAAACAACCCACAGCAACAAGTGCAGGAGGAGACTCGGGGTAGGTTCCGCCTCCTCTGGGATGCACAGACCCGGAACTGCTCCCTGCACATCAGGGATTCACGGAGGGGCGACAGTGGGCTGTACTTCTTCAACACGGGCCGAGAAAAGTTCAGAAGAAGCTTCTATTGGAACAAGATCACTGTGCATGTCACAGGTGAGACTCTAGCTCCAGTTTGGACACAGAGGAGGTAATGGTGGCCTTAGGGCAGGGCTGAGTTGGGGTCCCACCCTGGGAGAGGTTGAGGGTGCATTGAGAGCAGAGGGAGTAGCTGGATGAGAGCTTGGGCTTCCTTCAGGGTGCACTTTGGAATCTCATTCCGCATCCTGGTGTCCTCTCTCCTCCCAGCCCTGACCTACACCCCCGACATCCTCATCCCGGGGACCCTGGAGTCCGGCCATCCCAGCAACCTCACCTGCTCTGTGCCCTGGGCCTGTGAGCAAGGGACGCCCCCCATCTTCTCCTGGGCGGGGGCCTCTGTGTCCCACCTGGGCCCCACCATCATGAACTCTGCGGTGCTCACCCTCAGCCCCCAGCCCCAGGACCACGGCACCAATCTCACCTGTCAGGTGTTGCTCCCTGGAGCTGGTGTGACCGTGGAGAGGACCGTCCAGCTCAACGTCACCTGTGAGAACTGGGCCTGGATGCCTACGTCCCTAGGGGTGTGAGGGACAGCAGGACCAGGGCGGGACTCATGGTGGCTGTGTGCTAGATGCCTGGTTGAGTTGGGGGCATCAGACCTGTCCTCCTGTGTGTCCATGATTTCTGGGGTGATGCTGGTGATGCTGTCTTGCCTCACTCTTCACCCCAACCGAAGAGGGAAAACCCGTGTCTTCCTGTCCCAGATTCTGCAAAGAGTTCCACAGCTGGTGTCTCCCTGGGCCGCGGCTCAGGTAGGGAGCAACTTCCTTTGGGCTGGAGGGCAGGGGCAGGGCCTCTTCAGCCTAGGGCAGGGCCGGGTCTCTGCTCACCTTGGACACAACCTGGGGTCTGAGTCCCCTTATTGATGACCCTTGGTCCCTCTCCATACACAGCTCCTTTAGTCACTGTGAGCTCCTGTCCTGCTCAGTCCTCACACCCCCTGGCTCCTGGGCACACGTATTGCCCGCCTAAGGCAGATCCATGTTCACACAGCATGAGCAGCCTTACCAGGCCCCTCTACCCTCCGCTTTTGCTTCCCCTTGGAGCTCTGGCTAAGTACTCCTTGAAGGAAATAAAACCTCACACTCAGAACACACACAAACACCCCACAGCCGGGCCCCGGAAACGGAGTCCTCTCCCACAAGGGACAAGTGTCCACACAGGCTTGCTGAGCCTTGCTCTGTCCACCGGAGACAGAGGGGGTGTGGGTGTCGGGAGCACAGAGGACCCTTCTCCATCCCTGTGGGCCCCCGGCACAGACTGAGCCGGTTCTGCGTGCGTCTTCCGTCAGCGCACCATTGTGACATTAGTTCTGCTCTGCCACAACATAGTTTTGTATCTGCTTCCACAAAAGTGTCTGAAGGTGAGTGGGAAATAGCTAAAAACAATACGGCTGCTCATAAGTCTTCTCATCCTGGTTTTCCCCAGTGGGCCGATGATTTACATTTCCAACAACGAGGGCTGAGGCTGTGTTTTCATCCACAGAGTGACCAACACCTTTCTGTTTGATTGGCTTTTGGTTTTGGGTGCTGAGGACTGGACCCGGGGCTAAGCACAATGGTTCCCTCTCAGCCTCCTCACCCTCAGAGGGAGCTCTTGCTTCTGGGCCGGTGTTGGGGAAAACTTGCTGTCCCCTACACTTTTACAAGTTTATATCCGTATGCTTTTATTGAGGTAGCGATCATTAACATTAAATTCAGCACTGGGCTGGGGATTTGGCTCAGTGGTTCCGTTGCCGGCCCAGCAAATGCAAGGTCCTGAGTTCGATTCCTGGTTGAAAAAAAAAATCTAGCACTAAGTGCTTTAAAGTACACAACAACCTGACCCTTGTATGTTTACAAAGATGTGTGACTATAACCATGATGAAATTCATCACTTTTCATCACCCACAAGCAAAGCCCCTGAGCCAAGCAGTTTCTCCACCTTCTCCCCGAGGGGCACCACCTCTCTGTCTTGGTGAAGGTGCCCACCCTGGACACGGCACAGAAGCGGGGTCCTCCGCACTGCAGGACTTATGAGGCTGGCTGCTTCCTGTGACATTGTGCTTGTAAGGGTTCAGCCACGTACCGTGGGTTTGTAGCTCACCCCTTCCTCAGAGCCGGTGACAACCCCATCGCTCACACAGACCTCAGTCTACTCATCCACTTATCAGGGGACAGACCCCAGGGTGGCTCGTACTTTTGAACTGTTAGCCATAATGGTTCTAGGAACATTGGTGCAAACGTTGTGTCTGAGCAGATGGCTTCATTTCTCTTGGGCACCTACCTGCAGAATTTCGAAGGGTCCTGCAGCACTGCATTCAAAAGCTCTCCGCATTCTTCCCAAAGTGATTGTTTTCCTTTTCACAAAAAATAGGCCTTGACAGTGGGTATGAGGGGGACATCTTGTTGCCATGGTGACTGACACTACGCTAAAAGTTAAGGTTGATGGCAATATCTTCACGCAGTTACGGGCCATTTGCAGATCTCCTTCAGAGGCAGATTTTTCAAATCCTATGAGCATTTACTAATGGGTCGTGTAGGTTCCCTGCAATTCGATCTGTGAGAGTCCTCTCTGCACGCTGGATATCAGGCCCTTATCACATCACACTGGGGAACTAATTCTGCATTTCCTCAAATACTTGCAAATATCTCCTCCGGTTTTATAGTTGCCTTTTCACTTTCTTCATATCTTCTAATAACGAGCAAAAGTTTAAAATTTTTTTATAAAAGGAAAATTATGTTTTCTGTGTGCTACTGCAGAAGAGTCGGAGTGTGGGGTGCAGAGGCCCAGCCTGATGTGGTCTCTCACTGAGAGATGGAGGGAGGGGTGGAGGGTCCATATCCAAGTGCTTATGTGACAGGAGGGGCTGGGATTGTGCTTCAGCTGAAGAATCGGCCCCTCCCACTCTCCTGCAGGGAAACCAGGGCCCATGGCGGAGGTGGTGCTGGTGGCCATTGCAGAGGTGGCTGTCAAGATCCTGATCCTGCTTCTCGGGCTCTGCCTCATCTTCCTCAGGTGAGCGCCGCCCAGGGGTGGAGAGGAGGTGTGGGGAGGGCAGCCTGACCCCCACTGAAACCCAGGCTCCTACTGCTGAGACACTCAATGGGGTCAGGAAATCTGGGGGCAGCCAGTGGCTGAGTGGGTGATGAGGACTCAATGGGGGACAAGTCTTCTTGCTCCTACTCTGCCCCAGTGTGGAGCCTGTCCCATCAAGGGGCTCTGGGTATTGGTCCTCTCTCCCTCTCTCTCTCTCTGTCTCTCTCTCTCTCTCTCTCTCTCTCCTCTTTCTTAGTCACCCTCCTAGCCCCTCGACAGGGCACAGGTAAGGTGACCATTGTCCTCTGTACCCAGAAATGACACACTGTAAAGCTCTGGTCTCTTCACTCAGATTGAGCTACCAAAGGAAGAAGGTGGCAAGGCCAGAAGTGGACTTGGACGCTGTCATGAGTTAGTCTCAGGTGAGTGATGTGGCCTCTCCCCACCCCGTGTCCCTTTAGCCACCTCACTGTGATGACCCAGCACACCATGACAGCATGCACAAGTGACCGTGCTTTACCATCCTGAGCCCAGTTTCACTGCTGGGGTCCAGGGATGCTCATGGCTGACCGGCCCCTTTTGGAAAGCAGAATGTGGGTGCAGTTCTCCTCTGTGACCTCCCTTCACCTCCCTCAGCCCCAAAGTCACTAACTGATCTTTCTTTCTTCCTAAGCCTGACCCAGCCCACTTCCCTTACGCCACCCTGTCCCTGGTCATTACTGGTCACTGAACCCACCTTAGTGCTGCCTCATCTCTCCCAACACCAGCCTTCAGGATGTGTTGCAGACACAGTCAGTGTCCACTTCCTGCACCGTCTAAACAGCCACATGTCCTCTGCGTGGGTGGAGACAGAGAGAAACGCCATAGCCAGGCTGGAGGCCTTGCCTGAGCTGTGTCCTGCTGGATTTTCCCAGAGCGCAATCCTAAATAATTTGGGGGAAAATTCATTTCAAAATTAAATTATGATTAGGCCTAGTTTTCCTGCCTATGGACCCCCATGGCATGTAAAGACATCATTCCATTTTTTCCTCCAGTCATCGCTAAAATTTCAAATGTCTCACAGTGCTGTGACACTCCAGGGCAGGATTACATCAACTGAAGACATTTTGGTTCCTTGAAAACCAGGTAAAAGAGAAAGATTTCACCTGGGGAAGGACAAATTCTTAATCAACATAATTCCCTCAGATCTAGGATCTTCATTGGCATAAATTCTTCTTTATCCTAAGATTGTGGCGGCTTCCCTCTGAGTCATCTGTTACTCCTGACTTACTGAATAAAAGTGTGGCAAGCGTGAGGTGCCTTTGTCTTTTCTGCCCCAAGCAGCACCGATCAGGCCCAAAGCTCAGCTTTTTCTCTAAGTCTTGTTTCCTGTCTTTATTTATTAATGTACCTTGTGCTGTTGTGGCTCCCAGGAGACCAGGCTCGCTGCAGGGCTCTGGTAACATCTCCTTTCCCTATTTCTTACATTTGGAGCTCGTTGTGGATGTGAATTGGATCCATGGGCAAACTTGCCGTGAGACTGACTTGGAGTAGTAGAGACAGCACACGGATCTCCCAGGATGATTTCTGGTCAGGGATGAGGGTCACTGGCGGTAAGAGCGTCGTCCAGCTGGGGGCAATCTTCTGTCCTTCTTGGGGTGAAAGTATGGGTCAGTCTCTGTCATCAGATCAGGGTAAGTTTGTCAAATTGCTGAAGTCACTGTCAAAGCAAGCTGTCGAAGAATGCTGTGGTAAAAATTGCTAAAAGACAGAAATATACATTCCATCTTTCCCCGAGGCACGGGATCATGTGGAAACCATTCTCTGCGAGCCCCAGCAATGAGGTGATTGTCTTTCCTCTCAAATGATACCCCTTGGGCTCTAGTCCACTCAGCGTTTAGATTCTCTTGTCGGTTCTGAGACCTCGGCTACCCTCCCTGTGCTCCCCCTTCCGGTGACATTTCCTCCTTTTCCGCTTCCCGCATTTGCTTCATCTCACCTCAGCTTTGGCTCCAGCACAGATGCCACACACAGGTCTCTCTGCTCCTCCTCTAAAGTGCACTGGTGGGACCGCCCTCTACCACTGCCTCCTACAAAAGCCTGTGCCATGGGCAAGGTGTTGGGACACGCTTTGTGCTTTCCCATTTCCATTTTGCTGGATCCCAACAATTCAGCCTGGATCGCTCAAGTCATCTCCCAACATTTATGTGGTGCATGCAAAGATATAAAAGGTTTTAACTGTGGAGAAACAGGGCATCTCAGAAAAAAATATAAAATAAAAGTGGTTTTATAAGCTGACCCAAAGCCACCAGGTCAGGCATCCAAAGCAAGTAAGTTACCACCTGGCACTTGCTCATGCTGTTGAAGAGGCATTCCCTGGTCTAAACCTTGCTGCTCCAAATATGATAAGAATGGTGCATTGTTGCCAGGAGAACAGGAATCCCTGGGCCCAGGAATAAATGGATCAGAGCCAGGAGACTCCTATTACCTCTGAGATGGCTGTATCTGGTTCAGACCTATGCAGAAGTAGAAAATCATATGGCGTGGTTGTCTGGAGGGACATTTCTTCCCTCATCAGGGGAACATTTGGGAGCTCGGAATTAGATCATCCTGCTGCTCAGAAAGTTCATCTGCTGGGAGGTGAGACTCCCATATCTGTCCCCACGGGATTTTATGAACCCTTGCCTCCTGGAGCAATTGATTTGACACTTGGGGAATTCTCTCTAACTTTGAAAGGCCTCACTGTTAGTCTAGCTATTATCAATCCTGATTGTAACTCTGAATCGCGTGTTCTTAGTAGCTCCACAGGTCTTTGGGTAATTGAACAAGGAGATTATGTTGCACAAATGTTGCTCTTGCCTACACCAAAATTAAATAACATTACTTTTAAAATTTCCTGAGAGGATCTCAGCCAGAAATTTCTCAGGAAGAGGTTTATTTCAACCAAGAGATTTTCAAAAGTCAACCCATGTACAAAACTAAATAAAAAGGTAAATTCTTTATAGGGCTGATAGACATGGGTATGAATATGTCTATCATCGCCGCATGCTTTTGGCCCTCATTTTGGGGAACAAAGCCAGCTAAAACATATTGGTGCGCTTTGGCACCCCTCAACACATTTTACAAAGCTCCATGCCTTCGCCTTTGGAAGGGCCTGATGGTCGACTGGGACACATTTTCCTTACATAGCTCCCACACCTGTAACTTTATGTGGCGAGATTTATTGGAAGAATGGAGAGTCCTAGTGACTACTCTGCCCCCTAAAACCTCACTAGCTCAAAAAGTGATGTCTGAAATGGGACATGAACCCGGAAAAGGATTAGAGAAGCCACTTCAGGGTGGAATGTAGCCTACAGAACCGCAACAGAAAAATAATCACTTTGGAATTAGAAATGATCAGAGTTTTTAGGTGGGGCTCCTGAAGAAGTTCCTCCACCCAAGGCCGCTTCGCCTTTACAGTGGAAATCAAATGACCCCATCTAGGGTGACCAGCGGCCCCTCACTAGGAGAAACTGAAATAGCGGGAAGGGATGTGATTCCCAAACCTGGTAGATATCCGAAACGTGAGTTCATGTTCTCTGAAATCAAAGAATGAATTCTAGGAGTAACGGAGGTTAAGAGTAGGAAACATTGAGCCAGAGGTTGAGCTCAGTGGTTCTGCCACCCGCCTCGCAAGTGCAAGGTTTTGAATTCAGTCCCTTTAAAAAAAAAAAAAAAAAAAAAAAAAAAAAAAAAAAAAAAAATGAATGTAACTGTACTGTATCCCTAAAATGTACCAATAAATTAAATAAAATCTAAAAAAAAAAAAAAAAAAAAAAAAAAAGTAGAAAAAAATTATTGAGGGAAAGAAAGCTTCTGTCTAAGAGAGACAGAAAGGGGACTGGAAAGCAGGGTGCCTGCCCACCCCACTTCTCAAAGATGTTCTGTACAGCCAAGCTATGTGGTGAGGTGGGGACAAAGTGGGACAAAACTGTAAGACTGAATGGAAAAGGACAAGGTGGGCATGAGGTGGGGCAAAAGCATGACCAATCAATAAGATTACGAGTGCAGTCACCCAGGTAATATTGATTAAATGGGGGTCAGATGCGGGAGCAAGTCATGTAGCAAGCGTACAAGGATTTTCAGTAAGGGTGGGAGTCAGGGATGCTTCCTGGAAAGGCTGGGTGAAGACCTTGGCCCCCCACCCAGGTGATGGATACCTATTTAGAATATCAATCACTGCTATTCATCCCCAGGGGAAGCACAAGGCCTTGGTAGTTTCTCTCCTTTTACAATTATGGCCTTCAAGGAAGTGTCTTGATTGTCCTCCGTGTTGGCTCCCGGCTGTGTTGGGTCTTTGAGGGTGGCTCTGTCTAACTGCCTAGAAGATATCTAATTAACTACCTATCTGCAATAAAACTAACCATTTTAGAGCAATTTAGAGTAGAACAACTTAACAAAGGACATTTAGAACCATCCCTGAGCCCTTGGAACACACACACATCTTGGTTATTCCTAAAAGGCCAGGCAAATGGCGTTTGCCTAAACATTTATGGGCAGTTAAGGTGAGCCTCATTCCGAAGGAGGCACTGGAGCCTGGTTTAACAAGCCCAGTAGCAATCCCCCAGAAGTGGCCAAAGTAGCCTTTGCAGATTTCATTGGACAAATAGATAAGCATTACCCTGGTGATCCTTTATTTCAGTTTTTTGCATGACATGAATTTATTCTCCCCAAGATTACTCAATTTCAGCCATTGCAAGGTGCCTTGACTTATTTCACTGACGGCCCATCTAAGGGTCGAGCAGCAATTTGGAACTCCTCCTTTGGCCTACACCCGGTCTCTCTACTCAAGATGTCGGAGTTGCCAGCCACTGTATTTGTGAATGAAAACTTCCCTGCCCAACCTCTCAATATTTTAAGCGATTACTCTTATGGAGTTGGTTTGACTCAAAGACTGGAGGGGGTTATGGTCTGCTGTACCTTAGAACCTATTAAACTTGTTTTTAAGATTACGAAAGGCCACAGTCAAAGAAATGTTCCCTTTTATATTGGACATATTCCCTCACATACCAGTCTTCCTGGACCACTCTTTCTTGTACGGCAATGCACAAGTGGATCGGCTTATAGGATTTCTGGCTGATTTTGATCAGGCTAAGGAGTCACATAGCTACTTCCACTAGAACTCCAAGGCACTAACAACATGATTTTCAACTCTCTTGAGCTCAGGCACAACACATAGTTATGGCCTGTCCTAGTTGCCAGCAGATTCCAATGCCTGTGAACTAACTCTTGAGGCCCAGCCAGCAATATGATTTGGCAGATGGTTGTGATACAAGTCCCCTCTGTTTTTGTGTGTGGTACCTGGGATCAAACTCAGGACCTCATGCTTGCGAGGCGAGCGGTGGAACCACTGAGCTAAATCCTGGGCCCTCCCCTCTTTGGGGAAGTCTTGATTTGTCCACGTTTCTATAGATACACTTTTACACATGACACATGCACCTGTCACTCTGGTGAGAAAGAGCACCATGTTCTACAACAACTGCTTGTCCACTTTTGCTGCCATGGGAGTGCCCAAAACTATCAAGCCTGACAATGGTCCATCGTATGTTAATGGATTTGACTAACAGTTCTTCCTTATTTGGCGTATTAGGCCTAGTACTGGTATCCCATATAACCCACAAGGACAAGCCATAATGGAATGAGCCCACGCCATTCAAATATCAATTGCTTCAACAATCAAAAGGGGGAAATCAGCTGCCTCCGCAAGCCTGTTTAGATCTAGTTGTTTTTGTACTTAATTTTCTAAATGCGGAAGCAGATTTCACACAACCACCTGCTATGCTCCATTATCATGCAGATGCCAGGACTAAGACCCAGAAACCGCAAGTCCTTTGGAAAGATGTCCAAACAGGTAAATGCAGTTGTCTCTCTTCTTTGATAACTTCTGTGAATGCTTTTGCTTGTGTACTGACAGGCAACAAAGAGACCTTGTGGCTACAAAGGTAGCCACAGTGATCAGTGGATCACCCGGGTGGAACCGTCAACATTGCGGAGAACTGCTGGTAGCAACCCCACTGAGAGCAACGATCCACCTGTGCCTGAGCAAACCACCTCACCTGTGAGAACCGGCAACTATTCTATGAGGTTCAGGACCAAGACGCTGCCTCCAGAGGGAGAACGAAAATAGATTTATAGTTATAAAAAAAAAAAGTAGGGATGGGGGCCATCTTAAAAATGTTCTTTACACTTCTAGGTATAAAGTACTTTTATTTCTTTTGATTCTAATTACAAGGGATCTCTGTCAATTGACCTACAAAAAGGTTTTGACCAGTTTTATTCTTATGTATAATTACAAACCTAAAAATTATAAAAGGGGTATTATAAGTCAATCTGGCCAAATATAGTTCAGTGCCCTCTAGTTTTATAAATCAGCTGTCTTATGTGTTTGCCTGTTTGTCTAATATCCAGTTCTTTTGTTTCAGCACAAAATGTTTTTCCTTTATGCTCACCTTTTGAAATTTTTTCTCAAAAGCTATTCACCTATGTTATTAAGCTGAAGTCGTGCCCTTCTCCCCACCAGGTTGCTAACTGATCAAAGTGACATCGAGATGTATTTTACAAAAGCAATGTGTATTGCAGCTTACATACAATAACTCAAAGAATTTTTATTGGCTACAAATAATGTATTATTCTGTACAGCCTGGTTTTTCCAAGTTATCAAAAACAAACAATTTTGTTTATCCAAGTAAGTAGAGGCCCTTAGCACCGAGGAGACTGCTAAATGGGACTCCCCTTGGTGAATTAAAGCGCAGCTCTTCTGGAAGACTTGTTTCCTGTCTTTATTCATCAATTCACCCTGCGCTGTTAGGACTCACAGGAGATCAAACTCAATGCAGGAGTTCTGGTGCTGTCCCCTTTCCCTGTTCCTCACACTCTTCTTTCGAGCCTCCTCTCCCTGCTTCATGAATCTCTCCTCACAGCCATCAGCCAGGCCCTCCCGGCCCTGAGACGCCTCCCCCATTCCTTCCCACCCCAGCCCTGATCGCACTCCAGGCTCCAGTTATAGCGCTGCTCATGTGTGTGGAGGGAGGGTTAGTTCTTCAGATCCTCTAATTCACTCTGCGGTGTCCGCATTTACTTCTTGAACGATCCATGGAGGGATAACATTCCCTTGTCGTTTGTAGACTGCTCTGTAACTGACGCTGAGTACCTACCGTGTGACAGGGTATTTCTGGATGCCGGGGTGCCTTAGTGGACATCATCCTAGTCTTTGTCTTCAAGAAGCCATTGGTCCAGAGATGAGAGGAACATGAATAAAAATGACTAAATACGTAGATAAATAACCGAGATATACAAGATGATGATTGATGTCCCGAGAAAGAGCATGCAGGGACAGAAGGTGGTGACACAGGGGTCAGTCCCTGCATGTGACATTGTGAGAGGTGAGGCTCAGGTTGACGTGAAGATGGGGAGGGAGCAAGCTCTGCGTTTCTCTAGGAAGCAATGTGGAAAGAGGAAAAGGGTGACAGGTGCAGTATTGCTCAGAGGCTGACAACAGTCTGTAATCAAAAAGAATCCTGCGCTTTGGGACAGAGGAAGGCAGAAGGACACGGAACAGCAACAAGGAAGGTGCGGAGCGCGTGTGCCCAGCAGGGTGAGGCAGCACCCACAGCCTTTGAGGAGCCAGAGCCAAGCTTGGACTTTCACGCTACCGGGGTCCCTAGGGGTGTTCTGTTGAGAACAAGCCAGAGCAGGTCCTGCCAGCAACCAAGACAAGGGTGTTAGTCAGCTATTTGTCACTGTGACGAAACACCAGAGGTAAGTAATGTATAAAGCTGGGCAGGGAACTTGGGCCCTTAGTTTCAATGGAGGCCACTGTCATTTGGCCCCTTAGCTTTGGGCATGTGGTGCCCTGTTGCATCATGGCAGTGGCCAGTGGCCCTTCATCCAGGAGGCCTGTTCACCTCCTGACAAGAAGGAGCCAGCGTCTTAATTTCTCCTTCAGGAAGATGCTCTCCGTGACCTCACACCCTCCAAGTAGCTCTTACCTGCTAAAGGTTCTCCTACCTCCCAGGTGGGCCACACACCGAGGACAAGGTCTTCCACACAGGGGCTTTTGGGGACATTTAGACCCAAAGCACAGTCAGATGAGCCAGGGAGGTAGTGTAGGAGTGCAGAAATGAGTTGAATGATGGAAAGGCTCAGGCTGACACTGTGTCCTTTTTCTTTTATTGGTACATGCTGTGGTGTGGAGTGATTACAGATCTTTGGATGAATCGGTACAGATATATCAGCTCTCTACCATTTCTGATCCTCCTTTCCCACCCTCCCCTTCCGCAGGTCCCCTTTTCCCTCTCCAAGGAGTCTTCTTTCCTGTTTCCTATCATATTTCCTTTATTTTATTCTTTAAATTATGTATAAGAAAGGTTTTTCATACAAGACAAAACGTGATATTTTTATATTTATTTTACTTAAAAATATGGTCTCAAGGTGCATCCCTTTTCTGAGAAATGACTCAAGTTTATCCTTCTTTATGGTTGAGCAATATATATATATATATATATATGAATGACATTAAAATGTTTCTCTCAATGACAAAGAAATAAACATCTGCATTTATAAATCCATAAAGTACTTGGGCAAACATTTCTCTAAGGATATACATATGGTATTGGGCACATGACAAAATGTCCAACACTGCTGATTATTAGAGAGATGAAAACCAGATCCTGCAAATCATCATGTTGTACATCATAAATAACTACAATAAGAAACAATATGAGATACCACTTCACACCCATTGTTTTTAAAAGTGGGAAATATCAAGTGTCAAGCTGGATGTAGAACTGGAACTCTAAGCATTGTTTCTGAGAATGTAAAATGGTACAACTGCTTACACAAGCAGGATTATAGTTCCTCAAAAATTTAAGTATAGAATGATGGTATAATCCAGAAATTTCACTTCTCACCATGGATCCCAAAGAACTGAGAAATGAAAAAGTTTATATCCATCTTGTGTCAAAGGATCATTATTCAAAATAGCCAAGTGGGGGTACCTTCAGTATCCATCCAGAGATGCACAGATAAAGAAAGTGTGTTACACAAATACAATGTACTATTATTTAACATGTGACAAATGTGTGGACTTTAAATACCTTATGCTCACTGCAGTAAGCCAGTCACACACACACACACACACACACACACACACACACACACACACACAAACAACCAGACACTATGATTCCACTCATATGAGGTACCTGGAGTAGGAAAAGTCATGATATTGTATAGTAGGAAGAAAAGGTCTAAAGGAGTAGGGGAAGTGGGAGGGGTAGGGGAAAGGTAAGAAAGGAAAAGAAAAAAAATGTTAAAAAAAGAAAAAATGGAAACAGTCTTTGTAAATAGGGAGGGGTCGAGGGGGTGAGGGAGGACAGGGGAATGGGGAAAAATAAGAACCAAGATCTGTCATGGAAAGGTCCAAGATCCCAATGATGAACGTAACTACTGTATACCTGAATGGTACCAATAAACTCAGTGGCGGAAAAAAGGAATAAAATGGTGATGCCCCTGTCAGAGGCAGGAGAAGTAGAAAGATAGCTTTTAATTGGTCTTTCTCAAATTTGTCAACACTCCTCAAATTTATATGAAATTTTAGTGTAATCCTCAAGAAAACTATGAGTGAGTTTTGGCAAAAACTAACACGGTAATCCTAAAAATTATACAGAGACACAGAGAACAAGAACAGCCAAAATACTCTCAAAAATAAGAACAAAGTTAAAGGTGCTCCATTGCTCAATTTTGATATAAAAAATTGATGTTCCAGTGCAAATGTGCTCCATTTCTTAAATCTGAGGAGTGCTGATACATTTTAGGAGGGTTACCTCTGGGAGATTAAAGAATGGAGATCAGTGGTGCTCACAGCTGCCAAACAGTATGAACGCAGTGAATGTCATTGACCTGCACATTTAAAAGGATTGAAAGGGTAAGCTTTCTGTGTACACCTAACCACAGCAACAACAAAATAATCAGGTAGTTTTCCAAGGAAACAAATGAATGATAATAAGATATATATACGTGTTCTGCATCATTTGCTATGTGAAATTACAAATTGCAGCCAGAAGGAGATAGCAGAACACATTTAATAGGATACCCAAGACTTCAAAAATTTAAAAATCCCACCTCTCACTCTGGGAAAGGAAGGAAGAGAAAAATGAGAGAGAAAGAGGGAGAATAGGAGACAAAAATGAAAACAAAGCTTTGTAAATAAGGAGGGGAGGGGAGGGGATTTGGGGAAAAAGAATCCAGGTACAGTGACTTCTAGGAAGGTGGTAGGGTGGTAAACAGCGGAGAAAGCGCCTCTCCGAGATTTCACATCCAGGCACCGGGATACAGGACTGTGAGGGACAGAGGGGAGAGTAAAGTGTGCCCCAGGACCCAGGAAGGATGTGAAGCAAGAATTGAAGCCCCAGGGGAGAAGGAAGAGAGAGGATTCCAACAAAGAAGGAAGAGGTGGCAAGTGGCGATTTCCCCTTAAACCCTGACTCTGGTGGGAGTGGCCGCCCGAAACTGAAGATGCACAATGGCGACTGCGGACCCCAGAGCTCTCCAGAGAGAAGTGTGTCAGTGAGAGGAAGCAGGGTCTGCAGCGGGCTGGTTGGCTGGTGAGTTGTTCAGGTTCACACACCTCCCAGGAGAGAGCACTTTCCTCGTAGTCCTGTCGGAGGGGTTAACGGAGCTCGGAGCGGAGAGCAGCTGCGGGCTGGCTCCATCTAGTGGCTGCCAGGGTCAGGGACAGGCTGCTGAGTGAAGCCATCAGGAAGTCAAGGAGCCAAGGTCTGGCTGGCAGGGAGTTGGGTCCAAGTCAGCAGGGGGCACACGGAATGTCTCAAAGAACAGGGTCCCAGCCTCAAGGCCGGAAATCAGCCTGAATGTATTGGTTACTTTTCTTTCACTGCTGAGACAAAATATCCAACACCCAAAGTTAGAGGCAAGGAGTTTATTTGGTTTATGGTTCATGGAGGTTTCAGGCCATAATCGGCTGACTCCGCAGCAGGGATGACAGACAGGCATGGTAGAGCAGAAACAACACGGCATGCACAAGGGAGCCCCTTTTATCTTATTCAGACCACCAGCATTAGGGCAGTGCCAAACTAATCACTCACATGCAGTGCTTTAGTCATCACGCGCCCTTAACCCCAGCACCACACGTTCCAGATTCCACTACCACTGCCTCTGAAAATGAAAGTCCCACCTCATCTGCGTAAGGCTTTGCGGGTGCATCTAAACACACACACCTAACACTGACCTTCAGTGGAACTGAAGTTTCAGGCTTACTGGGATTCCCCACTACCCTGCTGTAAATCTACAGCTGGCTTGCTGGGACTAATCAACACTCATCAGGACTGTCTGCTCACTGTCTACCAGCGACAGCAAAGATACACCTTGAAGTGGACACGCTTTATTCTTTTTCTTTTGTTTTGTTTTGTTTCTCCTTGGTGGTTCTTGTTTTTGTATTTGTGAACATTGTTTCTAGCTTCTGTTGCTGTTGTTCTGCTCTGTTCTTGTTTTTCTTTCTTTTTTAGTTTAATTCCTGGGTTAATGCTTACAAAGTGCTTACGGCAAATGACTTTATTGCTAGTATTTAGAACCCTTAATTTTCCCTCCTATCTTCTTCACCAGTTTCCCCAAATTCTGCTAATCTTCCTATGTCCTTCAGTCTTGCCTTTAATGTCTTTCTCTGCTTCTATTTCTCTATGTTTTCTCCAAAATCCTTTTAAATTTTTTCTTCTGAGGGAAAAATTGCCATACTGAGGGCTTATATACTCTTTAAAGTTTTCTGGTTTGTTTTAGATTTACATATATAACCAGAAATTTAGTTCATATGATTAAAGGTGGCAAATCAATAGTTACCACAGTTAGTCATTTTCTGTGCTACATCTGATGTTATTCTCATTGCTGATTGTACTACGTTAGCCAAGGTGACATGATTGTTTTAATCTGGTGCTTTTCCTGGTGTGCCAAAACGGTGATTGGCTAAGGATCATAGCAATACCAGTGCCAAAGAATCAGGGACTGGTCAAGTAGGCAGAAACTTCTCATCCTCAATAAATTGAAGAGGTTAGATATTGCAAAAGCCTCAAAACCCAAAGCTAGCTATACCTGGAAGAGATCTCTGAGAAGTAATCATCTCTTAAGGGCTCTAAATACTCACCATAAAGTCACTTGCCATAAGCAATGTATAAAGCATCAACCCAGGAATTAAACTAAAAAAGAAACTAGAAAATGAGAAGGCATGGAAACAAGATGCAACCCAGACTTCCAGCTCATCAAAGTCAAATCCAGAGGGCCATGAGGTGAAAAAATGCAAAAGCCACACATCTGGACTCTCTGTGGAGATAACAGTGAAAGTAACAAAGCAGATGAATGAGGCTCTAGAAAGTAATCAAACCAGAAATAACTTCTCAGATAACTCAGACATGGTGACCATAATGAAACATGTGCTTAGTGACTCTAGAGCAGACACAGATAAAAAAAATAGAAGAGTTTAGGAAAATGATGGACACCATGAATGCCAACATAAGAAAGAAGTGGAATCCATAAAATGGATTCAAACAGATATCCAGGAGATTAAATTTCCATTGAAAGTATGCAAAGTAAAAGAAAGAAAGTATACACAGTAGAATGAGCCATGTGAGGACAGAACATTATGTATAGAGTGCAAGATTGTGGTTAGTGATCAAGAAAAGAAAGACTTCTTAAAAATAGCAAGGGACCATGAAAAATCAATCCAATAGCTTCTACATAATGCAAAGAAGAATATCATAAGACTGATCAAAGTCAGTGAAAAAACAGGACATAGTTCAAATGACATTAAAAAAAAAAACCTGTTCGCAGAAGTAATGGTAGAAAACTTCCGATTGGAAAAAAAATTTGATGTACAGATAAGTGAGAACAGAATTTTAAAAACAGAATATTAGGGCTGGGGATTTAGCTCAGTGGTTCCACTGCCTGCTTTGCAAATGCAAGGTCCTGCATTCAGTCCCTGATAATAATAACCCTAATAAATGGTGCTGAAAAAACTGGCTTTCCACATGGTGAAGATTAAAACTTGACTCATATCCTTCACCATGTATTAAGTTAAAATTGAAATGGATCAAAGATCTAAGTATTAAAACAGAAACACTAAGTCTCCTGAAAGCGTCAATAGGTAGAACTCTTGAAGACATTGGTTCAGGTAAAGTCTTTATGAACAAAAACCCAATCACAGAGGAAATATCACAAAGAATCAACAGCTGGGATCTCATCTTAGTAAAAAGCTTTTGCACAGCAAAAGAAACCACCAACAGAGAGAAAGAAGAGACAATCCACAGTGTGGGAAAACGTCTTCCCAGCTGTTCCTCAGACAAAGGACTAATACCTAGAATATATAAGAGATTAAAAAAAATCATGCCCCTCAAATTGAAAGACCCAACACAAAAAAGGTCATGAGAAGTGAGTACACACTTCTTGGATGAAAAGGACAAACAGCAAATAAATACATGAAAAAATGTTCAACATCACTGGTCATTCCCAAGATGCGAATTACAGCAGTGAGATTCCATCTTACTCCAGAAAGAATGGATGATATAAAAAAAAAAAAAATCAACCAATAACAATGGCTATCAGGGCTGGTGGGAAAAAGGAGTCCTTCTCCACGGGTGCAGTCACTGTGGAAATCATTGTAATTCCTCACAAAAGTAAAAGGAGAGGTTCCATTCAACCCAGTTATTCGCCTTCTTGGTATCTTCCCAAAAGAATTCGAAGTATCATGTTTATAGTGGCACAATTTGTAATAGTGACATCTTGGAAACAGCCCACTTGGTCACCAACTGATGAATGGATGAAGAAGATTTTTTTTATACAATGGGGTACTACTCTGCCACAAAGAAGGATAACTTCGAGACATTTCTGGCTAAGTGGATGTACCTTGAGACCATACTTTTAAGTGAAATAAATCAGACACATGCATAACTATCACATGGTAAAAAATTCACCCCCATAGGGGGCCGGGGATTGGGCTCATTGGTTCCAGTGCCTGCCTTGTGAGTGCAAGGGCCTAGTTTGATCGCCGGTATGAAAAAAATAAAAAAAAGTACCAGTAAAAGAAAAAGTAAAAAAAAAGTTCTATTAAGTACAGCTCCCACATGATGCATGCGACCATTATGTATATCTAAAGTATACCAGTAAAATTAATTTTTAAAATAAATAATAATCCCCTCCAACACCCAAACACGTGAAGCACTGAGGAGGATATGGAACAAGCAAAGCACGCAGACAGTTTATTCAGAACACAAATGCTGCAACCATCTGGAGCCCGGTGTGAAAATTCCATACACGTTTCACTTACACTCACGGCCTGATCAGGTGACCCACTCTGAAACGTGTAGCCAAGTGAAACACACATTTATCTTCACAGAGAACCTACATATTCATGGTCAGGGCAGACTTATTTCATAGTCACCCAAACCCGCAAACCACCCAAATGTTCCTCGGCTGGTAAATGTTTGAGAAAGGAGGTCCCCGGGAACGGTGGCGTGTGGGCTGAAGGGACTGCAATCCCGGGAAGGCCCACACCGTCCCCTGCTGACCCCCAGCCTCACACTCGGGAGCGAAGCCAGACCTACAGACCACGCTGGGGGAGATGGGACGCCACGTGAGCTGGGCCAAAGAGTAATTTCTTCTGTCCTACCCCTTCTGGTGGCCTGAGGATGCTACGTCCTCAGAGGCACATTTGTCTACGAGAAGCAGGCTTGCTACAAGAAAGGAGAGCTCACATGTGAGCACTGGACAGACAAGCTCACTGCAGTCCACACCCCCAGGGGCAGCATCGGTGGAGGAGTTTCTTCTGCCTGGCAGAGGACACCTGCCCTGTCACCCGGGACCCTGCCCCAAACACACAGACCACACAGGAGCCTTTGCTCCTGCAGGATCCAACTCACCTGGCAACAGGCCGGGTGGTGAGTCTGTGAGGTAGGAGGGAGCTGAGCAGCTTAGTCCTCACTCATGACAGCTGCCTCGGTGTCCCCAGTGGCCTGGACCAGCCCAGAGCACAAGGGGCTCTTCCAAGATGGAGCCAGGGTGTGCTCGCTGCGCCCAGTCTGCTGCCTGGGTGCTGATAGGGGCTCTCTACTCAGGCTGTGTAGAGGGACAGCTCAGCCCAGCGTGGGTCTGGGTTCCTCTTCTGTGAGCCTCCAGGCCCCCTGCTCCTCCCCACCCTCCGCCACACAGCGCGTCCCCTCCTGTCTCTGCTCACTCTCGGGAGCCCAGGAGCCTGCAGCTCTGAGATGCTGCTGCCCCTGCTGCTGTGGGCAGGGCAGGGGGCACAGGGAGATGGCAGTGGGCTCTGGGAGACTTGAGGTCCGTTTACCCCGAGCTTGCTCATCTCAGGGTTCGAGGAACAGCTGGAGGTGCTGGAGTCGGTGGCCACACAAGGAGGGTCAGTGTGTCCTTGTGCCCTGCGGACTGCCCTGCCCTTACACGTACTCCTGGACTGGCTGTCTCCGCTACAGCTTTCCAGAAGGGCAGATGCAAGTCAGGACGCCCCAGTGATCCCAAAGAACCCACACCAAAGGGCAGCAGGGGACTCGGGGCCGGCTCTGCCTCCTCCTGGACACATAGGCCACAAACGGCTCCCTGCCCATCAGAGGTGCTCAGAGGGGCATCGGTGGTTCATACTTCTTTCTGGTGGAGGCAGGAACTGCACTGTGGCACTACCTCGCACACCCGTCTCTGTGGAAGTGACAGTAAAGGCCCAGGCCCCAGGGACAGCCATGGTGGCTTCTAGAGGTGGCTGGGATGGACCCTGACTTGGGACGGGCTGGGGTTTAAGGATTAGGGACTCAGGCGAGCTCCTTCTGCCCAGTCCCTGATTCTGGCGTCCCCTCTCCTCCCAGCCCTGACCCACACCCCTGACATCCTCATCCCGGGGACCCTGGAGCCCGGCCGTCCCAGCAACCTCACCTGCTCTGAGTCCTGGGTCTGTGAGCATCCTCTCTGGACGTCAGCTGCTCCAGGGCCCCCTGCTCCTCTGTGCTCCTCCTCAGCCCCCGGCCCCAGGCCCAGGGCACCAGCCTTACCTGTCAGGTGTTGCTCCCTGGAGCTGGTGTGACCGTGGAGAGGACCTTTGAGCTCAGCGTCACAGGTAAGCGCTGTGCCAGGATTTCCAGGCCCCTGGCATTTGGGGACAGGAGGGCTGATGGTAAGACTCCTGGTTCTGTGCCCTGGAGGCCTGGCTCCCTCAGGGACCTGGATGGACACGTATCTGTCCCTCTGTGCTCCGTGACTGGGTGGGAGAGAGGAGTGCTCCCTGATCTCCTGTCAGCCCAGCTCAACAGGGAAGCCAACTAGCTGGAGCCGCCCTGAGAGCAATCAGTCTTCATCTGCATAGCTCCTCCTGGCCTCACCCGCTGGGTCATTTGCTACTTTTGTTTCTCTAGATGTTCCCAATAAAGGTGTGACAAGCTCGGGGTCTGAGGTCTCTGCCACCCAGAGCAGCATGGGTCAGACAAAGCTCAGCTTCTTTTCTAACTCTGATTTCTGTGCTATGTTAATTAATTTGCCTTGTGTTGTCCCGGCTTGCAGGAGACTGGGACACGAAGCAGAGGTTTTGGGAACATCCCCTTTCCCTGTTCCCTACAGAAGAGCTCACCTGTAATCAGGGGACAGACAGCAGCCCACCTGGGGACACCAGTACCCAGCCTCCGTGAGGAGACGTCTCCTGCGCATTGGCTCAGAGCTCCTGCTCTCTGTGTCACCTGAGGACAATCTGTCTCTCACTCTGCAGGTGTCACTCATGCCTTGGAGCCACTGTCCCAGGTGCTGGAGAGAGCTTCTTGCTCACTTTCAGATGACACTCAATGCCCTACCATGATGCGTGGTCCGAGGCTCCTCGTGGGCGGCTGTGTTGAGCTCAGGGCGTCCCTTCCCTCCTCCTGTCCAGCTCTGCGGATGCTTACAGCTCACTGCATGTTGCTGAGCGAATGAACCATCAGCTGTCGCCTGCACTTTGCCTAGGACCCGTCTTCTCTCTTCTGCCCCACACACTCGGACCGTGCAGAGCCCTTCGTTCCCCACCATCCACCGATGGACCCAGGAACGGCTGTGCGTTTGCCGGGCCAGGCAGAGTCAGGCAGTTTAATCCTCCTGCCTCGTGACACCGCCTCAGATGTCCCCGGGGTCCTGGGCCAGCCCAGAGCTCAAGGGACGCTTCCGAGATGCGGCCAGGAGGTGGCCTCTGCTCCTTGCCCGTCTCTGGGCGGGTCTCTGGGGTTTCTGCACTTTACGCAGAGAGGGCCGCTGCAGCAGGATGTGCGTCTGAGTTCCTCTTCTGTGCAGCGGCCGGCCTGTGCCCTCCTCGGCCCTGTCAGTCACGCAGCGCTTCCCTCCACACTCTTCTCTGCTCACTCTCGGAGCCAGGGCGCCTCCAGCTGAGATGCTGCTGCCCCTGCTGCTGCTGTGGGTGGGGCATTGGGCGCAGGGAGCCGGGCAGAGGGAGCCTCGAAGACCTGTTGCGCCTTTACCCAGAAGGTGCCCAGTTAAGAGCAGGAACCACAAGCTGGAGGTGCCGGAGTCGGTGACCGTGCAGGAGGGTCAGTGTGTGCTTGTGCCCTGCACATTCCCATACCCTGGTGTGTACTCCTGGACTCGGCCTGTCTCTGGCTACTGGTTCCAAGAAGGGGCCGATACAAGTAAGGACTCCCCGGTGGCCACAAACGATGGACAGCGACAGGTGCAGAAGCAGACTCGGGCCCGGTTCCGCCTCCTCCTGGACCCACAGACCAGGAACTGCTCCCTGTACATCACAGACGCTCGGAGAGGTGACAGTGGTGCATATTTCTTTCGGGTGGAAACAGGAACTGAACTATGGAATTATTGTGCATATCCCGTCTCTGTGAACGTGACAGGTAAGGCCTGGGCCCCAGGGACAGACATGGTGGCCTCTGGAGGTGGCTGGGATGGACCGTGATTTGGGATGGGCTGGGGTTCGAGGATTAGGGACTCAGGAGAGCTGGGTCAGGGCCTGAGCTTCCCTTAGGGCTGCTCCTTCAGCCCTGTCCCCTGATCCTGGTGTCCCCTCTCCTCCCAGCCCTGACCCACACCCCTGACATCCTCATCCTGGGGACCCTGGAGTCTGGTCATCCCAGCAACCTCACCTGCTCTGTGCCCTGGGCCTGTGCGCGGGGGACGCCCCCCATCTTCTCCTGGATGTCAGAGGCCCTCAGCTCCCTGGGCCCCAGGGCCCCCCACTCCTCTGTGCTCACCCTCAGCCCCCGGCCCCAGGAATGTCAGCTGCCCTCAGCTCCCTGGGCCCCAGGGCCCCCCACTCCTCTGTGCTCACCCTCAGCCCCCGGCCCCAGGACGACGGTACCAACCTCACCTGTCAGGTGTTGTTCCCTGGAGCTGGTGTGACCGTGAAGAGGACCGTCCAGCTCAACGTGACGGGTACGTGCTGTGCCAGGACGCCTGGGCCCCTGGTGTGTGAGGACAGGAGGGGAGGACCTTGGGTCCCCTGTTGGTTGTGTGCCGGAGGCCTGGCTGAGTGTGGGCCTTAGGAGAGCACAGGTCCTGTCCTGTGGCATTTGTGTGGTTTCTGGGGTGAAATGGGAAACAAACCCTCTCTCAGGTAAGGACATTTGTGGGTGAGTAGCAATTTCTTCCTTCCCCAATCTAAGGGGTGGCTATATCTCCCACCAGGCGGTGAATATTTTGGGGTATTTAAAAAATTGCTTTCAGGTTTTAGAGCAGTGTAGCATTCACAGAAAATTTGAGTGCCGAGTACATAGAGAGATTTCCCATTAACCCCGTGATCACAGGTGCACAGCGCCCTGTCCCCCTTTCCAACAAGCGCGTCCGAGTGGGCCACTACTGACTGAGGAACCACAGACACTGGTCACCTGGAGCCTGAGCTCACAGCAGGCTTCACCCTGGGTGCTGTAGGTGCAGTGAGAGTTCTCCGTAAGAGTGTACCACACACAATAGTTCTGTGCTGTAGGGCATTTTTTTCCCCAATCAATATTCAGTCCTTAGTCGTAACATCTGCCCAAAGATCAGCCCAGGCCCCCCCGCCCTGTCTGGTGGTGGTGGTGGCATCTGGTTCTGTCACTGGATGGTGGACAGGGCAGTTCCCTCACAGTGCCCAGGGACCCGGCCCTGACTCCGGGTGTCGGTATCTCCCAAGGTCCAGTCGGGCAGGTCCAGGAGGGCGGTCTGCGTCTGGCTTAAACATTCAACCAGCATTTCCCTCTTCTACTTTACCTCCAATGCCTTCTGCGGGCACAAAGGACCCCATTAAACCCAAGGGCTGACGCAGACCAGGACAGGGGACTCTGACCCCCTCCCTGGAAGGAAAGAGGGACCAGGTCGGTAACACCCTGTGGCGCTTTCTTTCCCTGTCACTGTCTCATGGAAGTCCCAAGGGCCCAGAGCTTCACGCTCCTGCTGTGGCCAAGCCCTGGGTCTGATGCAGAGAGGCCCCAGCTGGAGAGGAACCTGGGTCCTAGGAGAGAAGGATTTGCTGGACAGGAGGGTGAAGGTGGGACAGGAGGTGTAGGGCGGACCATGTCCTGCCTCCCAAGGCTGAGCTCAGGAGATGTGAGAGGACCCCGGGGGCTGAGCTCCATCCTGGAGGTGAGGGCTCCCCCCGTGCTGGAGAGAAGCGCTCACTTGCCCGTCTGTCAAGGTTGGGGTTTGGCCCAAGCCTCCACTCTCCGCAGGGAATCACAGGACCAAAGCAACTGCAGGAGTGGTCGAGGGGGCCATCGGGGGAGCTGGTGTCACCGCCCTGCTCGCTGTCTGTCTCTGCGCCGCCTTCTTCATGTGAGCCTCAGATGTGGCCCGACGGTGTGGGTGGAGAAGATGGACCTGAGCTGGGGGGACCTGAGGGGTGTGAGGGGCCCCCACGAGGGTAGGGCGTCTGGTATTGGGGATCCGAGCTGCAGCTGCAGCCCCAGCCCCAGCCCAGATGTCCAGGAAGTGGGCGAGGAGTGGGGAGAGAGGAACCTTGTACAATGCCTGTGGTTAAAGCCACCAGGCCAATGCGACCCTATACCTGCCAACAGTCCCCTGTTCCCGGCTCAGAGCAGCCACCCTCAGCCTGAGCAAATCTGGCTCAGAGACCCCGGTGCCCCCTCAGAGTGAAGACCCTCAGGAAGAAAGCATCCAGGTCTGCAGAGCACACAAGTGACGTCGAACCTGCCCCTGGGCCCACCTCGCCGGTGAGTGACATGGTCACCCCGGGACTCAGGCTGCCCTCCAGACCCCTCTGTGGTGTGGTTCACCATCGCACCCCACTCAGAATGGAACCGGTCCCCTGCTGCCTCTTTTACAATCTACATCTGTTTTATTCAGCACAGCAAGGGATGAGGTAGCCCAGGGTGCCGGTGATGCGTGTGGGGAAGGAAGGGGGTTCTGGGTATGACTCGAAGGCTCACAGAGGGAAGAACTCATTGCAGGGCCCGCACACTGTCCCCACCGCAGAGGTACACGGACGGTGAGGTGACTCCTGGACTTCTGCTGACGTCACAGGTGCCTGTGTGTCACAGATGACCCCACCATGGCAAATAATTGAATTCCCCGTGGCGGAAACCGCCAGCACTGCAGGAAGAGTCATTTTTCAAGGAAAAAAACATTGTTTTGCTGGCGGCACCTCTGAGAATTCAAGTGGAGACACCGAGTCAGGGGGAGAGGGGATCCAGGTGAAGACAGGACTGGGGGTCCTCCACGAGGAGGCCTGACAGGGGCCAAAGCCACGAAAGGGGCAAAGCCCCGCACCCTCCAGCGTTCAGAGCTGGGGAGACAAGGCTGAAACAGCGAGACTCCTGAGGAGCAACCGAGGGGAAGGCGGAGGAGGAGACTGCAGGGGGCTGAATGTTTCTGTGAAACTCTGCTGGCTGCCTCGTAGCCTGGGGGAGGAAGAAATCTCCGGGTAGGAGAAATTTCATGAGAGAAGGGTCGCCGAGGAAGTGGGAATTGTGTTTTGGGGACGCCTCTGAGAAACACTGCACTAAATGTAGAACCGAGAAACAGGCTTGCAGCAGAAAATGCTTCTGCTCTGGGAACCTTGACATTTCTAGAAGCGCCCGACAGCCCTGTGTCCCGCGAGCCTACAACCCGCCCGCGGCTCCTCCCACGTCGCGGGCAGCGCCCGTCCCACCGGACAAGGCTCTCGGGTCTGTACCTCCTGCCCACCTGCACGGAGGTGGCCGCTGCCATCGAGGGTGCCCTCGGCAGTGTTTGCCTGCGTCTCCCACCGCGGGGCCCACCTCTGCGGTGCTGCGTCCCGTCCTTGTACCCAGGGCACACAGAGCGCCTTGGGGACAGCGGGGGATCGGAGGACAGTGACCTCGGAGGCTTAGCCTCCCTGTCAGGGACCACAGCCTTTGCACACAGGTCCCGTGAGTGCTTCCTCTGGGCGTGGAGAAGGAGAAGGAAGTGGACGAACACACCGGGCTCCCTCCCCGCTGCAGGCTATGATGCCCTCTTTTTCTCTCCACTCAGGGTCACCCGCCAGAGTCCCAGCTGCGAGGCTCAGGCTCGGCTGAGCCCTGGGGTTCCAGCCCAGAGGAGGGGCAGGAGCTGCACTACGCCTCCCTCAGCTTCCATCCTCGGACCAATCCCTCGGCGACGACGCAGGTCAGGATCCAGTGACCGCGAGGGAGGATTCGGCGCCAGGGGAGCTGGGTCCGCAGCAGCAAGTTTCCTGCGGCGCGGAAGCCATCTCAGACTCTGCCATCCGAGAGAGCTGGGACCGAATCTGGGCTCTTGTGCTTCCTAAGAAGAGCCAGGTCGCCCCAGAGCGTCTGTTTCCTGCTCTGTGAGTGGGTGCTGTGAGAGGATTAAATGAACAGCAGGAGGAAGGCCCCTGCCGAAGCCCTAGTGTGTACCGAGAGCGCCTGCGTCCTCGCCTTCGGCCATTCAGCCCAGAGGCCAGGCTGCCCCGTCCAGCAAACGGTCCACATGGGGAAGCCCTTCCTGTCTTGACTTCCCCTCCGGAGTCATCTGTCTCCCCTGCTCCGGTCCGCCCTTCTCCCCTCCCCTCCAACTTTCCACCCCTTTATGTCCTGCTGCTGCAGGCACGGTCACCTTAGCATCTGACATTGCCTCAGACTCAGAGATGACCATAGTCGGAATACATGGCTGGCTCCCCCATTTGAAGAGAACAATTGATAAGATTTTCATCATGGCCTTCTAGGTCAGAGATTAAAAATCGTTTTGTGAATGGAGTCAGTGTTTGAGGCTTCACAAGCCATGGTTTCTGTTGCAACTCCTCCACTGGAGCACAGAGGCAGCTGGGACGATCTGAGTCCGGTCAGAGCTGCTTTTTCAGGATCTTGCCTCACCTCGTAACAAAGGAGGAAACCAAGAGCCAGAAACTGCAGGCCTTGTGGCGCGGGCCCCTTTTCCTTGTCTTCCTGCCAGACCGACGCCGTCCTCAGGAGGGGAAGGGCTGCAGGGAGGCAGCACCCAGGACTCCTGACTGTCTGTCCAGGCCTAAACCGACCAGCCCCTCTCCCAGTGCTGGGATTCTCTGGGTCAGGGCTTTCTGCAGAGTTGGGGAGCATCTGAACTCAGTGTGATCCTGTCTAGCACCAAAATCAGCAAAAGCATCACTACCCCAGCTCTTTTTAACTTTTATTTTGACACCGTCTCCCTCAGTTTCTCAGCCTGAGCTTGAACTTGCAACCCTCCTGGTTCTGCCTCCCGAAGTGCAGTAATTTCAGGCTTGCGTCGCCACGCCTGCCTAGGAAGATGAGTCTGAGGGGACGGAATCTCCCCTTACAGGCTCCTGTGCAGAGGCTGGAGGAGCCCACAGAAAGGGCTGGTGCTGTCCTACATCAGCGGTGGGCTCCTTGCCGCCGGTGGGTGTTAACTAGGGATTTGTGCTCTCCTGAGGCAAGGATGGAGCAGTCTCAGGAATTCCGGGAGTTACATGGTGACAACAAAGCCATCCTTGGGGCAGCATAGGGAGGGAAGCATTAATTGCTCAGAGTGACATTTTACACAGTTGCAAGGCCTTGGGAAATATAAGACTTCTGTTTATTGTGTATTCCTCCTCCTACCCACTCTGCATGACGGCGGCCTTCTGTTTTTCTGTCTCCATCTGTGCCCACTTTCATTCTCCCTGTTGAAGGCAGGTCTTCCTCTTCCTGTGCCTCCTCACACTTCTGTCTGGAACCTTCGAGGATCCCGCACCGGTTCCTGCCCAGATCCCTTCCTGCAATTTCTTTTCAGCCCAGCTGTCCTGAGCCCAGAATCCCAGGGAGCCAAGAAGTCTGGGTGCCTCTGATAGGACCCTGAGATCCGAAAACAGGAACTTTCCCTCCACACTTCCCTCTGTGTGACTGTTTCCAGTCCTTGCTCTGCTTGGGTGCCCACTGGGGGCCGGGTTCCTCTCACCCAGGATCCACTACGTCAGATGGCTGGGCACGGCGGACATGGCCAGGGCCTGAAACACACAGACCAAGGGGCAAACACGTGCAGAGCATCCTCTGTTCCCCAAAGTAGGAACCAGGGGAATAAGGACAGATTGAAAGAATCACAAATTATATAGGGAGTGAAGGAACAGTGGAATGGATTTGTGAATGCACATGAAATTGACTCACTGTGGGCATTCAAATAAACCTGCAACAGAGGAACCTTTGTGCATACGTTAGACACACCCTGCTCGCATTTCTAGGACTTGTCACTACATTCTGGCATTGTAAGATAGGTGAAAGGCAAAACAAAAATGCTAGCATCAAATCACCCCGGAAGATTATACTCTAAGGAACACAGTTTTCATTAAGGATACCCAGTAATCTTGTTTTGCTTTTCTAAATTTACTTACAATTCTTAGTAACTATTGAATATGCGTCATATGCCACACATTTTTTTTTCTAGAAAGCACTAAGCAGTAAACAGTTGAGCTACAAAATCCTTCTTGTGACTTATGCTTGCATGGTGGGAGAGGTAAGTAAGGGATGATTAAGCAGATTATATGCTGTTTCAATTGGCTGTAAGAATTGGAGAAAAAAAAAGCATGAAGAATAAAGAGGAAATGAGGGGTGGGCTTTACTCCCCAATATGCTGTCCCTGGATGCTGTCATGGGAAACTGAATGTGGATGCAGACACAGATCTATGGCACGTGTGTGACTCTTGTCATCCGTGGCACACACAGTCACGCCGTTCCATCAGCCACGCTATCAGTGCACACACACGTACAAACACACGCACACACAACACACGCAAACACACTTCCAAACTCACATATACACTTTACGTGCACACATTCAAAGCAGACATGTACACACACCTCATGCACACACAAAGACCACAAACACACGTCAGTAGTTCGTCCTCGGGACAACTAGACCCAAAGAGCGAGCAGAAAGGAAGCGGGAGGAACGCTGGCGACTCGGGGCAGATCTGCCCACACGGGTGGCTTCCAGTTCTCAGTCACCCCCCCGCCCCACTCGCAGACCGATGTCAGTGCCCACCTGTCT
>NW_022900931.1:65997855-66012391 GCF_012274545.1 Fukomys damarensis
CGCAGACCGATGTCAGTGCCCACCTGTCTCGGCTGCCCGAGGCCCCGCAGAGTCCCCTGGCCTTGCCACGCTGGGGCCCGCGCTCTGCCGCAGCCGCAGTCACCCCCACACGCAAACTGGGGAACGAGCGGGCGCCTCGGCTTTCTCCAGAGTCAGGTTGAAAAGGCAGTGGAGAAGCTCAGGGGCGAAGGAGGGTGGGCGCTGGGGTCCCTGGCCAGTGTGGGCGCCTAGGTGCATAACGAAGCAGTTTCTGTCCCCTGAAGACGCTCTGAGGGTCCCGCGAAGGTGTGGCCAAGGGGTGGGGCAACTGACTTGTGGACACCGGACCTAAAACCTGATTTTTCCAGGGCCAGAAATGACTAGCAGTGTAACTCACGGCCTGGCTTACACACTAAATGACTGTGTGCGTGACGAATGAGTGCTTCATACGGGACTGGCTTCATAAGCTGGGTGGGAGCCCAGGTAACCCGTTACAGGGGTGCATATCGATCAACGGCCTAACTGATTGAAAGGCGGACTTGTTTATAACTCAGAAGGGCACTAACCTGATCATCAACTGACCACCACACCCCTTGATTGTCCTCTTGGTAGCCTGGTCACTCACCAGTTGAATTTCAGACTGACCAGGTGACGAGGTGACAGGATGGCCAGGTGACTGAGGTGGTGACAGGTTTGCCAAGTGACTGCAGAGATGACATGCTGATGAACCAAACTGTCCACAGTATCCCTTTGTCCTGACCCACAAATGGCCTTGGACAGACCCAGGGGCCCGGGATGGGATCCCAGCACAGGTCCTGCACTGGCCATTCCAGGGACGCCCAAGGTGAGAGACAGTCATCTCCTGTCTGCAGCGCAGGAAAGCCGGGTGAGCGGGCAATAGCCACCCAGAGTCCTGTCAGCCAGCCTGGCACCCAATCAGCGGCCATGCATGCCACCTATTCTACAACCAATCAGCAAGGTAGGTGGAGCCCTGTGTTCTCCTGTACAGGCCTCCTGGAGTTGATGCACAGCCATCAGAGCCAATCAAAAGGTGGAGGTCCATGTCCCGCACCCCCTTTATGCCCAATAATGTTGAACCTATGAGGAGAGGGTGATCCCCCGGAAGTTGAGATCTAGGCTTTCTTTTCAGCGAAGCCTTTCTTGACCACACTCTTGAAGCCACACCCCACTCTCCAACTCTGACCACTGCATTCCTATTAATTAACATTGAGTTTTGCTCACACTTTATCCATTGTACACTTTCTGACTTATTACACGTGTTAATTTTAATTTGTATTAGTACACATTTTCATTATGTTATGATTGCATTCATCCTTGGGAATTGGTAGGTGTATGTAACACATCTTAATTCTAAGTCTCCTTCACCTCCTTCCCTCTTCCCCCCTACACATTTTCAAAACACATTTGCTGCTCAATTATACTGTTAGGTCAGACTGACCCACTAGGATGTAAGTTCACAGTGGGAGACTCTTCATGTCATTACTGTTACTGTTATTTTCTCCATGGCCTCTGGCTTCTGTTCTGCTCTCCAGCGTGGGATGAACTGGTTTCCAGCTCCTCTTTTCATTCTCCCAGCAGACCCACACTCCTTCCTCTGGGCTCCCACAGCCCTATCCCCCCACCTGGTGCTACCAGATGTGGCCCTGTCTCTGCCCTGTCTCTTCCCGGCGGACACCTCAGCTCACAGCGCCTGCCCCCCAGGAAACCGCACGCCACAATGGGTCCTGTCCGGGACTGGGGAGCGGAGCGTAAGGGCAGCCTCCCCGAAATAACAGCCTTGTGGAAATGTGGGACAAGAGTGGCAGACACTTCCTCTGATTGCCTGATCATGGCCTTTCTTTTTCTTTTTCTTTTGTCCTGGGGATCGAACTCAGGACCTTACACTTACAAGGCAGGCAGCGGAACCACTGAGCTAAATCCCCAGCCTATCATGGCCTTTCTTTTTTCCTCCCGTTCTCTGAGTGACCCCATCTTACAGGCTGGCCGCTGGCCCTGTGCACTCTGTGCCCTGCTGTGGGACAATGAGCAGCTTAAACAACCCGTTTGTTTTCCTCACAGTTCTGGAAGTTGAAGGTCCCAGGTGTCAGTGTGATTAGTTTCCTCAGAGGCCTCTGTCCTGTGTCCTCCTGTGAAATTCCCCGTGTAGCCAGGCATGGTGGTACACACCTGTAAGTCCAGCACTAGGGAGGCTGAGGCAGGAAGGATTGCCATGCATTTGAGGCTGGCCTAGATTACATAGTGAACTCCCGTCTCAAGAAAACAAAATAAAAGGAAACAAAAAAGAGAGAAAGCAGTTTTCCCTCTGTGTGTGCACATCTCCTGTAAGGACACACGTCACACTGAAGAGGGCTATAATAATGTGGCTGCAATGACCCCACCTTCACTGAGTCACTTCTTTAAAATCCGTATCTCCAAAAAATAGTCATTTTCTGAGACCCAGGGGGTTGGACTTCAGCACATGAATCTGAAGGTGAACATCATCCAGCCCATAATACTCTGCCAACATGGACGTCCTACTACCCTCGCTCCAAGCAGCACAGCAGGCACCAAGTCCAAGCTCGTGACCTTCTGGCTGCAGTCTGTCCTCCTCTCACACGCACCGTGAGGCTTCAGATGAGGAAGCCCCAAGGCAGTGTGGACCGCCAGGGGTTTTTCAGTGAGAACGGGACTCAGAATGAATCCTAAAAAGGCAGCGCAGGACACACAGTACGACAGCCGGCCTTGCAGGGGACATCGGCCTCCATCTTCACCTGATTCCTCCCTCATGTGGGAGCTGAGATTCCACCCCTCACCCCGGCCAACGAGGGAGCTAAGACCTGGGAGAGAGGCACTGGAGCCACCTGACTGCATATTCTGGACCCCCCCCCCGCACCTCCTTCCATGTCGGGGATGCCTAAGGAGAGCGGATAAGAAGTCCTGGGGGCTGGACAGGCCGAGACGGCGGAGCAGGAGCCGTGAGCAGTTGGAGTGGAGACATGGGGAGGACAGCTGCTCCGTGAGGTGGGGGATGAGGAAGGCACTAGAGCTCAGTGTTAGCGGGTGTTATTGCTGGTACCTGGATTTATCTCCTCCCCAGCTCCTGCCTTCACTCTCTGCTTCCTGTCTGTCATGCTACGAACAACTTTTCCTCCACCTTGCCCCTCTGCCCTGCCATCCTGCCTTGGAGCCAGCTGACTATGGTCTGAAACATGAGCAGAAATAAACCTCTCCTCCCCTAAGTTTAGGGTGATGGGTATTTTGTCCTCAGTGAGGAGAAAGGGACTAAGACATAAATAGAGATTCAGCTTTTTTAAAACAGGAGGCTAGGAAAACCTTTACCTTGTGCTGATGCTGGGGACTGTGACCCAGCAACACAGCAGAGGAGGGAGGTAGCTACAGAGGGCAAGAGGGAGAGGCCTAGTGGATAAAAAGTGGCATGAAAACAGATTCAAAGCAGAACAAAGCAAAGCAAACAGCAGTTTGTTCTCCACTCATTCAGAAGATGCACACTGGGCTGGTGCCCAAGAAGAATCAACACACAAGGCCGGCGGGGTGGTAGGAGTCCTCCTGTGACTTCTCCCTCCCTTGCAGCTCAGGGAAGTACCAGCTCCTGCATCTTCCTTTCCCCTTAAAGTGAAAGTACTGCCGTGCTGCCCCCACTAATGAGAGCCTATGGCCAAGTTCGCCCAGCAGAATGCCGCTGTAGCAGGCCCTTGGGAAGAAATATACCAACAGACTCGGGTCAGAAGCATGAGAGAGAGTAGAACTCTCTATCCCTTAGGGGCTGATGGTTCCAGCTGCTGGAAGGAGAGGGTCTGGAGTCTGAGCAGACATGTGTAACTGTATTCAGAGTTGAGCGGTGGAATGATGTGGTCCTGAGTAGTGGACGGCCCAGGACATGCCCTGGCCCCTCTACCTGGCAGCTGGGTCTTCCGCCTTCACATAAAAGTGGAGCCAAGGGCCGGGGATTTAGCTCAGTGGTGCCGCCGCCTGCCTCGCAAACACAAGGGCCCGGGTTTGATCCCTAGTAAAAAAAAAAAAAGAAAAAAAAAAGTGGAGGCGATATCCAGCCCAACAGGAGTGCAAATGTCAACACAGAAATACAAGAAACATGCAAAAATAAGGCAACGTGATTCCTCCAGAAATTAATAGTTCAGAATGATGGATTCCATTGACATCAAAGTAGATAAAGTACCAAAAAATTCAGAGAATAATTATAAAAAGTTATCGATGAGGGCCAGGGATTTAGCTCAGTGGTTCCACTGCCTGCTTCACAAGCACAAGGTCCCAAGTTCGATCCCCAGTACCAAAAAAGTAAAACAAAATTTTAAAATTATCAATGAACTCGAGGATACAAATAAATATTTGAATGAAATAAAAAAGACAAGGCAACATTTTGATACTACATTTTGGTAAAGAGAGAAATTCTGGGAAAAATAGAAATCTTGGGAATGAAAAACTTAATGTCACAAAATTCAGTAGAAAACCCCACCAGCAGAGTTGATCAAGGAGAGGAGAGAAACTGAGGACTTAAAGATAGTTGGTTGATAAAATATTATATGGTCAACAACAAAAAAGTATAAAGAAAACACATGAGACTTCTGAAACATGATTAAAAAGCAAAATTTAAGAATCTGAAATATAAGAGCATAAAATACAAAGTAAAAGAAAAGAAAATGGATTCAGTGAGATGATAGCAGAAAATTTTCCAATTCTTGAGAAAAATGTGGACAGCCAGGGTACATGAGACCTTTGGAACCCCAAACAAACTTGACCATCGAAGAATCTTTTTACATCTTACCATACTTAAAATGGCATGACTAGTGAGCAAAGAGAATATTCAACTTTGTAAGATAAAAATGCCAAATCATGTGTAAAGGTAAATCTCCCTAAATAACGGCAGATTTTTCAGCAGAAGCTGTAAGGGTCAGGAAAGCATGGAATAATGTGCTTCAGGCTGTGAAAGAAAATAACCTACAATTTAGAATAATCTATCCAGTAAAGCTGTACTTTGGAATTGAAGGAGAAATAAAGACTTACCAAGATAAGCAGAAACTAAAGGAGTTCATGTCCACTAAACCAGCACTGCAAAAAATATTTAAAAGAGCACTACGTAAAAAGAGGAAGCAGAGACTAACAAGTGAGTGTTGTGAAATAATCAAACATCACAAAAATAATAAAATGGCATGTCTTCAGTAATAACCCTGAATATAAATTATTTTAATTCTACAGCTGAAAAACACAGACTGGCAGATTGGATTAAAAAAAAACAAACCAAATCCAGCTATATACTTCCTGCAAGAAATATACTTCAAGGGGAGAAGAGTGGCACATGCATTCTGGGAGGCTGTGGCAGGAGGATCAAAAGTTCAGTCTCAGCCTGAGCAACTTAATGACTTCATGTGAAGTAGTCGCAAAATAAAAAAAAAAATTAAGGTCTTTGAATGACCTTATATTAAAGAAGAACCTGATAAGACCCAAAACATACTGAGTGAAAAGAGCCAGGGTAGAAGTATCACAATGCCTAACTTCAAAATACACTACAAAGCCGTAATAACAAAACAGTATGGTACTGGCACCAAAATAGACACATAGACCAAAGGCACAGAAACAAAGCCATGCAGCTATATTCTTCACACTGAGCTACAACCTCTGCCCATTTTTGTTTAATTTTGTAATATAGAGACAGGATTTCTCAAAGTCACTGAGTTGCCCAGGTTAGGCTCAAACTTGCAGTCCTCCTGCTTCAGCCTCCTGGAGTGCTGGGATTACAGGTGGCCTCCATAACACCAGTCCCATTTGATTCTTGACAAAGGGACTGAAGACATACGTTGAAGTAAAGGCCATCTCTTTCACAGTGAAAATTAGATATCCATACACCCAAGAGGGACACTAGATCCCATCTCTCACCTTAAGCAGCAATGAATTCAAATGTGCCAAAGATCTTGGGGTATAAGACATGAAACTTGGAAACTGCCAGAAGAAAGCATGAGGAAAAACAGTTGAAGTCATAGACTCAAGCAAAGACTTCCTCAACTGAATCCCAAAGGCCCAGGAAATGACAAGAGTCAACAAAGGGAATTGTTTCAAAACCAAAAGGCCTCCACAGAGCAAAGGAAAAGGCCATCAGAGTGCAGTGAGCCTAGAGAATAGGAGAAAGTCTGTCCTGGCCCTTCTGTGACAGAGTAAAGAAAGTCAAGGAGCTTATCACCAGATAAAATGAAATAACCCAAGGAGAAAATGGGCCCAGGAACTGAGCAGACCCTTCTCAAAAGATGTACAAATAACAGCTGGGCATGGTGGCGCACACCTGTCATCCCAGCACTCGGGAGGCTGAGGCAGGAGGATGTCTGTGAGTTCAGTTCCAGAGCAGTCTGAACAACACAGTGAGAGCCTGTCTCAAAAAAAAAAAAAGATGTACAAATACCAATAGGCAAATGAAGAGGTCACCGAGGGATGCAAATCAACACTGCAGGGAAACTTGATCTCACCCCAATCAGAAAGACGATCATCAGCAATAAAAACAAGACAAATGCTCACAGGGATGGAGAGGGAAAGACCACTCCCACACTTTCAGGAAGGCCCACTAGGGCAGCCAGTGCGGAAGTCAGTACGGAGGCTGATCCAGAAACAAAAACCAGAGCCACTGTTCGATCTGGGTGCGCCAGTCTTCACTAGAGAATTCTCTAAGGAATCAAAGTCAGCACAGGGTAGCGTGCTGCGACACAATTCACAGTAGCTCGGTGTTCGTGTCCACTACCCGAGGAAGTGGGGTAATAGGCACAGTGGGATATTAGCCATAAACAAGAATAAAATCACGTTACTTTCGGGACAACGGATTGAACCGAAGACCATCGTGTTAGGTGGAATAAGCCAGACTCCCAAAGTTAATTACTGCACGTTTTCTCTCATATGAGGAATCTAGGGAAAATTTTTTTCTTTTCTTTATTTTTTAAGAGAGATGCCATAAAAGCAGAAGGGCGACTATTTGAGAAAAGGAAGGGAATAAACGGGGTGGGAAGGCAAAGCAGGTGACGGGAATGACGGCAGCCCGCTACACACACGTACAAATGCATCGCAATGAAGCCCAGGCTTCCGCGCAGAGAAGTCTCAGGGCCGCTGGGGCTGCGGAGCTCCTCAAGGACAAAGTCTGTCCTTCTCCTCTCCAGGGGCTCCCAGCGAGCAGTAGCTGCCCTGTGGGCTTTCACCCCCACTGCCCCCCGCCTCGGCCTTGCATCCAAAGATGAGAGTGGCGCGCTGCCTTCTGCCTGGTGCGCTCAGAGGTGAGGAGGAAAGAAGGAGGCCAGGACCTGTTTAGGCAGCTGTTGCTCTCCCGGAAATGCAGGGGTAGGAAGTTCCCCTTGTGGTCACCGGCTGTCTGACCTCCCTTTCGGGGCTTCCGGTCTCTGACCGCACCCTCTCAGGGCTCTGACCTCAAGTCCCCGGAGCTGCGGGTGGACCTTCCTGTGACAGCACAGCTCCAAGATCCTCACCTCAAAGATGCGCTTCCCCTGCACAGCCCTCTGTCTCTGCTCCACTCAGGAGCTGTCAGTCTCCAGGATGCTGCTGCTGCTGCTGCTGCCGCCGCCCCTGCGGTGGGCAGGTGAGTGGGCTCGGGCGAGGGGCCTTGGGGGCTGCACAGAGCTGACCCTCCTTTCCCGCAGGGTCTCTGGCTCATTCTCCGGGATACCAGCTGACAGCGCCCAAGTCCGTGCTGGTGCAGGAGGGACACAGCGTCTTCATACCCTGCAGAGTCTACTACCCCTGGAGGTTCTGGAGCAACTTTCCCCCGGCCTGGGGCTCCTGGTTCAAGAAGGAGGCTCGTTATGACCGGGATCCTCCAGGGGCCACAAATCACCCATCCCGTGAAGCGCTGAAAGAGACCGAGGGCCGGTTCCACCTCCTCGGAGACCCCAGGTCCTACAACTGCTCCCTGCGCATCAAAGACGCAAGGAAAGAGGACACAGGAGTCTACTTCTTCAGGGTGGAGAGAGGGTATGATGTGAAATACAACTACAGATGGGACCACCTCTGTGTGTTTGTGACGGGTGAGGAGTGAGCTTAAGATGGGCCAAGGGGCGGAGCAGGGCGGGACGGGTCCCCTGCTCCTCACGGGGGTGCGGAAGGACTGGGGCAGAGGGGCCGGCCGGGGCGATGACAGCGGGACAGCGGTGCCCTCGGGGCCACACTTGGGGTCCCCCAGGGCTGCGGTGTCTCGATCCTCCTCTGCTCTGACAGAGACCCCTGACGTCCACATCGCGGGGACCCTGGAGTCTGGCCTCCCTGGGAACATAACCTGTGCAGTGCCGTGGCCTTGTGAGCAGGGGACGCCGCCCGCCTTCTCCTGGACTGGGGCGAACCTCACGTCTACCCTGGGCCCCGAGACTCCCCGCTCTTCCGTGCTCACCATCACCCCAGAGCCTCGTCACCACGGCAGCAACCTCACCTGCAGAGTGACCTTCCCTGGGGTCAGTGTGGCCGTGGAGAGGACCGTGCAGCTCATAGTGGCCTGTGAGTGCCAGCCAGCAGGCCTGGGCCCAGGAGGAGAGGGGTGAGAGCAGACAGGCCCTGGGACACTGAGTTCTGGTGTGGAAGCACTTCCCCTGGGGAGGAAGGAAAGACGGCCCTGGACTCCACTGTCCTCTGGGTCCTAAAGTGTCTGTGGGAAAATCACCAGCACCCACCTTCCTGCCACTAAGGAGGGAACAATCCTGTCTGTCTGTCCGTCCAGATGCTCCACGGAACCTGACCATCCAGGTGTTCCAGAGAAATAGCACAGGTAGGGCACAGCCTGTCCTTCCGGGGGTGTGGAGAGAAGAGCCTGGGCGGGAGAGGGAGCAGGCCGGGCGCAAGCAGTACGGGTGGGGCCCCTGTACCCCTCCTCTCCCTGCACGCCCACGCTCGGGCACTGGGCATCTCTTAGCCCTTCCCTTCCCTCAAGCGAGATGCAGCTGTCACCAGTCCTCCTCCTCTGTGGGACCTAACCCCATCGGCCCTTTGATTATTTTAGTGATTTTTTTAAAATGACATAAAATTAGTCTTTAGTCTGCTTGAGCTTCTGTAACAAAACACCGTAGTCTGGTAACTTCAGCCACAGACATTCATTTCTCAAGTTCTAGGCTGGGAGTCCCAGTTCAGGGTGCTGGCCCATTGGCTTCCTGGCACGTAGATGACCGTCTTGTCCCCTCTGTCCCTACCAGCCGAGTTCTCTCTGGTGTCTCTTGTCACAAAGGCACTGATCCCATCCTGCAAGCTTCACCCCCATGAACTTGTCCAACCTAAACTCCAAATCCTGTCACAGGGGGAGCTTGGCACTTAACACATGAATTCAAGAGAAATGAACTTCGGCGTCTAGCAGAGTTAAGAAGCGTGTACTCGGGCCCTAATGTTTTCCCTTCCTGGCTCTCCTTCCAGATCACCCGTGCATTCACACCCCATTCTGTACCCGCTGCTCTTTGTCTTCGTGATTTTCGTTTATTTACTCATTTTGTGGTGCTGAGAGATTAAACTAAGATTCTCCTCTACCACTGGGCTACATCGCCAGACACTTTCATGTTTTAAGTAAATTTTTCATTTTGCGGTAATTTTAGATGAATGGAAAAGTTGCAAAGATGACACATAAAGTTTCCATAAATCCCTCTTTCAGTTTCCTTCACTGTCAAAATCTTACGCTACCATGGTATGTTTGTCACCATTGAGAAAGTGGCTGTAGTATGGGCTTAGGAATTAAACTCTTTTTTTCCTCAAACTTAGTGTATCTGGAGATCTTTCTGCATTTCTGTATTGGAAGCCTTCTCACAAATGAATGACCTGGTGGTTTTCCAATCATAAATATATATTGCCGTAAAGTGTAAACTGGCTTTCCACTGGTAGAATACGGGTGTGTCTTGTCTGTTTTTGAAACAAACACTCCTGGAATGAATAACTTACATGAACACTCTATAATTTTCTACAGGAGGGAATTCGGGATCACAGGCTATTGTAATTTGTGTGGAATCCTACTCTTTACGGATGTCGCATAATTGCATGGAGTGGAGTTTGTCTTATTGTACTTCTCTGAACAGGGTACTCATTCCTTCGGGTATTATAAGTGGATTCACTGTCATTTTAATTCGCGTCATCATTTTGTGAACAGGCTGGGTATCGTCACCATGTTTAAGGCCCATTTGTATTTGTGAACATTTTTGAAATGATTTGAAGAGTTCTTGCATTCTCAGGAAATGAGCCATTGTTTATTGGAAAGGATTTATTTCCAGCCTATGGATAGCGTGTGGATTAGCGTGTGGTGGTTCAGTTAGGCAACAACACGTGTCACCCTTTTTCAGCTGCATTCGGGGTGCCCTGGCACTGGCTCTCCCTGCTGGCCACGAGCCTGCAGCCTGCGTCTCCCCTCGGCAGCTCCTACCTGTTCTTCTTGCTTTCCCAAGCCCCCGTCCTCCTCCAGGAAGCCGTTCTGTCCTGAGAGTCGCACTGGCTCCACTCTGCTTACCCGCACCACAAAACGGGTGATAATGTTCTGTGGGCACCTGCCGCTGGGTGTCTCGCTCACGGCACCACGAGCTAAGCAGGCTCCGTGATCTGCTGCTGAGAGGCCAAAGGCAAACCTGGGATCCGAGCTGGGGCAGACGGCCAGGCAGTTCGGGTGACCCCATGCGGGTCCTCAGAGAGACCGAGCTGCTCCTCACCCTGTCCGCTGGGGCAGAACGCACACAGCCTGGGCCTGGGATGCAGGGGAAGGGAAAAGATAGACCCGCATGACACAGGGGCCTGAGAGGCAGAGAGTCCCATGCAGGCCTGGGCTCAGGCTTCTCTCTGTCTCTCCAGGACTTACAGCCCTGGCTGAGGGTTCATTATTCCACGTGCAAGAGGGCCAGGCCCTGCGCTTGGTGTGTGTCGCAGACAGCAACCCCCCTGCCGAGCTGAGCTGGACCTGGGGCAGCCTGGCCTTGCAGCCGTCACTGCGCCCAGGCAGTGGGGTTCTGGAGCTGCCTCGGGTGGAACTGGAGGATGATGGGAAATACACCTGCAGGGCTCAGCACCGGCTGGGCTCTCTGACAGCCTCTGTGAGCCTCTTTGTGAAGGGTGAGTGGGAAGCACTTGGGGCAGGGCACCCGGGTCCCAGCCCGGGGAGAGCCCCTCTGATCCCGCGCTTTTTCCCCCGCAGGCCCACTACAGCTGCTGGGCCCCTGGTGCTCCTGGGAGGCTGAGGGTCTGGGCTGCAGCTGCTCCTCCCGGGCCCGGCCTGCTCCGTCCCTGCACTGGCGGCTCGGGGAGGAGCTGCTGGAGGGGAACAGCAGCAACGCCTCCTTCACGGTCACCTCCAGCCGGGCTGGGCCCTGGGCCAACAGCTCCCTGAGCCTCCACGGGGGGCTGAGCTCCGGCCTCAGGCTCAGCTGCGAGGCCGGTAATGCCCACGAGACCCAGAGCACCACTGTCCTGCTGCTGCCAGGTCAGGAAGTTATGAAGGGCAAGGCCTGGGCACAGAGGAGACTGGTCTGGGTCCTGGAAGACTTCCGGAGAGAAATGAGCCTGACTCATGGCAAAGCTTTGAGGGTTCGGGGTCCTCTGCCCTTTGATTGGGAATGGGGCTGGGGCACGGAGGCTGCAGTCACACAGAGACAGGGAGGAAGGACCACGTCCTGGAAGGAACTGGCCATTCCTGTGGGTCATGGGCGCGGGTGGCTGGACTCTCGGTTGTCCACTTAGAGAGGCTGAGGTCACCCAGGCCTCTCGTCTGCAGAGCAACCAGGACCCAGGACAGGCGCGGTTCGGGGAGCCCTTGGGGGAGCCGGTGTTGTGGTCCTGCTCGCTGTCTGTCTCTGTCTCGTCTTCCTCACGTGAGTGGTGGCCCTGGTTTGGGTGAAGCTTTCGTGAGGAAGTGGTGGCGTGCGGTGGTGCACAGTGCAAAATGTTCTGCGAGACTCCAAGCCCAGAGCTGAGGTGATGCAGACCGGGGTGGGTGCGGCCATTGCAACTTGCAGCCAGCGTTTAGCCTCCTGCCACCTTGCCAGGGGCAGGGCTCGTTCCTGCTTCCTGTTGCCCAAAGGAGGCTGCGTCTGCTCTTGTCGTGGTCTCTGATCCCAGACCGTAGCCCTCAGCGGCTGGGGCCCCAGTCCTGCTGGGCTCCCGACAACGAGCCGGCCAGGCTGAAAGACGCTGCTCTGTTTCCCCAGGGTGAAGAGCTACAGGAGGAACTTGGCAGAAAAAGGAGCACGCAGGGATGGCACCCGTCCTGCGATGAGCACCGGCTCCCTGGTGAGTGATGTGGCCCTGTTTCCACCTGGGGTCCCGGCTGAGTCTCAGATGTCAAACTGAGCTCGCATTTCCCCCAGAAACGCTTCCTCCCCCAGATTTCCTGCTGCAGCCGCAGGCTGGGCACCTGGTGGTTTGCAACCCTCCTGCCCTGCTGCGTCTCCCAGAGCCCATGATTCACCCCGGTGTGACTTCCGGATCATCTGTCACACGCAGTTGGACTCTGCTGTGCTCTCTGCCACACAGAAGCTGTCTTCCAGCTTCCTAGAACAGTCACAGGCCTGTGCCCGGCACCCGCTGTGAGGCCCAGGTCTCAGCCAGGCCTCTGGTGCTCACCCACAGCCTCCTGCCTCTGCGCATCGAACCACGGTGTGCAATGTGTGAGGTGTTTGCTCTTCTCCCCTGCCCTTTTTTAAACTCTTTAGTTTTGGACAGTTCGATGCTTCTCCTTGCCCTGACGGCCTAAAGTTGGGGCTGTGTGCTGATGTTTCACTTCACCTTGCTCAATCTGTTTTCGTATCTGAGAGTAAGACAGCAGTCATCAGAAAATTGTAAGGATTCAGTAAGATAAGTAGCCGGTGAGGGCCACTGTGATTCAGATTTGTTAAGGGCAGTGGTAGCGAGCTTGCCTAGCATGTGCAAAGCCCTGGGTTCAGTTTTAGGACTGCAAACAAAAAAGACGTTTAAAATGTTAACAGTAGCTCAGAGCAGTGGTACATACCTAAAATCTCAGCACTCTGGGAGGCTGAGGCAGGAGGAGGGAAAACGTGAGCCCAGCCTGGGCATCTCAGAGAGAACCTGTCTCAGAACAAAAATAAAATGTCTGAGGATACAGCTCAGCGCGAAGACACTGGGTTTAGTCCTCAATACTGCCACCAAACAAACAAAGTAATGTTAAAGGTACAAAGGCGAATAAAAGGTGAAAGAATGAGTACTTGGGTAAGGGATGTGAGTCTTCCCCAAGCCCCAGCTCCCCGGGGACCCTTGCACTGACTCCCTTCTCCTCCACGTCAGGGTCATCACGGTCCCCTGAACGCGTCGGAGGCAGCCAGTGCCCCAGCCCAACCGGCCTCTGACACAGGGGAGGAGCAGGAGCTCCACTACGCCTCCCTCAGCTTACAAGGGCTGAAGCCCCGTGAGGCCCCGGACCAGGACTCCAGCGCCACGGAGTACGCGGCGATCAGGATCCGGAAGTGACGCCCTCGTCCCGCCCCGCCTCTGGCCCGAGCCCTGCGGAGGCCTGGACGGCGAAGGCGTGTGTCAGAGCAGGGGCTACAAGTGAGCAGCCCTCTGGATCAGGGCTGAGGTGGGGAGGGAGAGCTCCTTGCAGTGGCTGAAGGTCACTTGGTAATGACCTTCAAGTCCTTTGGAAGGTCACAGCCAGACTCTGCTACCTCAGGCAAGTCTCTACCTCCCCGTGCCTCCACTTCGCCCCCTGTAAAATACAGGTAATATTATTAGTATACGAAGTAAAAAAATCACACAATTTATATTGTTATGTGTACAACTCCTAAACGTGTTTACTTCAGCAGGGGTGAGGAAGATGTTATCTATATATTAAATTTATTGGTACAAGGGCCAGGTGTGGTAGTGCACGCTTGTAATCCTAGCACTTGGGAAGCTGAGGCAGGAGGATCGCTGTGAGTTCGAGACCAGCCTGGGCTATGCAGTGAGTTCCAGGGTAGTCTCAACTACATAGTGAGACCCTGTCTCAGAAAAACTAAATTTATTGATACAATTAGGTACGCAACACAGTCACATTCATCGTTGGGATTTTGTACCTATACATGACTTATCAGGTTCTTATTTTTCCCCATTCCCCAGCCTTCCCTTCACCCCCTCCACCCTGCCTTGTTTACAAAGACATTGTTTCCATGTTTTCTCTTTTCACATTTTTTTCTTTTCCCTTCTACCTTTCAACTCTATGATATACTATTTTTTACTTGACCATCTTAAAGAACATATATTATTTTTTAAAAAAATAAGTCTATTTTCATGAGTAGCCTGCTGGTGTAGACGCTTGTCCCAATACACTTATCTAACAAAGGACTTATCCCCATAGTACATAAATAATATCCAAGTATCTCCCACAAATCACTGAGAAAAACTTGGCAGTCCAGAAACTTGGAATATTCAAATGGCCCACGAATGCATAAAAGGACATTCAACTTTAGTAGCTGTCAAGGAAATCGAAATAAAAATCATAATGCGGGGCCGGGGATCTAGCTGAGTGGTTCTGCTGCCTGCCTTGCAAGTGCAAGGACCTGAGTTTGATCCCTGGTACCAAAAAAAAAAAAAAAAAAAA
>NW_022900931.1:66012857-66027575 GCF_012274545.1 Fukomys damarensis
AAAAAAAAAAAAAAAAAAAAAAATCGTAATGCCACACAACCACCGAACTGGCTAAAATAAATAATTTCAAGGGATATCAGCTGTTGATGAAGACACAGAGCAAAGGAGCTCTGATACTCTCTTGGCAGCAGTGGATGTTGGTACGGCCACTACAAAAACGGTTTGCCCCTCTACTAACATTGAGCATGTGAGCCTGCAGTTCCGCGTGTGGTGCACACCCGACTGAGATGCGTGCAGGTGTTCACGAAGCCCACTGGGAATGTTCAGAGCAGCTCTAATTGCAACGCTGACAATGACACCTGTCCAATTCCCTTCAACACACAGCTAAATAAACTGCACAGCATTCACACAGCAAAAGAAGAAATAACATCCCCACACAACATGTATGAGTCTTGCGAGCATAATATTTGGTGAAAGAACCCAGATACAAAGGAAACACGCTATGTGCTCTCCCTAGAAATGGGAAAACTAATCTTTGGTATTAGAAGTCCAGTTACTGGGGACCATTGTGAGGGGACAGTGGCAGCAAGCGGGTAGTAGAGATGTCCTAGGGGTCTCTGTCAGGATGGATTCATTTATCTGCGTACTTACTGCTCAGGCACATTCTGTTAAAAAAACATTTTAGCGAAACACTTGTGATCTGTGCCCTTTCCTATAGAAATGTTACTCTTTAACAAAATTCACATTAACACTTATAAAGTATCATCCATGTAAGTACAGCCATGCACGATACAAGAACATTTCGGGCAATGGCAGGCCACACGTAGGGCGGCGAATCCCGAGGTGCCACCACGCAGGTGCGTGGGTTCACTCGGTGACATCTGCACAGAGACAGAGCATGTCCCCCGGGCTGATCTCCAGGCCGTGAGCCGCACCCAGGCAGGGCAGTGCTGGGCGCAGGTGGGTGTTCTGAGGCCCAGCCTCGGACACACACGACCCTTGTACTGAGTCTTCAAAGTGACCCGCGGGACACTCGGCCGGTCGCTAAGGCTCCCAACGTGCATGTCCAGCCCAAGCCTCTCTGCTGAGCCTGCAGCTCCCACGTCCTCCTGGACATCTGCCCTCGAGCAGCCCACAGCTCCACACCCTCTGCGCTGTGCCGCCTGGACTCACCCCGCTGCTCAGGCCCAGTTCTCCCTCAGGTTCCATCCGGGTCTGTGAAGAGCTCCATGGCGCCTGGCACCCGTGTTGAGCCGCTGTAACAAAATGCCGCGAACTGCAGTTTGTAAACAACGGAAATGTTTTCCCACAGTCCTGGAGACTGTGAAATCAGACTCCAGCAGAGTCGGTGTCTGACAGGGCTGGCTGTCTGGTGCAGGGATGGTGCCTTCCTGTGACCTCTGCATGGAAGAACGGTAAAATGGGCTCTTTGGGATCTCTGATAAGGGCGTTCGTCTCATTCACCGGCCTGACCCGCATGTGCCATCATGTTGCAGGTTAGGGGTTCAAACAGGAAGTTTGGATGTGGGACTTGGGTGACAGCACTGGGCAGGGAGAGCACCTCCTTTTAAACTGCAGACACCATTTGTGTCCTGACACAGGATCTTCTGAAGCAGGTCCTTACCTTCCCTCTTCCAGCCTCTCATTTCCCATTTTAGGATCCTCTCTGCCTGTTCCTGCAAGGGGCCACTGAACCACATTCTGAGTTTGCACCTCCTCTCCCTGTTCCCCCGGGACTACGGGTTTGTCCTGACTGCCACCCTGGGAAGACCCTACAGCGTTTTTCTGTTGGATCCCATTCATCTCTGAGCTTTCCAGCTGGATCTAGAGACCAGGTCAAGTGTCTTGGTGAAGGCCACAGAGACCAGCAGTCAACCGCTTTCCCCTTTGACAGCAGCCTATGTCCATCGACCGATGAATGGACGTCCACCTAGGGGAGACCTCGCAGCCATGAAAAGGACGGAAGCATCAGCCACCCTCCCGCATGGACGAGCCTGGAGAACGTGGGCTATGGAGAAGCCAGAGAGTGATGGTCACACGTCGTGTGGCTCCTGTTTGCATGCACTGTCCGGAGTAAGTCTCTGGAAATGCACGATCGTCTGGTGTTTGCTTGCATCTGGGGGAGAAGCGGACGGGAAGTGGCCGTATAGTTGGTAGAAGATCTCCTCCTGGGGCTATAAAAATGCTTTGCAACTAGACAGAGGTGATAGGTGCAGAACATTGTGGGCGGACTAAATGCACTGACTTGTTCCCTGTGGAACGTTTTATGATGTGAATTTTATCCCAGTTTAAAAAACAATGTAGGTGTTGAAGTCAGACCTTTAGGGTTCTAACACACACCTCATGGCCTAGTCCCTGGCCACTGCCGCAGGCTCGTTTGGGAGATGGGGATCACCCCGCTTTGCTCTGCAGTTCATCTCTGCGTTTCAGGGAACCAACACTGCAGTTCCCGCAGCGCAGTGTCTGACCTGCAGTAACCCCAGCAGCGGTCAGCCTGAGGTGCCAGTCGGCGTGCGTTCAACCAAGGGCCGAAGGCTGCCAAACGATCATTCATGCACGACTCCCCTGCCACAGGGGGAGGGGAAGACTGGTGTACACGAGAGCAAAGGAGAAGCACGGGCCTATTTCATGTGTCCATAACCAGAATTGTCTCACTTCCCCTTCCCCGAAATGCCCCTTCCTGGGAGTCACCCAGTTCCTCCTCTACTCTTCCTACCCCTCCTCCGCCCCAAGTCTGACTTGTCCCCCACAAACCATAGCCACAGCTTCCTGCCCCGCCTTCTCACCTTCCAGCCTGTCACCCGCATGCATCGCCAGCAGTGTGAGTTCCCAGTGCAGCCCCAGCCCGGCCCTCCCCGCTAAACACCCGTCAGGGAGAATTGTTCCGGCCCCCTCACAGTATCGCCTTCCCCTCGTGCGGCTCCGTGCCTCCTGGTGCTCCGCTGCACAGCCCCACAGCCCCACGAGGTTGTCTCTTCTCTCCAACCCTGCAGCTGGGCAAGCTGCACCCTCCCCCGATGCCCGCACTTTCCCACAGGTGGCGTTGGAGAAGGGTTTGTCCACCTCAAGGCTGTCTGTATCTGGGCACTCGGGCGGGGTGACTCCTTGGCCTGGGAGTTGTCCTGTGCATTGTGACTCACAAAATGCCAGCAGTTCCCCCCACCCACCATGACAACCGGAAGTGTCGTTAGGTTGTGCCAGATGCAGAAAAGCCCACACTGGGAATCAAAATCCCCAGCATCTGTGCTTACTCAGCAACTGGAGCAGAAGGACAAATTTTCTCTAGTTCTTCCTCTAAAGATCACCAAAATCACCATTTTTCAATATCGTCTAGTTATTTTGTTTTGGGTTGTTTTTTTTTTCTTTCAGGTTTTTGTTTTTGTTTTTGCTTTTTTGAGACAGGGTCTTGCTTTGTAGTTCAGGCTGACCCGGCTCTCACTATGTAGCCCAGCTGGCTTTGAACTCTCAGAGGTCCTCCTGCCTCTGCCTTCTTGCCTGTTTTCAGAACAGTTGAAAGCATTTCAGTTCCGTGTCATCATATTTATGTAGGACACTTGGAGTTTTCCTCACCATTTTCATCATCTTCACTCTTCTGCTGCAAAACCACTGTGTGTCACACCAGGGAAACACAGGCTGGAGTAGAAGCCAGGAGGGATGGACCATGCCTGTGATCCCAGCACTCCAGGAAGCTGAGGCAGGAGGATGGAGTTCAAGCCCGGCCGGGACCACTTAGTTGCTTAGCAAGACTCTGTCTCAAAATTTAAAATAATAAAAAGGCTAGAAATGTAGCTCAGTGTGAAAGCCCCAGGTTGATTACCCAGCAAAGAAAATCAACAAAATTAAAAATTGGATCTTCGAAAAGATGAACCAAACAGACCAACTTTTACCTAGGAGATTAAGAAAATAATCACAATTATGAAAATCATGAGTGAAAATGATGTTCATCCTGATTTTAGAGAAACAAATAAAAAGGATTTTGAGAGATTACTATGAACAGTTGTGCATAAATGAGCCAGATAATCTAAATAACTGGTCAAATTCCTAGACACAATCAACCTACCAAGACTGAGTCATGAAGAAATAGGTAACCTGAATAGATTAATAACTAGTAAGGGTATTGAATTTTTTTAAAAAAGAAAAACCTCCCCACAAAGAAAACTCATTGAGTAGACCGCATACCTGGTAAATTCTACTAAGTACTTAAAGAGGAATTAGCATTAATCTTTCTTAGTCTCTTCCATAAGATTACAGGGAAGGGAACACCTAGGTCATTTGAGAAGGCCAGCACTACCCTGCTACGAATGCCAAAGATGCTACAGGAAAACAAAACTACAAACCAACAGCACTGACGAATATTGATACACCTCAACCAAACACCCTCAACCAAACAGTCCCCAGCTTAATTCAGAAGGCAGACACCGTAGCCAGAGGGACTTACTCCTAAAAATGTAAGATGGTTCAACGTGTGAAAATCAATCACAATATGCCATATTGATCGAAGGGAGAAAATAACAGGATTATCTAAATTGGTGCAGACAAGGCAGTTGATAATATTCCGCACCCTTTCATGATAAATGCGCTCGACAAGCTAGGAATAGAAGACAATTACTTCAACATGATAATGTTGGTATATGGGAAAAAAATCGTAGTTGACATGGTTTTACACAATAGTAAAAGACTGAAGTCTTTTCTTCTAAGAGCAGCAAAATAGCAGACACCTGAGTTGCGGTTTCCAGATCGAGTAGGTAAGAAAAACAAATAAAAAGCTGGGACCAGAAAGGAAGAAATACTCCTTTCGGATCGCTGATACTATCGTGGATGTGATTGGCTGTGGGGGCGCGCGCGCGGCTGCTGATTGGCTGGAGGGACCCAGCGCGACCGTCCCGCCCTCACCTGGCTTCCGGGTCCAGAGCCCGGACGACTGTCCCCTCCCGGGCACGCTTGGTGCAGGACCCGCAACGGATCCCTCCAGGGCTCCCGGGCACGCGGCCCTGCATCAGAGTCGGCAGGGAGCTCGAGACGCGGTCTGTTAGGATGGCGTTCCGGGGCGGGAGACAGGAGTTGGTCTCTGCGTGCCAGCCAGGAGCCTGGGCAGCCTGTCGGCCTGCGTGGCCAGGTCAATCCGAAGGGCAGCCGGCCAAGCAGTGTGTCTGCAGCCATAGGGTCAGGGCCTTGCTAAGTTACCGATCCGGCTCCTCGTCCGTCAGTGCAGGAGTGGCCCACCCCGTCCTAGCCTGCCCTGCGCGGTGAATGGGTCACTTAGGCCCCGGGTGTTGGGGGCCGCCCCTGAGCGGGGCAGAAAGGAGGAAGGGGGCGCAGATACTTCCACCTTTGGCCAAGGTCTGGCTTCAGCAGCTGTGCCAGGAGCTGCAGTGTGCAGCCTCTGAGGGACTGCGCAGTAAGCCCTCCTGTTCTGGGCCTCCCGGCCTCCTGTTCTGAGTACCTACCGGCTTTCCCCACCTCTCCAGCCCGCGGACCGACGGCCCCTGAGTGACTGTCCAGCCTCTGGCCGGGAGCCGGGTCTCCTCGGTCTGCTCCTGTAATCCTAGAGTCCTGCTGCTTTTCTTCCTCTGCAAAACCCTGCCGGATGCCCTTACTGTGTGAGCTGGCAAATGTGGTAACTCTTTAATTTTAATTCTTTTTGGTACCAGGGATTGAACTCGGGACCTTGTGCTTGCAAGACAGGCGGTGGAACCAAGGAGCCAAATCCCCAGCCCTCTTTAACAACTTTAAAATCCTACTTTTTTTCTCTAATCACTGCTCTTTATCCATAAGTAAACACGGGTAAGATTATCACACATTTATCATTGAGATAAGCCTGTGTGCATTCTATCAAACATTTATCATGTATTCATCTATACGCACAAGCAGCTTATCAGACATCTTACCACACACACCAAGCACGCTTATCAGACATTTTCACAGCTCGTCATATATTTTCCGTATCTTTGTTTTATTCATTCGTGTATATATGCTAATCGGTATATATACATGGGTGTGCAGTTATATACATTTACACATAATACATAAAGCTTTAGCACGAATGACAAATGATCCAAGTTTCACTCACATATTATGAAATAGCTTGGAGATACCGAAAGAGAGATCAAAATGACATCACAGGGACACATCCCAGCCGTGTGTATTTCAATTTAAAACTCCTTTGTGATCTCCCTCTCCTCAGACTCAGCTTCCACATTCAATGCAGTCCTGGATCGGGGTTGCACCATGTTGTGCAGTAAGGAATTCAGCCTTTCCTGAAGAAGGGCTTTGTCCTGACCTCTGAGAAGCCATCTCTAGGCCCTTGGAAGTGTCTCTGTCCGTCCAGTGGGCCTTACGTCACTGAGTCATCTAAAAATGTGATGGGGGGCCCCCGCCGCCCACACCAGATATGCTTAACAGTGGGCGTCAGAGCGAGAGCTGACCACACCAGATACGGAGCCGTGTGATTCAGAATGGGGACACTGGGTCCAGCGATACCAGCTCAACTTCCGGAGGAGCCAGGAACTAAGGTCAGATACGCAAGACCAACTTGTGCAACAGAGGCACGGTACAAACTCTGTTTGCGTGCCCTTAATCCTAGCACCACACATTCCAGACTCAGCCACCTCTGACCGTATGAGACTTTGGGGGTTCGTCTAGACCCACACCATAACTGTGACACATCATCACATCATGCTGTCCCCAACATTGAAAAGCCCTATCGACTCTGCTCTGTTCACTCTACTTTAGGAGAATATTAAAAGCCAGCAGGCAAAAAGCACAAGGAGAAACCCCGCCTCAGATCTCCCGAGGTGACGTACCAATGACGTAACCAATGTAAGTGACAAAAGGGCCTGAGCCCCTTGGCCTACTGCCAGCTGCGGGCCCAGCCATGAGCAGATTAGTGGCAAAATGGCCTGGGGGTGAGCGGTGTTTCTGGAACTCTGCGGCCTGGGTGCCCCAGACACTAGCCCAAAACCTGTTCGTGAGTTCCTTGAAGTTTGATTGGAAAGACAGGGAACCGGAAGGGTTGGTGCGATGAAGGTGGGCATTCGGGTGAAAATCGGAATGTTTGGTCAGAGTACACAAGAGTATTCTGTGAATGTGTTTACCCGAACGCACTGTGGGGATGAACACTGCATCTGATTGGTGGACATTTCTTCATGCTGTTGTAAAACCTCCAGAAGGCGTGTAAATTCTCCCCTCGGCCAACACTGAGTGAGTATTGTAAATGGGAACCTTACGGAAAAGTTGCCCCAAACCACTCGATTGTTCCTTTGAAACAGTGTAGGATATGTGATAGATAAAGTATGATAGAATCCCATCCTCCGGTTTTTTGTTTGGATTTTGAAGGATGCGTCTCTCAATACCCACAGAGTACTGCTAGCTGTTAACCCACAAAACCACTTCAAAGCAGTCTTGGGGTCCTTAGGCGCCTGAGCTGTCACAAAAGCCAGCGAGCACCACCTAGTGGTGAATGCTGGGATTACCCCTGTGACTTTAGGATATCGGTAACCCTGAAACCTGACAGCCAGGACGTGTTTGGTAATGCCGGACAAACACTCCGACAATGAAGACCACTCCCAGGAGAACTCTGTAACCCGATGGAAATGGTTTACATGGGAACGCACCACCCAGGAAAGGCATTCAGACGCAGGTGGCCGCTTTTCCCCCAGGATCAACTTTGGAACCACCTACGGAATTGCTACCTCTTTGAATTACTCCTGTGGTGCCTAGGAATAGTTCTTAACTGACCCACAAGGGCGTCTTGGCTTATGGGTGGAAACTCCAAAGGGAACGGACTACACCCTGTTTGGAAGACTGACAGCTTGAGTGAAGAGTGAAGAGTCCATTCTGGGAGGTGAACAGCCCCCCAAAACGCATGGGCAGTGGCCAAGGGCCTGGACATATGACCGAGTAGGTGGACCGCGGGAATGGGCCCCTGGAGCTGTGCCTAGGTAAGGCATGAGCCGGTGCGGAGCGGTACAATCAGTACCCCGGGAGATCAGTCTAAACCCCTTACTAAGTGCCACCTCCTCCCCTCTCAAAGGCAATTACTGTCCCCACATTTATGGCAGGCATGGCGAATCCATTTCAAGAACAATTTTACTACCTATGAGTGCATCCACAAGCATTACATTTTGATTTATCGAATGTTTTCCAAACTCTGAATAAATGCAATCATACTTTCTTATTCACTTGCGCCTGGCCTCGTGCGTTCAATATGTTACCTGTGAAACTGACCCATGTTGTTGCCCCTAGAATTAACTAACGTTTGGATTGCTGCATAGGAAAATCGTTTTTCTATTTTATGTTTACGATGTTCGGGTGCTTCGGTTGTTATAAATAATACTGCTGCAAATACTTTTGCACGTGTATTTTGGTGTACACATACAGACCCTTGTGCTGGGTGTGGGTCTAGGAGGAGAACTGACAGTCAGTGAGTATGTGTGTCTTCCACTGTTGTAAATACTGTGCTGGCCTGGGTTTATATTATCACGAACATGTGTGAAAGCTCAGTCCCACACATCCTCACCAACACTTTGTATTATCCGTCTTTGTTACTATTCAGCTGGACATGGACTGGTAGCTTAATGATAATGAAATCATGTAGAGAAAACTATCAGAACTTGGGGTGCAGCTGAAGCTGTGATCGGTCAGGAAAAAGAGAACAAATTAAACATAAAGAAAGTAGAAGTAAGGCAATAATGTGAACAAGGAGATAAAATTATTGCCTCCTTTTGTAATGATTTTTATTCTATTTGTTTCCCCATAAGCTTGAGGAGTTTACAGTGTATAATTCTGTGAGTGGATAACAGCCCTAATCTTACAGTCTGCACCCATGACTTCCTGTCATGAATGGACGGGTTGACTGGTACTAGTTTTGGGCACTACAAGGACCACAGAGATCCTGTCCTCACCCCCCTCACGGTGTCCCTCACGGCTCCAACGCCAGCTCCGTGTCATTGTTTCCTGACCGCGGCAGACTCTCCCTGGGCCACCTGACCTCAGTCACTTCCCGTCCGGGCCATTTCTCCCATGGCCTCATGGGACAGTGCAGACGTCTGAACCTCCGCACCCTGTCCCTCCACGTGTACAGCCCTTCCGTGGGTCCCCATCAGATTCAAGACAGAAGTCAGTGCAGCCAGCATTGCAGACCCTCCCGAGGAGGTGGAGACTGGGACTGAATGACCAGGGGGAGCTAAGAAACGGGGTGTGGTACTGGGGCATCACCGAGGATCCTGCCTGTCCCCTGGTGCTCCCGGGGGGTCACCCCACGTAATTCCTGCTTCTCTGGGTAAACAGGCTTCGGGGGGACCAGAGAGACAGAAGCCCCAGCCTCACCGGGAATACTTTCTCTCTCCCACATCTTCTTTCAGTTACCTGGTTTCTTCTGAACCCCTCCGCTATGATGTTAGAGCAGCGCAGTAAAGGGCCTCTCCCGTCCCAGGATCTGTCGCCGCCGCACATGGGGCTGCCCGGTGAGTGGGATGGGAAGCAGCCGTGGTGGCCTCCAGGAAGCCAGGGTTGGGTTGCTGTGGGGGTGAGAAGAGAGGACGTAAGGGCGGAAGCCCCAGGTAAGCGCTGTGGGTCAGACTTCTTCTGTGAGCCAGCTTCGGGCGGGACCCGGAGAGGGGACTGGGTGTGCGGGTGGTGGTTCAGCCAGGCCGCTGTGAAGACGAGCTATCGCAGGTGCCCCTGGCGGCCCCGGGGTCCGAGTTTTCGGCATCTCTGTGTCTCCATGGCTTCTCTTTCCAGAAGGAAAGCCCCGCCTGGGGGCAGCGGTGGATGGGATGGTGCAACACGATCCCCTGAAAGCGCCCCCGGCCCCGGTGGCCCGAAGCAGAAGACCAAGATGAAGGGACAACGGTGAAGGGGAAACAGCCCCTTTCCTGTCGTGACAGCAAAAAACCCCAAGGAAAGGATACGGAAAACACTAAACTCAAGAGTCCTTGTTATTGGAGGCTCTGAAGAATGTGACTGCGCTCAAATGGTCCGAAAGACCTCCCAAAGCTACACAGATGAAGGCGTTTCAAACACTCTTGCCACGGAAGCATTACAGCAGTCTTGGCTTCGGATGAAAGTTCCATGGTAGGCCCGTGCGGACAGCAAAGAATAAACTAGAGAGAGGCTCTGCGTATGGAACGGCTGATACTTTATCGATGCTTTATCACTGCGTTGAGCTAGGAACACCAGGGTCCTTAGGACATTCTTTTCTTACGGCAGTGGCAACATGAGACAGGTTCGGTTCGCCTCCCCATTTTCCAGCAGAGAAGGCGATGGGCTTGCTCAATGGTCTCTGGACACTGCTACAGGGAGAAACCGATCTCAGAGCCTAAGGAGAGAGCTGGGGATGGGAGACAGAAAGCACAAGCTTGATGTCAACCCCGGGGCGAGTGAGGGATCGGAGGCACTGGAGATCCTCGGAAATTTCATGAACCATCCACCCAGAGGTACTTGGTGAGGCCTCCATCCTGTGGGCTTCTGGAAATTCTCCCCGAAGCTCCTCGTGAATCTGCACGAATAAGAAGTGTGGGCCTTGGAGGAAAGCGAGGGAAACCTGCATGCCTTGTTGACTCCTGACGCCCCTCTCCACAGCACCTGCCAGGCTGCTCAGCTCCTCTTGTTCCTTGGAGGAGACATTGCAGTGCAGCTGCTCCTTCCATGGGACCCCCACTCCTTCCGTGCGGTGGGCGATTGGAGGTGCCCCCGTGGGTGTGGACAGCGTAGACGGCAACTTCCAGGTGACTTCCGCCACCCACGGCCCCTGGGCCAACAGCACCACGAGCCTGTCCAAGGAGCCCGCGGCGGGGATGATCCTGCTCTGCGAGGGCAAGAACCAAAATGGAACCCACGCTTTGAGCATCCTGCTGATGTCAAGTGAGGGGGGCTCCAAGTCTGGGGCTGGGGGGCTGGAGGACGAAGCAGAATTCGGGTTACAGAGGCCTTGGGAGAGAAGCCTTCATCCTGTGCTCTCTGCCCCCAGGAAGGAGTCCTTTGACTCCCCAGTCCTTCCTGAAAGGGCTCCTCCAGGGTGTTACTTATGGGTCCGTCGCAGTCCTGCTGCTCTTCCTCTGCCTCCTCCCCCTGATGTGAGTATGTCTTACCTCGTTTTTATGCTGCTGTAACAACATTGCTGGCACTGGGTAATTCATCAAGAAGAGACATTAGGTCGACTCACAGCTCCAGTCGCTGGGAAGTCCAGGAGCACGAAGCCATCACCTGCTTGGCGTCCGCCGAGGTTCCTGCTGCGTGGAAACACGGCAGAGCACACCCCACAGGGAGACCGAGCAGGTGGGCTAGTGCAGGGCTCTCTTCCTCCTACAAACCCACTAATGCCACTGTGGAGGCCCCATACCTACGACATCACCTAACCCTAGCTGCCTCTCAAAGGCCCCACCTCCAAACACCAGTAACGTGATTTGGGGGGGTTAAGTTTCTGACCCATGAAAACCGGAGCCGGAGGTGGGAATGGTCCTTCTCTGTGAGGGCAAGAACCAAAAGCAGGCCCGTGGCATGGACGTCTTCAGCGCATTTCACAAGGGAGGAACGTGAGGGAGTGGCAGCCTTGTACAGTTCCCAAGGTGCCCTCTGAGGTGGGCCCAGAAGGCCAAGTATTCGGTTTTGTTTTGTTTCACTTTTGTTGAAAAGTAGCAGGTACAGAAGGCCGGGGCACATCTGAAGCATTTTCATCATCTCTGTGCAATTTCAGTTGCGTTAAGAGCAACAGGCAACGGCTAAAAGTGAGGCTCTGCAAAGTCCTTGGTGTCAGTTCTTAAAGACCTTTGAAACTTGGCCAGATGCTTTGGCTAGGAGCCAAGAGTGAGAAGGGCAGAGTTGCCAGAGGTCGTGTCAGAGAGCTGGACAGGGTCCTCCAGCCTGGCATGGCTTGGCCTGAAACCTCGGCCTGGAGCCCTGGGAGAATGCTGAGCTGGGAACAGAAGTGTGAGCTCAAGAGAGAAACAGGCCAGACCGGAAGAGCTGGGAGTCTGGAGCCAGGCAGGAAGCTGTGTCTCTGTCTGAGCAAGGAAAGGCCGGGCCAGAGCCGGGGGAAGAGTTCAGGGGCAGCAAGACAGGTGGGAGAGAAAGGAGAGGAGCAGGGTGGCCGGGGAAACTGAGAGGCTGTTTTCAAAACATAATCAATCAGCTGGACATAAAGACCAATAATGATCTCTCTGCAATGTAAAAGGCACTTTCATAGCTGACCTCACAGGGCCAGTCGCTCAGGAAGTGAAAGCGATTTCCCGAGAGGGTGTGTGGCTTGCCCTGGACAACACAGTAAGTGGGGTGCAGTGTTGAGCTCTGAAGCAGAAGGTCTGGAGCGGACCAGAGCCCACACGGGGATGCGGAGGGGTGGAAAGCCAGAACTGACCGGAAGCTCCTTTCCTTAGAGCGAAACATATCAGGAAGCCGCGGACAAAGAAAATCACAGGCATCGAAGCACAAAAGAGCCCTAGAGTCAGAGCCTGCCAAGAGTCCAAGATGCCTCTGAAGCCCGAGGAACTGGGAAAACCCATAATCGTCCCATCTTCTGAGAGCCAGGGCTTGGTAGGTACCCACTGTGTCCGGAATCCAGTGCCTCTCCGTGGGGAGAGGGCCCTGCAGTGCGTTAGAGGAATCATCCCCAATCCTGTAGGGCCTCTAAATGCGGAATGGGCTAGCAGCTCGTTATAACGAAGCCAAGTCCCAGAGGACTTTGTGGAAGATGAAAATTAAGAGAAATAATTTAAGGAGCAATTAAAACCAACACACACACACACACACACACACACACACACACACACACACACACACACACTGTTGAGGAGAGGGTTTCGGGAGCCCCAAGGACTGGATCAGAGTGGAAGCTAAAGATCTGGTCTGCAGGTGCTCAGCAGGCAGTGACCAGCACTGCACAGATGCCACAGGCCCAAGTCAGCCCAAAACACTTGAAAACAGGCAGAACTCAGCTACTCCTTCATTCTCTGTACCCCACATCTCCAGGGGGGCTTGGGAAGGGCAGTGCTGGAGGTGGCCAGACCTTGCTGTGATTCTCCAAGACCAAATCAGCCCAGCTGCCCTCCCAACACCCTGTGTAAAGAGTTGTGCATCTGTGAAACCTCGCCAGTACTTCCCGCAGTCCCAGCCACGTGTCTTCCGCTCCGTGCCGGGCGATGCTGGGTCTCAGAAATGGACCAGCCCCAAGCCTTGCCCTCAGAGAGGGCAAGCAGGCCGAAGGGGTCGCTGCCCTCACAGAAAGAGGACTGAGCAGGAGGCCCAGAGGAGGGAGGGCCAAATCTGCTGCAGGAAGTCACACAAGCCACTGCCGATGGACCTGAGGAAACCCTGTGGCTCCAGGTAAGGGGATTTACGGGGATGGGACCAGAGGGGAAGACACCACTGCAGGCTCTACGCGTGGGATCGTGAGGAAAGGTTGAGACAAGCCCTGATCCACGTTGCCTAAATTCTGTTCTCAAAGGGGTGCCCTTCTAAGATTTGGGCTGTCACCTCTAGACCTTTCTCCTTTCTTTGCCCTGCTCTGTGCCCCCTTCTAGGAAAACAAAGTGGACCGGAGCCCATGAAGCCTGTGGAGTCTGCCCCACACCTGGAGTCCCCATTAACCCTGGAATTAGCACAGTCCACAAAGCCCTTGGAGCCCCAGAAACCCTGGAGTCCACAGCAAACCTGAAGCGCTCAGTCCCCAAACCCTTCACAGCCCCTATTTGTCGCTCGCACTGGTTCTCCAGTGGTGAGCGTTTAAACTTGGTCCTGACTACAACCCTTGAAGGCAAATCCTATGACTGGTGTTTGGGTAGCCGGAAGGAACATGCCCCGGCCGGAAATGGCGTCACAGCCAGGAAAAATGCGCGTGCAGCTGTAAAACGGGCCGTTCTCAAATAGCTTTTGAGCCCCTACCGTGTGGCCAATACCTGAGGGACACAGACAAGAACACTGAAGCCGCCATATTTGGTCAGATTCCAGCTTCCGTGCTTAGTGGCTCTACCCCCTGTCACCCTCTTTGAACTTCGCTGTCCTCACGACACACACCTGGATGGAACGGGAGCAGGACGTGGCACCCACAGACTCAGGTAGAGAAGAGGCCCTGCAGTGGCCCTGGATGCCAAGATAAGGCCCTGGAACTGCAGCTCCTAGGGCCTTGTCCCTGACTCTCTTATAATGTGAGCTCCGTGGGAACGGGGACCTTATCTGTCTTACTTTGTACTTCTATCACCAGCACCTTGAATTATGCCTAAGATGTAAGAAGTTTTCAAAAATGTTCATCAAATAACTGAATGGTTGGGTAAGGCGCTGTTACATGATTTGAAGCAGAATCATGGTTTTCCTCCTTCCCTGCCCGCCCAGTCTCCTCTCCCCTCCCCTCCCCTCTTCTCTCTGTAACCCTGCAAGACTGATGCACCTGTGGGGTGGGGCTTGGCGGGGCGTCCCTGTGACTGCCAGCAGGTACCCATGACATCCAGGGCCTGGGAGGCTGGGAGGATCCACAGAACAACCAGGCCCACTGACGAGTTAGCCTTCGTGTTGCTCTCCCTCCATTTAGAAGAGACAAAATGGCGGGGGAAGAGTCTGGATAAGAGATTATTGCAGTATTTTTTCACCAAGCTAAAGTCGGAGATCTGGATAAGAGTATTGCAGTATTTTTTCACCAAGCTAAAGTCGGAGACACAGGAATGAGAATGGTATCCTGGCATTAGAAGGGCTACAGTTACGTACTGTCCCCTCAGAATGGATGACAACCTCCTTTTTGGAGCCAGAGAGCAGTAGTTTTCTGCGAGTAGGAAGAGGATCATCTTTTTC
>NW_022900931.1:66031995-66041126 GCF_012274545.1 Fukomys damarensis
GGCGCCACTTGTCGCGAGCCGGCGACGCAGAGCACTGTCCAGCAGTGTCTCAAACCTGAAAGAGCAGCGGGGTGGAGATGGGGCAGAGAGAAAGGAAGGACGCCAAGACAAGAGTCTGATCAAGGCGGCGTTTATTGCCGGCAAGCACCGGCCTTTTAAAGCAAAAAACCACAAACTATTATGGGATGGTTTTACCATAGTAACTGAAAGGTCACACAGGAAAAGAGCAAACAGGTTCACCAAAACAACCCACCGTGAGTAGTAGCAACCCGGACAACCACACATCTAAAGGTCAGAGACAAGAAACTGTAACTTTCAGGAATTCCACAAAGGAAACACTCTACCTGCTAAACTGGAGAAACTTAACACATATGGAGTTACTAGAGTTAACAATACTTACAACCAATACTCATGATCCCCACAGTCGGAGACACAGGAATGAGAATGGTATCCTGGCATTAGAAGGGCTACAGTTACGTACTGTCCCCTCAGAATGGATGACAACCTCCTTTTCGGAGCCAGAGGTCAGTAGTTTTCTGCGAGTAGGAAGAGGATCATCTTTTGCCCCGGGGCGGCATTTGTGAGTAAACACAGGGATCCCGCAGCCCCAGTGAGTTGCTAGTCTTGTGCTGAGGATAAATGTTTGTATAAACCCCACATCCACAAGGACCCCACCCGCCCACGCGGTTCACACGAGTTCCGCAGAAACACAAACACCAACTGTGAGCCGGATGATGTGGGAAAGAGCAACACAGCGGCCTTGCCCCGCTGCAGTCTCAAGGGTACAGACAGTGAACAGACAAAAATGTGTAGTTGAAGTTGGCAAGCGCTCGGAGGAAAAGGACAGAAAACTGACAGAAAGCCACAGGAAATGAACCTAGTTTTGATCACAGAACACAGTGTGAATCACAGAATCAAAATTCTACTTTTTTTTTTTTTTAATACCAGGGATCGAACTCGGGACCTTGTGTTTGCTTGGCAGGCAGCAGAACCACTGAGGTAAATCCTCTGGCCCTTACAGAATCAGAATTCTAGGTTGGATCTCAGAGAAAACGACAGCTGTGTTGAATATTAAAGTATTATTAGGAGCTAGCCAGAGGGGCCAGCAGATTCTAGGCTCTGAGAAGGGAGAGGTTTGGTGAGTGCAGGGGCCAAGACCAGGCCCATGTGGCTGGAGCTCAGAGTGAGGGCAAGGGAGAGGGGGTCAGAATTTCCCAGGTGCATTTTACCCTCATTCGTGGTGAGTTCCTTTCCTCAGGGCGGTGTAACTAGGGTAAGTGGGTTCATAGTCAGTGTGGCTTTATCTGTGCAAACCTTGTGCTGCAGAGGTGTTGGATTGAAGATGGGAACCTCTGTAATGGCGTGGTGTTTGCTTCGACTAAAGAAACAGATCCTCTAGAGGACAGGCAAACAAAGGAGAGGAAAGGTGAGGAGTCTGGGAAAGGAGAATGAAAAGAGAGAGGGGAGCGAGGATGGAGACCAGGTCGGGGATGAGTCGGGTGTGGGTGTGGGCGTGGAAATGAAGAGACAAGGCTTCTTCCTGAGCGTTGTTGTTGCCGACAGGGCACGTGTTGCAATGTGGTACACTGGAAGCCTTTTGATTAACCCTATGAGAGAAGCACTGGGCATTTGTTTCTCGATCAATAGTTTCCAATCAGCCCATCGCCTGTTGGCCCACAGGTACTGGGAGAAAAGAGCAGTGTCCCTCAACAGCTGATCCGCCCGGGGCTGGAAGGAGTCTACAACCATTTGCTCAAGAAAAATTATTCGCCTGATAGCCGGGGACATCCTGCTAAAAGTGGTCCAGGAGCGACAGTTACTTGGTATCTGATGCGGGGGTAGAAACCTGCGGGTTCTGCACGGCCTGCCCCTTCCCAGAAGCCCCCGCGAGCATCGTCAGGCCCTGATTGGCTCTGAACAATGCACATGTGCTGATCGGTGCACCTACGGAAGCGACTTGGCCGGGGTACCCGGGCGACTTCCGGAGGGTATCACATGATACCCAGCGGCTGGGGTAGCACGTGACCTCCAGCGGACGCGAGACTGGCGAGGCTCCGCGGAACACCTCGGCCAACTGATACCTTAGCCTTAAGCATTCAGTATCTTCTTCTGAGTCCCTCTTAGTGGCCTGCTCACCGTTATTCCGTGTGTCAGGACGTACAGGTCATCCTGAGTCCTTAAATCCTTCCATTGAATTCGTTCTTCTAGAAAGTAATTTCTCCAAGCACAGTGTCTATAAGTCAGCCAGTCACCTGGTGCTTGCAGCACAATTCCAGGTGGAAGTTCAATTTTCAAGGAAATAGCCAGGGGTCGATACGGTGAGGAAGGGCCTGGCTGCAATACTCAGAACCTGAAACTAGGAGGTAAATCTGGAAAAGGAAATGATTATTTGGGGAGAGGAAAGTGATTGAAGACAATCAATGCACAGGCCGGGGCTTGGGGAAGGAAAGGTGACTTGAAGGATCGCTGCGTATTCTGCAGTAAAACCCCTGCAGGTTACAGGTGAGGAAGAGGAGGAGCAGCAGAGAGGACCAGGACTTTCACCAGAGTGTAAAAGCAGAGGGCTGGATCTTGAACCAGAACATCACTGGGAAGAGACGACAGTCGAAAATATTCACAATTCAAAAAGGACAGAAGTTGGTAGTGGTGATATTAATGATTATGAACACTTATTCAGGGCTTCTACTGTGTGGGGCTCCGGTCTGCGGATTTTACATACATTAGCTCATTTAATCTTCCCAAGGATCCTGCAAGATGGATACCGTTATGATCTACCCATTGTAGGTGTAGAAGCCAAGGCCCAGAGAGGGGACGTGACTTGCTCGCTGCTACACAGCTGGCAAGTGATGGAGCCAGGCTTGGAGTCAGGCAGGCTGACTGCAGAGCCGCAGTCCTGACTACTGCCCTTTGTACACCTTCCTGATTAGTACAGCTGGGAGGGTGGGCTGGGGCAGGGCAGAGAACACACATCCTGTGAAATGCTACAAGAAAATAGAGCATGTTAGGGGTGTATAAAATGCCATGAGACACAGTGTGTAAAAACAATAGCTCAAAGGATGGGAGAAATAGAAATATAGATTATAAAGGGTTTGTCCTCTCTATGTTAAGTAGCATGGTATTATGTGAAGGTGGATAGAATAATAACTTTAAGAGATATATTCCTGTAGCAACAACTTAGAAATTATCTAAAACTATAACTAATAGGCTAGTAGTGGAAATAAAATAGAATTATAAAAATACTCGCTGTATGCAGTATTAGAAAAGAAAGAAGAAAGCAGAAACAAAGAGTAGATGGAACAAATAAAAATTAGAAGGATGATAGATTTAAGGGTAACCATATAAATAATTGCACTATTAATAACATAAGCCTTCTAATTGAAAAGTAGAGGAAATTCCAAGTGTATGGTATTATGAGAGATCTAATTTCCATGTAAATCCTTAGGTAAGTTCAAAGTAAAAGAAAGGGCAAAAATATAAAAGCAAAATCCTAATTCAAAGAACGCTAAAGAGATCATGTTGCAATTAGACAAAATAGACTTCGAGTCATGAAGGATAGAAATAGCATGATAAGAGGTCAATTAATAGAGAACATACGAGTTGTACAAGAGTCTGAATATGGTTGCCTGTGATGAGATTGCTTCAGAATACATAAAACAAGAAGTAGTAAGTGACCACTAGTGGGTACTGAGTTCCTTTTTAGGGAGATGGAAATGTTCTAAAATTAGAGAGCGGTGACATATACACAACTCTGTAAATACTCTAAAAACCACTAAATTGCATACTTTAAGGAGGTGACTTTTTCTGGTGTCTGAATTATATCTCAAAAAAATCTATTTAAAAAACAGTGGCTCAGAGTCAGTTTCAGATGAAGAGAAATTCAGCAGCAATAACCTTGGGGTCATTGTTCACTGAGATTTAACCAAATCCCAACTTGCTTGGATATGGAGCCAGAATACACAGGCACAAGCACACACACCTTTATGTTCTCCATAACAGGTAGAGTCTGGGAATTCCCAAGTAACACTTTTCTTTTACAAACGAGCCAGGCATGGCAGTGCATCCATAATCCCAGTGACTCTGGATGTGGAGGCAGCAATATCACAAGTTAAAGGACAGTGTGAGCAGCTAAGACCCTATCTCAAAATAAAATAGAAAAATAGGAAAGCCTGGGGAATGTAGTTCAGTGGTACAAACTTAAATCCAGAGGCTCAAGACCTAGTACTGCTATATGCATACATACGTACGTACGTACATAAGTGCATACATTCTAATCGAAAGGAGAGCTAAGCACATCAGCTCCTCTCAGTAATTGATAGAGAAAGTAGATGAAAAATAAGTATGGCTATAAAACACTATTCTTTCCAGGTTTAGGGGTGCTGGGGTCTCCCTCTAGAGATGGTTTCTGGGTTCTTTCTGTCTTGAGCAAAAATTTGGTCAAGTGCAAACAGTAGCAAGGTTTTACATTTGCTAAAGAGGGGAAGAGAAAGAGGCTTTGCAGAGCTTGTCTGGACTTGGTAAAAGTAGGAGAATGTCAGCGTGCCCTACAGGATGTGAGCGGGCTACCGAGAAGAGACCCTGTAGGCAGAGCCCGACGATGGCCATCCTTGTTTGTCTCCCACTCCTGAGGCTGGTGTCAGGCCTCCGCCATCCTATCAGGCACCTGCTCGAGTCCTCCTGGGAAGTCCTCGTGCCCGGCTTTGGGAACTGTTCCGCACACGTGCCCTGGGATACTGTAATTAACAGGTTCTGCCTGCTTTCTCAGCTAGTCTTAGCCCCGGTGGAATCTCCTTCCTCACCAGCAACAAAATTGACCTAAGTGGCATTTATAAAATATCCTACCCAACAACAGTAGGAAACACATTATTTTCAATGACCTGTGGAAACTCATAGACCATATCCTTGTCATAAAAATTACTACAGTCAGCCAGGTGTGGTGGCACATGCCTGTCATCCCAGCACTCTGGAGGCTGAGGCAGGAGGATCGCTGTGGGTTCGAGTCCAGCCTGGGCTACACAGTGAGTTCCAGAACAGTTTCAACTACATAGTGGGGCCCTGTCTCAACAAACCAAACAAACAAACAAGTACCCAACAAATTTAAAAGAATGAGAATCATGTGAGATATGTTCTCTAGCCACATGGAATTAAGTTAGAAATTAATGACACATTTAGAAAATCACCAGATATTTTGATATTAAGCAATATATTTCTCAACAACTAGTGGATCAAATTAAAACACACACACACACACACACACACACACACACACTCTACACTAATTTCTTCAGAAATCCATAGCAGAGTACCACAGATTGAGTGGCGTAGAACAGAAATCGATCCCACAGCCTGGAGGTGGCTGGAAATCAGAAATGAAGGAATAGTCTTGTATCTATGACAGGAATTGTACTCAGAGTTGGAGATATTTCTGCCACTGGAACTCTAGGTCTGGGTGGCTTCCTCGATGGATTCCCCCAAACACTTCAGGAATAAGTATTTATAATATACAATTTCTTCATAACATAGAAAAAGAATAGTATATCCTTAATTATTTTACAAAGATTACAATTCTTTGATATAAAAATCAGCTGTAGGATTACAAGGAAGCCATCGACCAATGTCTTTTGTGTGTGTGTGGCCTTTGGGATTGAAACCAGGGCCTTTGCACTACATCACTGGGCTTTTTTATTTTTATTTTTAAATACTGAGACGAGGGCTTGCTAAGTTGCCTGCACTGGGCTCAAACTGGCCTCGGCCTCCCCAAGGGCTGGGACCAATATCCCTTTGATGATAGATACAGAAATGCTCAAAAAAATTAGCAAAATCCCAGAATATTTTTTCAATTCTTGTTTTGTATTAACACATACTTTCAGTACATAACGATTACATTCCTTGTGGGGAGTTGGTACACGTTCATAACACATTTTAATTCTTTTTTTTCATCTCCTTGACCTCCTATCCCTTCTTTTCCCTCCATATCTTGGTCCTGCTTTCCCTTTTGCAGAAGATCTATTTCCCTATTTCTTACTATCTCCCTTTTATTTCGCGCTTTATTTACATTTAGGGTTTCTCATACAAGAGAACCCACGTGATTACTTCACGTAACATTATAATCCCGTGGTGTATCGTTTTCCTACCAGTGATCATGTGGGTTTGCCACAGGACTACACGGTTGATTCAATATTTGAAAATCAATCTGTAATATAGCAAAGAAAAACTCTCTGAGTACCATTGTCTCAATAGAACCAGAGAAAGCATTTGATGAAATTCAACCTCCATTCATGATTTTTAAAAGAGAAGCCCAAGCAAACTCTAAAAAAGAGACATTTTAGGCAAGTAAACAGTATCTAAGAAAAAACTTCTTAATATCGGGAACAAGGCAAGGACGTATACAGGCACCTCTCAGCTTTGCATAGCAGACCCTCTCTAGGTCAGTAAGGCAAGGGGAAAAAACAGGCTGAAAAGGAAGAAACGAGACTGTCCTTATTTACAGACAGCATGGCTGTCTGTGTTGAAAATCCTGAAGAATTAGGAGCTGGGGCTTTAGCTCAGTGGTGCCGCCACCTGCCTCACGATTGCAAGCTCTGGAGTGGGATCCCTGGTACAGAAAAAAACAAGGAAGAAAGAGGGAGAGAAGGACAAGGAGGGGAAAGGGACAGGAGTGGGGAGGAAGTGGGAGAGAGAGAGAGAGAGAGAGACTCTTAAATTATTAGGTAAGATTATCGGTTGTCGACAGAGGTAGTCAGTACACAAACCCTAACCGGATGTCTGTATGCCATGGAGGGAAGTGGTGCTGGAAGCGTTCTGCATCTTGCTAGTGGTGCTGATCAAATGCACACATGCATCTTCCAACTCATGGGACTGCACACAAGAATGGATGCTGTTTTCTTGTTGCAAACTCTAATCTCAGTACAGATCAACTTTTTCCCTCAGCCCAGCCAACTCCCATTTGCTCTGCACTGACCAGAACTGTGTCACGTTGTCACCTCAAGTTGCAAACGTAGTCCAGGACCACCGCCCCCTTCGGTTCCTCCTGACCCTCTAGAGAGACCAGCAAGGGTGTCAGGCTGGAGCGCCCACTGGTCAGCCAGCAGCAAGCGAGCAGTGCTGGGCACAGCACGCAGGAGGAGCCCAGACTCCCGCATCCCAGCCCGGGACCAGTGCTTGTCACAAAACTGTGCTTGTTTATTTTCCCCAGCAAATACTTGTCATACTGGAACCCTTCTGAGCACTGAGAGGACACACAGGGACATTTAACGCAAGTCTGCCCGCAAAGAGAGGGTGCGGAGTGGATTTCCCAGCAAGCTCTTTCCTAAGTTTCCCAGCTAGTGCTCCACAAGGCCATGGGGACCGGGCTCCGGTGCTCCTGTTAGCAGTGCCCCCGAGTCTCTGGCTTTTACCACATCCCTATTTCAGGGAGGAGGAAGAAAGCAATGAGGAAAAGGTACTGGTGCTGATACTAGAAATGAACTTCCTAACACCTCCGGCAAGCAGCCTCTTGGTTTTAAGCAATCAGAGGCTTTCGGAATATTTGCTTGATGACCAAGTCTAGCAGAGGCAGGGATTTTAGTTCTCCATGGTTCGTGTGGTGGAAGAGAAGAGGTATATAACTAGGGAAAACCAAGATGTCAGTTACGGTATCCACATCGCCAGAGCAAGAAATCGAGTACGACAGCACAGCCGTTTTATTTGGAGAACATTTTCATAAGACATGGAATAATTTCTAATGTCTGTGGAGTCTCACAAGACCACTTTGTTCAAATTGTTCTTCCAAGGGCAGATTTATATTAACACAGACGAGAACAAGTCAGTCATGAATATTCATACAAAACTACTGCCGAGGAAAACACCGGTATTCTTATAAACATTCCCAGCTTTGCACGGTATCGAATTCAATTCCTTGAGCCATCTTCTAACACCCAACAAAATCTGTTGATTTACTGCTGCCGGGGAAAGAGCATCGTCAACTCTTTCTGAAATTGATTTACTTTATTATGAAAGCTTAGATTTTAAAACCAATTGGAATTTTATTAGCTAGTATCGTACGCAGGAAAAAATAAAAGTCCAATTGGGATGGCAAGGGGGAGCTGATTAGGTTTTTAATTTACTGTGTCACGTGACCACCCCTAGCTGTAAGAGGCCGGAAAAGAGAGATTGGGTTTAGAGATGTTTTTTTCAAACTTGGAACTCTGTTGCCTAAACAGATCTGCAATAATACAGAGCAAGCAGAAGGCGGGTACCAAGTCGGTCGGTCCTGAGACAGCGCCTTAGATGCCGAACGGGTCCTGATGCTGAAGAGATCTGGGATCCGACCTGCACGGCTCCAGGGAGGCGCTTCCGGGAGGAGGTTACATTTGACCTGGATGTGGACGGAGGTCAGACTGGAGCCAGGCAGCAGAAGAAACGGCAAAAGGGGATGCAAAGCATCCAGTGCACACGCAGAGGTGGGAGCGTGTGAAGAACGGACAGAAAGGGCGTTTTCCTCTGGCTTGGAAAGAAAGATGGCGGCACAGGGAGAGGTCAGGGGCGACGGCACAGGTGGAGCCGAGTCTTGGAGACCCTGGAAGGCAAAGCAACAAATGATCACAGGATGTCCCCTGTACGCACGGCGTGTGATCGGCGCTGAGGCCCACCATGTGCCCGCTGTCCTCTACTCAACAACCCCCCACCGAGAAATGATGACGTCCTGTCCACAGGTGGAGGAAGCAGGCTCTGAGAGGTGAACCTGCCGAAAGTCACTAGAAATCGGGGCAACTGTTCCCACTCTTAGTTCGGTTTGGGGGTCGAAGCCCTGCTGCTCTAGGACCTAAGTAAGGGGCGCATCCGCTGCTGTCAGCGTCCTCCCCTGTGCGGTGGGTGTTAGCCAGTCCCATCTCAGAGAAGAGGCACAGCATGGCGGCTCAGAACCGAGTGTCAGGATCCCCGGATGTGAGGACCTGGACTAATGACCCAGAGCGAGGGAAGCTGCGGTCTAGACCTGGTACTGCTGGTGCTGTATCTATGACCTGGAGCCACAGCTTTAATCTCAGGGGCCTCGATCTCCCCGTGTGTCTGGGGAGCAGTAATAAAACGATGGTGGAAATGGCTTAAGCAGATACAGGGAGATCTGCAAAAAAAAAAAAAAAAAAAAAAAAAAA
>NW_022900931.1:66041173-66044535 GCF_012274545.1 Fukomys damarensis
AAAAAAAAAAAAAAAAAAAAAAAAATCTCATTCGAGGACCAGAGATTTAGTTCAGTGGTGCCAGCCCGGCAGGCACAAGGTCCTGAGTTCGATCCCCGGTTCCGCAAAGGAAAAACAAAACTCATTCAGATGAGTATTGCTGCCTTCACTGTAGGACATCAGCAGAAGTGGCCCAGGGACCCATGTACTTCATCAGCCCATCCAGTTTGTACTTGTGAGAGCAGTCACCTAGGAAATGGAGACCGAAAAGAAAGGGATAGCTGTCCACAAACAGCCAACAGCTAAGTTGCAGTCTTTAATCGTTATCGCAAGGATCCACGGGCCCCCGGGGTTATTATCTTTAATTCTTTGCTGCCGCAGCACTGGCATTGTTGTAGCCATTTCTGAGACTCAGAGACGATGCAACGCGGTGAAGGTCTCAAGATACAATCGATACAACCACCAGGGCTCAGCGAGCCCAGCAGACGAGACCGGGGTGGGGGTGCTTCGGGGAGCTGTCACACTGAGGACTCCAGTGGATCGTAGCAAGAGCACACAGATTACATACAATCAGTGGAGGGAGGGGGCACGCAGAGTCGGGGTTCGGGAGAGGCCAGTGCAAAGCCCCAGTTGTCCCTTCCTGGTGGAGTCCTCTCCCGGTGGGGTCACCCTTCATTATTCCCACAGCCACGTATGTGGGCAGAGTGCTGCCCACCCGGGAGGCTCAGGGGCCTCCGAGGTTCTCCCCAGGGGTCTGGTCACTGTGCGACCCTCCAGAAGTCAAGTGCATGCCACCGTCGTGTGCTAAGGGCTCGATGAAAGCATCAGCTTTCTTATAGCTGCAAATGAACCCACTGCCGCCACGCGCGACACTAAGGATGGACTTCAGTATTGGGAATCTTGAGGAACAAGACTGTGGCCTGCTGACCCACCGTGCACTCAGAGGGGCAGCATGACAGACTTATTCTGTGCCTCTGTAGGAGAATAAAAAAGGGCTTTTCCTGGAGGGGAAGGTTGCACACTCTGCCGGGCGATGTTCTGTCTCATGCGGTGAGTAGCTAGGAAAGGGGGAAATCCAGCGGGGGTTCTGGTAACTGTGTGGTTCTTACTTCATCTGTCACTGGGCTGTGCACAACGTGAGATGTGTAATATCTACAATAATAACAAACAGGCAGAGTTGGTTACTTCATTTTTCCAAATAGAAATGGCAGGAAGTAGGGAAGGGACTCTGCCCAGCAGCCCGAAGGGAGGGCGTGTGGGGAGGGGCAGGGCCTAAGGGATGCGGGGCTGGAGAGAGGGAGGAGCCAAGAGCCCCGGTCCACCGTGTGGGGCGCGCAGTGTCGGTCCTTGAGCACTCTCCTAGCCCTACCAGTCTTCAAAGTCTAGGGCTCCGCTTCAAGCTCTGGGCCCTTGAGAAAGGCTCCTCGGCCATCCGGCTCACCTGAGCGATGGGGCGGCCCCCTCCGCACACAAAAAGGAAAGAAATGTGTGAAGGACCGCAGACCATTAACAATCCCAGCTGGTGTAAGGTTGCTGGGAAGGAGGAGGGAGCAGGCTTCCCAACGGAAACCTGTGTGGCAGTGAAGTGGCCGCCAAGGTCCCTTATCCCCAGGGGGGGAAGCACGCCTCCCTCTCCCCGGACCTGACCCCAAACCAGAGCTCCACACCCAGAGGTGTGGGCTGGGGAGCCTGTGGCACTCCAGTCACCGGCAGAGAAATCAAAATCCTCCTTTCCTCCCGGAAGGGGCCTCCAGCACAGCCGTCTCCAGGGACCCCTTCACCCCGAAGCCCAAGGACCTCAGGACCACCCTCTGATTTCCCCTGAGCTTCTGCCTGGATAACTTGACCGGAAGCAGCATGGTCAGGCGCCAGGTGTTCTGTGAGTGCTGTGGACGTGGGGGTGTCTGGAGTCGCGGGGAAGCGGTGGGGACCACAGAGCGATCTGGCTTCCGGAGGGGACCAGTCCCATCTCCCCTGCTCTCCCTGGATGCAAGGGCAGAGGTAAAAGCCGAGGCAAATTCTGCAGCAGATGAGATGATGAAGGCGACTGGTCTGAGTCCCTGCCCCGTCCAGCACCCCAGGCTTCCAGAAAGTTCTCTCTGATGCTCCTTGTGGGTCGCCAGTGAGGAGAAGGTTGGGCCTGGGAGGAAGGGAAGGGAAGTCCGAGTGCTCCTGACTCCAGAGCTGCCTCTCCACAGCACCCGCCAGGCTCCTCAGCTCCTCCTGCTCCTTGGGGAAGATTCTGTGGTGCAGCTGCGCCTTCCACGGGGTCCCCACGCCGTCCGTGCGGTGTGGAGGGGAGGCGACCCCGTGGGCGTGAAGAGCATGGACAACGTCCCCCAAGCGACTTCTTCCACGCTCGCCCCGTGGGCCAACAGCACCATCCGCCTCGTGGGGGAACCAGAAACAGTCACAAGGCTTCGCTGCGAGGGGCAGAACCGGTATGGAGTCCACACTTCCAGTGTCTTCCTGATCCCGGGTGAGGGCACAGGGGCCTGGGGGAGGCTGGGGAGTAGAGTGCGGCTCAGACTTGGGGGCCTTGGGAGCAGAGCACGCGCCCTCCCCTCTGATTCCAGACAAGAGTTCTGTTTCGGGTGTGTTCCTGAAAGGGCTGACCCGGGGCCTGTTGTACAGGGCCATCGCCTCCGCCTTGCTCCTCCTCTTCCTCGTCCTCCTGGGGTGAGTATCCACGTCCAAAGTCACCCGCCCTTCCTTGAGCTTTCCACGTTCGGTTATGCTATTTATTCCGCCCTTTCTTCCTGTTCCTGTCATTTTTGTCTTTTTTCTTGAAATGGGCTCCTATCATTGACTTTTAGCCATTCTTTATTTGCCCTTAAAGCTATAAATTTCCCTCGAGGCGCCATTTTGTATGTCTGTGTCTGTAGTACAAGATTCACCCATCACAAGGAGCTGGTACGGGACACGACACATCTTAATTCTGTTTTCATCTCCTTCCTCTCCCTCCATCTCTTGGTCCCCTTCCCTTTTGGAAAACAAAACAAAACAAAACAAAAAAACCTTCATGTTTCTTATTATCTATCTTTTGGTTTGGTCTTTATGTTGGGGTTTATCATAAAAGAGAAATCATGTGATATTTAAGATGGTGTCTGATTATTTCACTTAATATGATGCTCTCAAGACTCATCCATTTCTCTACAAATAACTCAAGTTTATCCTTTTTATGGCACAGTGGTGCTCTGCTGTGTGTAAATACCACATTTTCTTTTTCTTCCCTCATTGATTTTATTGGTACATTTTAGGTACACAGCGCAGTGACATTCATCACTGGGATCTTGTACCTTTACATGGTGCATCTTGGTTCTTGTTTGTCCCCACTCCCCGCCCGCCCTTCCATCCCTGCACCCCCTCCCTATTTACATAGG
>NW_022900931.1:66044746-66045051 GCF_012274545.1 Fukomys damarensis
TTCGCACACCAGAGAAGCTATTAGGTTATAAACACCGCGTTTTCTTTATTCATTCGTCTGCCGAAGGCCACACCGGCCACTTACAAACATTTTCTAATGATCTTTTTTTTAATCCCTAGCTTAATTTCATAAAATGAGAAAATATAGCAGATGTTATTGCAATTTCTTATTTTCTTTGTAGCAAATTGTTTAGTTTTTCTAAGCATTCCATGTGGGATTGAAAAGAATGTGTACTCTGTACTTGTGAAGGTAGTGAGATATATGTGTGTGTGTGTGTGTGTGTGTGTGTGTGTGTGTGTGTGTTT
>NW_022900931.1:66045084-66051178 GCF_012274545.1 Fukomys damarensis
GGATTGACCTGGTCCTTGCACTTGCGAGACACACCACCGAACCGCTGAGCCACATCCCCGGCCCATATACATATTTTTAAATCGAATTCATTCTTCACGTTGTCTAACTCTCCCTTATTTGTACTGATTTATTTTCCTGCTTGCTCTAGTGAAAGCAAGATGTATTTTGAAATATTCCACAGTGCTTACAGACTTGTCTTTTTCTCCTGGAAATTCTGCCAGTGGAGCCCCGAGCGTTGCCTTTAGCGGCCGCTGCGCCCGGTCCTTAGCACACCGCACGCCTCCCCGGCCCTCTGACTCAGTTCTTCTCACAGCTTCGGTCACGTCTGTTTGGTGACGTCGGCATCAGCATTGCCAGGCGCTTCTGTGGACAGAGGGTTTTCAGGCAGGGAATGAAAGTTGGGACCTTAAATCTCTCAATGGCCAGAGAAGCCATGGAAGGCTGCCCCACTCCTGCCTCTGCCACGCATAAGGACCCCCTCGGGTCACTGCAGGGCAGACTCGGGGCCCAGCTCTGGCCCTGAGTGGGGCGGGGATGTCCCCAGCCCCGGCGTCCTCTGCAGAGGGGAGCAGATCAGACACCGCTCTCTCCAGGGGTAGGAGGAGGGTGGTTTTTCAGCGCCCACGGGAACTCCTGAGCCCTCGTCCATGAGCGGGATGTGGGTCCTCCCCGCCCACCCTGCGTGTCCAGTCCACGCAGAAACAAGGTCACATTCAGACTCTGCAAAGGAGGGGCTGGCAAGACTGTGAGGGTCTCAAGGTGGGTGCTAGGGTCTGGGTCCCCCGTCCAAACACAGAAGCTGGGGCCTTTGGTAGGTGGTGAGGTCAGGAGAGCGGAGCCCTCGGGAGTGAGGCACCCGCGGAGGACGCCATCTTCCAAGAGGAAGCGCTCTCCAGGCAGGACTCTGCTGGCCCCTTGATCTCGGACTTGCAGCCTCCAGGAGGCTGAGGCAAGAGGATCACTGGTGCTCAAGGCCAGCCTGTGTTACATAGCAAGACCCTGTCTCGAAGAACAAATAAACAAAAAACACCGTGAGTCACACAGGTCTGCTTGGTAAGCCCGGGTCTCTGGGCTTTGTTACAGCGGCTGGGGCTAAATCTGCAGGTCTGAAGCCCACAGGCGGAGGAAGGAGGGCAGGCTGTGCACCCGGCATTCCCCTTGTCCTGAGGCCTCTCTGCTGCCATCAGGCCTCCTGCACTATTACCAGTAATCACCTTCACTTAAAGTCGTCTGAGCAGAACCAGGACAACAACAACAAAGGCAGCTCCCTGAGGCAAGCAATGTGTTTGCCCGACTGCATTAGTAGCTTCCATATGTAAATGTTCATCAGAACACCATGCTGTGCACCTTAAGTGCATACGTAGAGTCCAATGGCCCCTCCAGGGAACCCCTCTTCCCTGTGGGGCTGGAGTCTGGGGCTTGGGCTTGGTTGATTCCATGCCCAGACCCAAGCTCCACACCCCGGGGCCTCACAGCCCCTGAGGTGGACACTGCCCTGCCACTCGCCTCCTACAGACCTGGGCCAGGAGAGGGCTGGGATGAGGGAGGATGTGGGCAGAGACACCAAGCCAGCCCGCACGGCCCCACCCTGCTCAGTGAGCGTCCACCCTCCCAGGACAGGAGCCAGGAAGGAATGTGCGTGTTCCGGAGGGCACCGTGGCCGACCTTGTCCGGGGGACAAGCTGGGGAGGGATGCCAGCTGTGGTGTGCACCCCTGTGATCCCAGCACTCGGGAGGCTGAGGCAGGAGGATTGCTGTGAGTTCAAGGCCAGCCTGAACTATAAAGTGAGACCCTGTCTCAAAAACAAAAGAACAAAAAACCAGGGCTAGGGATTTAGCTCAATGGTTCTGCAGCCTGCCTTGCAAGCATAAGGTCCCGAGTTCAAACCCTGATACCAAAACAACAACAGAAACAAAAGCAGGAGACTTGTTTACTCTCAAAATACACTGAGTGCTGCTGCGTGCCAGGCCCTGGGGACAGAGCCCTGAGTGAGGCAGGCATGGCTCCTGCCACCAGGGGATTTAGAATCGGCTCTGGCAGAGAAAGACACAGAGCTGGCAAGTAGAGGAGCAGAGGCTGTGCTGAAGGAGAAAGGATGACCCAGAAAGGGCGGCACCCTCACTTGGTCTGGGTGGCCGCCTGTGACAGGCTGTGTGGTAAAGAAAGTCCCGGGTGACAAGGCGTTGGGAGACTTCCCCAGGATGCTCAGTTCTCAGGGACCCAACGGGAAACCGCTGCTCCGTACCTGTTCTGTTTCAACTCAACATTGGGTTTTTATTCATTATTTCTGAGAACTTTTCTTAATTTTTTTTATACTGGGGATTGCACCCAGATTGCTCAGAGTTACATACTCAACCATTACTTTAGTATTTTATTTTATTTCCGTGGGACAAGGTCTTGCTAAGTCACTAATTTACCCACGCTGCTCCCTCTTGAGACCCTCCTGCCTCAGCCTCCCAAAGTGCTGAGATTATAGGCGTGTGTCATCACACCTGACTGGTTACTGAGATTTTTTAAAATTTCATTTATTTGATGTATAGCAGAGCATCTTCCATCTTTCCACACCTATGAGCCTTCTAAGGTCCGTCATGGTCTCAGAGCTTCTGTCCTTGCAAAGCCCTAGCACAAAGAAGGCACTGAGGGCTGAGTGACGGAAGCCAGGGATGTGGCGCTGGGTCAGGAGGGGGCCTGGCAGGGAAGAGCCAGCCCCTGGCAGTAGGATTCCCGAAACAGGTTTCTAAGAAAGGCTCTGCTTCCAGAGCGTTGTGCAGGGAGACAGACGTGGACGCCCCTCGACCTCTGGTGAAATCACAGCACAGTAAGCCAAGGGGCAGACACCATGAACTGGAAGTGTAGTCAGCACAAAGTCCTGAGCAGCCCGGCCGAGACACACGGTGCCACAGGCTGTGGGCTGCTCACCTTGGTGACCACTGGCCTGCATCCGAGGGAGTGTCGTGCAGAATCCACAGCGCCGTGGCTGCCACACACACACACACACACACGCGCGCGCGCGCGTTCTCAGGCCACCAGAAGTTGGGAATCGTAAGTGAACCCACTGTGAGGCAGGGGCTGTCTGTGTAAGGGGCGGAGGCTCTGGAACCACCGCAAGGCTGAGGGACGAGAGAGCTCACCGTGTGGTGCAGGATGGACGGGGGCCGGGCTGCACAGTGGCCCCCAAAGGCGTCGGGTCTGAATCTCCGTAGATGTGATGACATTTAGGTTCCTGAGATGAGGAGACGGTCTCAGATTATCTGGCTGAGCCCTGAGTGCAGCCCCAGATGTCCTGAGGAGGCTGTGGTGGTTAATCTTGCCTGTGGGCCTGACTGGCGAGGGGCCCGATAAGGCGCACTTCTGCGTGTGCCTGCGTGGGTCATGGGGACGTGACCTTGGGGTCTGTATTTGGCCCTGGCCGCTCCTCTCCAGCTTTTCACGGCTCTCTGCTCCCCACATGCCACGAGGTGAGCAGCTCTCCTTCACAATGCCCTTCTGCCGTGAGGTTTCTGCCTCGAAGCCAGCCAGCCATGGACTGAAACCTCTGCAACCATGAGCCGAACGAATTCCTTCCTCGTAGGGAACCGGGAAAGGGGCCATCACCAGAACCTCTGCAGCGAGTCCTGGTCTCCTGTGAGCCACGACAGCACAAGGCGAATTAATTTATTATACAGGCAAGATAGGAAAAATGAGGCTTTGAGAAGCAGCTGAACTTCGGGCCTGATCAGTGCTGCTCTTATTCAGTACCCTGGGAGAAACACATGTAACACGTGTCTGGGGACAGGGACTTCAGTACACTGGGAGAAAGAAATGTGACCCACGACTTGGGGTCAGCAGAAATCCTAGAACAGCGAGGAGCATGCACATGAAGATTTGCTTCCTAAAGATGGAGCTACGACCGGACGTGCCTGTAGCTGGCCTGTAGACAGGAAAACTAGGCCCTCACCATGATTTTTCCCAAAAATTATGTAGAATTGCTCCGGCCACTTGCTCCTTTGAGTGTGGCAGGTATTTTGTCCCAGCAACAGCAACACAGAGGCAGAGGGAGCTTTTAGCACAGAGAGAAGAGGGAAGGTCATCTGGAGACAGGCAGAGATGGGGGGATGCATTCCCAATGCAGCCACCAGAAAGGAGCAAGTCGAGGAGTGGGTTCTGTCTTTGTACCTTTGTAGGGAGCGTGGCTCTGTGTGCAGACACCTCAATTCCTGAACGTCTGGATTCCAGAACTGTATGAAAATAAGTGAGTTAAGCCAGCAGCCACAGAAAATCAACACAGAGATGGGACAAGAGACAGCAAAGCATTCAAACATCCCGGCTCCCACCCAGAGCCAGTGCCAGACTGGACACTTAACGATGTGTCAGGTGACTCCTCCCCGCTGACCACAGCTCTAAGAAGTGGGAATTAAGCCCCGTTTTGGGGATGAAGAAACCGAGGGAGCAGAAAGGTTAAACAACCTGCCTGGCTGGGATTCAGCCCCGGTGCAGCGGGTCTGGTTGTGGCCCAGTGGATGCTGGGGAAGTTTTCCGGGACAGAGGTCGCCACAGACCTGGGCAGGGAGAAGACGATGGCCTCTTCACGGTGCAGGCAGGCTGAGGTGGAGATAGCCCCACCACCTGGGCAACAGGAGCAATAGCAGCCCCCGGAACCAAACAGGGCGAGGGGGAGATGCCCTGGTCTCCCTGCGGTGTCTGTCGTGCACCTCCTGCTGCTAGAGTCCAATGTCCTGCCTGCTGCAAAGGAGACCTGGTTTAAGATCCCAACCCCATTTTTGCTGAGCAGGACATAGAGGTGGCTTTGGCCATGAGAGCTGATGGCCCAGAAGTGTGACAGGAAGAGCACCCTTTAACCAAAAATCATGAATCCCAGTTGCTCAGGCATCTGGAACTTTCTGAGCCTTCACAGGACCCTCAGAAAGCTTCAGGCTTTGGAGGACTTCACACTTTGGATTAGGGCTGTTCAGCTAGTCAAGGATGTAGACATTTCCAAATCTGAAAGCTTCCCTGCTCCGAGCATTTGGGAGGAGGGGTGCTCACCTGTCCATGTGTGGTTGTGTGAGGTCGGGGAGGAGCGGGGTTACCCGGGGAGCACACAGACACGGACACAAACACACAGGCACATGGGCTGGTCCCAACCACCAACGAGGAGTGGGACAGGCTCAGCGGGGCCGAGGAACCACCTGGGCCGGGGCCCAAGCACTGCACCTCTGCCTGGGGTGATCCCTCACTCCATACTGACTGCTGCCCTTTACAGGGTGTTTACTGCATAACGGACTGAATTCCTAAGACCCTTGCTGAGAGTCCTGAGCCCTGAGTCTGGTGGCGCCAACTCCTCGTCCTCAAAGAGCAGCTCCTGCTACTTTGTTTAGCTCTTTCTGGGTGGGGAGAGTTAGACACAGTCAGCACTACCTTCCGCACTCAGCCAAGCTGCAGTGGTGTGGCTGTGTGCTGAGTGTCCCCACAGTCTGGTTTGTGGAGGCCTCCTCTGGGGGCTCCCCAGGCAAGGACCCTTCCCGAGAGTGGGCAGAGGCCTGGTCCCCTCTGGGGCTCCCACAGTGACCGATGTCGGGGGGCCCAGGTCTACAGTGGCTGTAGCGCGCGATGCAAAGGAAGGAAGGAGCTCGCTGTAGCTGGGGGCTGATGGCTCCTCCAGGGCCTCGGGTTCTTCTCAGTGCCCTCGGGAGCTGGGTTCTTCCACCTTGCAGGGGAAGAGCCTGAGAGAGTCCTCTGGAGAGGACTGACTTGTCCAAAGTCACACGGAGTCACTGGATATTTACACCGGAGCCGGGCCTTCCAGACCCTCACTTCCAAGATCAGGATTCCCCACTCCTCATTTCCTGCTACGCTGGAGATGAGGCTGCGGAGGAGGACAAAAATCTTCAGCCCAAAGACAGTGTCTGTTAGGGGCGCTCACAATGTCCCTCTGGAAGTGGGGGCTGGGTCTGGATCTTGGGTCTCGGGAGGACGACTGGGGGTCTGAAGCCCTGGGTACGACGGAGGAAGCTCTGGGGTCTGAAACCCCAGGTCTGGGGCAGGGGGCTCTGGGATCTGCACCCGGGTCTCTGGGGGGGAGCCTCCGAGGTCGGCACCCCGGTTTGGAGGAG
>NW_022900931.1:66051794-66054679 GCF_012274545.1 Fukomys damarensis
CAGGAAAAGGGGTCCTCAGAAGTCGGGGTGCCTGCCCCGGGCAGGGGCCGCGTCCCCGGGTGAATCCTGGGCCTAGGGGCGGAGGTCGCTTCCCCAGCCTGAGAGGGCATCGCAGACACCTGGTCCCAGCGGGGGCTCAGGCTGGGGTGAGGGTCCCCGGGAGGGCCAGATCTTCCAACTGAGTTGGGGTGTCGGCGGGGTCCTGTCTGCCTGGAGGGTACCTGAGGAGGTCCTCGCCTAGGGCTGGGGTTCACCTCTCTGGAAAGAGGTGGGGGGTGGCTGTCTTCCCAGGTCAGTGAGAGGTGGGGACCGGGAGTCTGCGGACAAGTCCCAGGGCCAGGGTGAGCCAAGGAGGGGCCGGTACAGCCCAGCTGGGCCCTGGGTTCCACAGCGTTAGCCTTTGGTTGTTGGAGTTACAGGCGGAATGGGTCTACGGGTCCAGAAGTTGGGGTGCTGGGCTAGGGGCCCAGGTGAACATCTGCCATCCTGGGGCTGGTCGGGAAGGAAAGACAGGCCCACTGGGTGTGGAGGAAGAGAAGGATTCATGCAGGGGAGGGTTTCAGGGGAGCAGAAGGGAGTCCTGAGCGCCTGAGGTGTGGCTGGCCCCTGTGCCTGTCTGTCTGGGCCTGGTGGGAGGACATGGTCAAGGAGCTGTCCCCAGGAGAAATGGGGGAGGCCAAGAAGGCGGGAGGCCCCCCCAGTGATCAGGGGCCCAGGAACAGCACTAACCCAGCTTCGGGGGGTTCCTCCAGGCCCTGACCCAACCACTGGTGAGAGTCAGGGACCTGCAGTCAGGGACAGCAGCCCCCAAGGCAGTGACCCCAGCAGCCTCACAGAAGCTGCCGCTCCTGGCCTCTCACCCAGACACGCACTGCCACAGAAAGTCGGTCCCAGGTGCACCTGCAGACACCGGCCACACACACACTCACACACATACACGTGTGCACGGCCCAACCAGCAGGACGCCCACGTCCCCGATGCAGATCTGCTGAGCCACAGCGTAGGCCCCCAGCTGGAGCACCGCACCTCTCTCTGTCCCGGCCTCAGGGTCTTGCATTCCCTGCGGCTCCTGACCCGCCCTCAGCAGTGTGCTGCTCTGCTGACCTTCCAGCCGTGTGTCTGGGCTTTGTCTCCTGTCTCTGCGGGTCTCGGCCCCCCATCTTCACCCCACGTGCGGCCCCTGCTCTCCTCTCCCACACCCACTTCACTCCTCTCCGTCTCCCATTCCCGTTACCTGTTTCTCCTCCTCCCTCTGCCCCTTCCTCTCAAGGTAACTTTCCCTTCTCCACTTCTCCCTCTTGCAAACTCCAGAAGCCATTATTGTCCCCGGGCCCTGAGGTGGGAGCCCTGGCAAAGCCACCTGACCTCTGCCAAGTGCTCTCCCACTTTCCGCCATGGGTTCCCCATTTGAGAACCGGGGTGGCAGAGGATGGCGTGGGGTGGGCGCCCACCAGCCGCCCAGGGCAGTTTGTACCTGGAAGCCTATGGCAAGATATGTGGAATGACGCCTTGTCTCTTTGGGACCCTTTCTAAGTGGGGAGGAGAGCAGGGGGTGACACAGTCCGCCTTGCCCAAGACACGGGAGCACCCCCACCCTCCGGCCCACGCCTCCCTCCCCCGATGCAGACACAGCAGTCGAGGTCAGTGTGAGGAGAGGACTCCTTGACTTTTTGATATTTTTCCCAAAACAGAAACAAAATAAGCCCATTGCTCGCTACTGGCTTATTTCCACTTAACGGAAGCTCCCTGGCATCTGTAAATACCGAGCTCCTTTTAATTTTTTTTCTAAATCCTTTATGCCAACACTCACACTCACACACACACACTCACACGTGCGTATTCATTCACAAAAGTAGCTGCATAGTCCTCTCATACCACAATGCAGCCAGATCCAACAGCAGCCACAACTGCGGCAAGCGAGAAAATCCTTTACCAACACTCACACTCACACACACACACTCACACGTGCGTATTCATTCACAAAAGTAGCTGCATAGTCCTCTCATACCACAATGCAGCCAGATCCAACAGCAGCCACAACTGCGGCAAGCGAGTTGGGAGTTCCTAGGCTTCCTGGCAGCAGGTGGGTAGGGGTGGTCAGGAGGGGGCAGGGCGGGCCCAGCAGCCCCTCAGCCCTGCCTTTTGTCGGGGTCCTTGGCTGAGGTCCCTGCTGTCCACTGCGCTGTCCACGGGACCACTGAGCTTCGGGTTTGATGGGCTAGGGGCTCAATTTCAGGGTTCATTCAGCAGATGTTGTCAGAGCACACAGTTGCTGTTGTAGTCTTGGATGGATGGATGGATGGATGGGTGGATAGATAGACAGCCAGACCCAGTTACTGCCCCACAGAGCTTATATAACAGTGGAATGGAGAGAGATCAAAAACCAGTTGCAAAATCTAATGCACAAACAAGTAAATAGGTCGTTTTGGGGAACGGCAGTGACGTAACAGAAGGAAGGAAGGGTGACCTGCGGAATGCGTTGGCTATTTGGGAGCACAGGCGGTTGAGGATGACACCCTGGGCAGAAAACAGTGCAGGGAGGGCTGCAAGGAAGAGACGTTGACCTTGGCAAGATCCCAGGGGCAGCGGCTACAAAGGCAACGAGGTTCACAGCCACAGAGGAAGTCTCAGAATGCTGCATCCAGCTGGGGGTCAGGGGGAGTCCTGGCCCAGGGTCTAGGCCCCCAGGGTCAACCTCTCTGATGTGAAGGCCTCAGAGTTCAGCAGAAATGAGGAGGAGCCAGTGCCCACTTGGACTCAGTCACTTCTTGGGGCCAGGTTCTCCCAGTCCCCACCCCTCCTGGATCAGGCCTCTAACTCCCTGAGGCCCTGCACACACTCTGCAGGCCCCAGGCACCCGACCAGCAAGGGGGACTCGGAAGCAC
>NW_022900931.1:66054811-66062428 GCF_012274545.1 Fukomys damarensis
GGGCCGCGCGAGGAGACTCTTCCTGTCCCATGAGATGTCACTCCAGGCGAGGCCCTGCCAGTCTGGACAGGAGCCCTAAGCAAGCTGGGTCAAGGCTAACAGAGCACATGCTTCTGGGGCATCTCCAGGAGCCCGGACTCAGGCCAATCCCCATCCAGGGCGGCCGGCCCCAAACCAGGGATAGATGATTCGTTTTTAAAAAGGTGCTGTCAGGAGCAGCTGGCATCTGTTAGGCTGGATCTGCGGCCAAGCACAAGCTAAGCACTTCGCTTGTGTGTTCTCAGGGAATACTTCAAAAATCCCTGCAGAAAACTTATTTTTCGCTTTTTCCACAAGGTGGGGGAACCGAGGCCTAGCTCAACCAGGGCATCACCTGGGCAGGAAATAGTGTGCAGGCATTTGGTTTTCCCATTCAGGACCCTGAGGATTTTATATCCAGGCTCTGAAGACCTTCAGTTGCTTCTCCACAGACACTTCCTGGCTAGGAGCGAGGCCCTGGGGCTCGTGGCCAAGAATTAGTTAGCCCTTGGTGGGGCTCCTGGCCAGGTGAGAGAGACACTAGAGGGAGGTGGCCTGCTCTAAAGGGCGCCCAGAAAAGGGCCTTGAAGGGTCAGGGAGGGCCCCTGGAAGAAGGGGCAGTACCCTGGGGTCTGGAGAGCTGAGGAGTTCAAGAGGTGAAGAGTCTCAGGCATCTGTCCATCCGTATTCATTCAGTTGGTGAGGGTTCCGGTGAGCCAGGCCTTGTGCTGGGAGGTGGGTGGGAATCGGAAACTGAGTCAGAGCCAGGCTCTGCCCTCCAGGAGCTTCTAGTCTGCAGGGCAAGAAAGAACATCACCTGGTGACCTGGTCTCTCAGGAGTGCTCTGAGCATCATGCTCAGATTGCATCTTTGTGGGTACGAGAACCATCCTGTGGGCCACGCAGGGAGCCCTGGAGGAGGGCCTGTCTGGAGAGGGCCTTGACAGTCCACGATGACCAGGGCCGAGACCAGGAGGTGCCAGGCCCGGGGCTGAATGGGTCATGGACTTTTAAGAAACCCTGGCTGGGTGCTTGTAATCCTAACCCTCAGGAGGCTGAGTCAGGAGAGTTGCAAGTTCGAGCTCAACCTGAGGAACTTAGTGAGAACTTGTTTCAAAATTTTAAAAACTTTGAGGGCCAGGTATTTAGTTTAGTGGTTCTGCTGCCTGCTTCCCAAGTGCAAGGACCCAAGTTTGAACCCAGGTACCAAAAAAAATAAAAAATACAAAATTGTAAAGGCAGAGGGTGTAGCTTTGCGCTTTGCACTCCCTAGGTTCAATCCCCAGTCCTGCTGAACAAACAAACAAGGGCTGTCCCTGAACAAATGAGTGACTAACATCTGCAGGGAGCTGCCAATAGCTTTGCACTCCCTAGGTTCAATCCCCAGTCCTGCTGAACAAACAAACAAGGGCTGTCCCTGAACAAATGAGTGACTAACATCTGCAGGGAGCTGCCCAGGGTCCCACGGCAGAGGGCACCTCCTGATCCTGGGGGCTGGCGATTTTGAGGCCCAGGTTACCCATATGAATAGATACACAAGCCGAGCACCCAAGCTCCAGGGGTGGATTTGTTTATTCTGTGTCTCCTGGGGCTGCCGATGAGCCAGGACCGACCCGAGGCCCCAGAACCGGGCTTCAGGGAAGGGAGGCACCTATCCCCCTGGGCATCTGGTTGCTGCACCAGGTTGCTGGGGCAGAGAGGGTTTGGCCCAACCGCGGGTCCTGAGGAAGGAACTGTGGAGCTGCACCACGCATGTGCCAGGGTGATGAGGCGGGGCCCAGGGCTGGTCCTGAGTCGGAGCTCCAGCGGGAGACAGGTCTGCTCTGGGCATTAGGAAGGTCATGGTGGTGGGGATGTGTGTCTCCCCACCCAGACAGGCAGCTGAGGTCCTGCCCACCCCTAGGGCCACACCCTGCCCTGTGGCCCTGGTTTGTGGCCTCGGCTCTTGTGGCTGGTGCTGAGTTCAAGATGTCCTCAGATGTCCCAGGTCAGACCTTGGACAGCTCCCCCTCCTGCATCCTGGAGAGTCTCCTCTTTTATTTGGTTTTTGTCTTGGTGCTGGGGATGGAACGCAGGGCCTGCACACTCAGCTCCATTCTTAGCCCTTTTCCTATTCTTTTTTTTTTTGTTTGAGACAGGGTCTTGCTAAATTGCCCAGGCTGGGCTTGCATTGATATCCTCCTGCCTCAGCCTCCTGGAGGGCCAGGATTACAGGCGGGCAGTACCACTCCTGGCTCAGGGGCTTTCTTCTTAGTTGAGGGGTCTGATTGTCACCGCTGTAGTAGGGAGCTGTGGCATCACGTGGGTCTAGACCAGGGACACTGCCGAACTCCCTAGAGTACCTGGGGCCAGCTGGGCCCAGATGTCCGCACAGCTGAGACTGGGGACCCCCGGCCTAGCAGGGGGTCACCAGGAGCTTGCCAGAGCCAGCGAGGCTTCGCAGACCTGGGCCGCACAGGCCCGACTGCCTTTCGGTCTGTGCATCTTTCCGGACGTGGCTTTCTGGCCCTGTGTGGGTACACACGCGTGGTCTGATCACAGGCGACAGTGTGACTCTGTGCACCTGATTCTTCTCCCAGGCCCCGTGTTCAGGGAGGTGTGACAGAAGCCGTGCTGTACTATGTGGGGCTGGTCCCGCCCACTGGGTCAGGCTACACCCTCCTGGGGCTCGTTGGAGACCCTGTGGGCAGTGGCCGTGTTTGGGGGCGGCTCAGGGTGCTGGTGCTGCCGGGCTGGGGACTGTCGCTCGTGGCTGAGCGTGACAGCCTGCCCCTCAGACAGCTCTTTGCCCACTGACCTTCTGCGGGGCGTGTCTGGGTCTGTGGGTGTCACTGGGACAGTGCGCGTGTCCCTCTGAGCAGGGACACAGCTGTGTGTGTGACTGGGATTCTGGGGCTGTTTCCTGCCTGGGTGGCCCAGGCTGAGGGGCGCAGGCCCAGCCCCGCTCCAGGCTCCGGCCAGCCCACTGCAGCTGGCCCTGGCCTGTCCTGTCCTGAGGGGCTGCTGATGGAGAGGCCCCTGGGAGTCTTTGGGGCCGCACGGGCAATTAATTCATTAGATTAATTAGCTCCTCTTCCCCGGTGGGGGCAGGGCAGCCTGAGCAGGGCCTCCCGCTCCAGGTGCCCAAGGTCATCCGGCTGGCCGGCCTCCCTCCCTCTCCACAGCCTGCTCTGTCTCCTCCGCCCCCGCAGGCCCGCCCTGCCCCTGGCCCTGGGCCAGCCTGCCGCCACAGAGATGAGTGGTGGGGGTGCCGGGCCTGCGGCCGCCCTGGACCCAAGTGTGCTGTGGGGGAGGCGCACGGTGTGTCGGGCAGACGTGTTTGCAGAGGTGTGTGTGACTGCACCGTGTCTAAGGGTGTGCGATAGGAGTGTCTGTGTGCGTGTGTCCCTCGGTGTGTGTGTGAATTGGGCATGTTTCTTATGTACGCGTGTGTGTGCATGTGTGGGATTGTGAGTCTGCACATGAATGTCTCTGCACACTACCTCTGTGAACGTGTATGTGTCCTGTGCACACATGTAAATGTGCCTGCACACCTGAGTTTCTCCCATGTACACATTTCTCTGTGTGCTTCTGCTAGCTTACGGATGCACATGGATGTGCTGTGTGCGTCTACACAAGCCCCGTGTGCGTGTGAACGTGTCTGTGTGCGTCCCCGTGCCCTGGCTGGGTGCTGTCTCATGTCCCTTGCGTGCCCCCGGCCTGTGCGTCGTGCAGGCCCAGGGAAAGGCACAGGTGAGACGTGGCTGTTCTTTGTACATCTCTGAGCACATCGGTGAATGTGTGTGTGGCGGTGGGTGTGGAAGGTATCTGTGTCACCGAGGTGTGTGCATGTGTGCACACGTGTGGGCCCGCGTGTGCAGGCTCTGCCATGCTCGCCCTGCCCTCCCCTCGCCAGGCCTGAGTCCCCTCCCTCTCCCAGGGCTGCTGTCACAGAGCCTGGAGTTCAGCTCCCCCGCCGACAACTACACCGTGTGCGAAGGTGACAACGCCACCCTCAGGTAGGGACGCCAGTCAGCAGCTCACACTCGGCAGAGCCCAGCAGTGCCGGCCTTGGGCGGGGGTGGCCTGGGAGGCTATGTGTGACACACCCGGGCCTCCGTGTGCCCATCGGTCACAGCAGTGGGGATGACAACTACACCGTGTGCGAAGGTGACAACGCCACCCTCAGGTAGGGATGCCAGTCAGCAGCTCACACTCGGCAGAGCCCAGCAGTGCCGGCCTTGGGCGGGGGCTGGCCTGGGAGGCTATGTGTGACACACCCGGGCCTCCGTGTGCCCATCGGTCACAGCAGTGGGGACAGGACTGCCCCGGGGGGTGTTTAGGGGTCCCGGAGTTCCAGCGCGCTGCTCAGAGAGCTCGCCTATGGGGCCTGCTCACAAAGGGGTCAGCCCGGAGCTATGAGCCGCCCCGCCTCTCTTCCACGGAGACTCAGTTTACCCACAGCAGTCTGGCGACCCTCACCCCAACCCCCCTTCCCGCAGCTGCTTCATCGACGAGCACGTGACCCGCGTGGCCTGGCTGAACCGCTCCAACATCCTGTACGCTGGCAACGACCGCTGGACCAGCGACGCCCGCGTGCGGCTGCTCATCAACACGCCCGAGGAGTTCTCCATCCTCATCACGCAGGTGGGGCTGGGCGACGAGGGCCTCTACACCTGCTCCTTCCAGACCCGCCACCAGCCCTACACCACTCAGGTCTACCTCATCGTCCACGGTGAGCCAGGGCGACGGGCTGCGCCCTGCGGACCCCCCAGGCCCAGGCCCAGGACAGGTCCAGGGGAAGCCGCAGCAGAGGGATACTTCAGGGACGGTCTCCAGGGCGCCCCTCCCCTCTGGAGCCGGCTTCCCAGCCTCCGGCCCTGCTCTGGGGACTTGGGCTGTGAACAGAGCTGGTGGAAACATTCCCACCCCCCACCCCCAAGAAACCAGGAAGGACAGGGAAGAGAGAGGAGGAGAGGGACTCAGCAGGAGAGATGGGCTGCAAGGACCCACAGAGGGCTGGGCTTGGGGGGCTCGGAAGCCACTTCCTGGGGGAGCAGAAGTGGCCTGGGGTGCAGGGGCCACCCAGAGAGACTGAGCAGACACGGAGGGTGCCCATGAGGTCACCTGAGCTCCAGCTCAGGAGCCCCACCGCCCGTTCCAGCCTCAGTGATGGCCCTCACCAGCCAGGGACCCTGAGCAAGCAGAGCCCTCGGGCCCCCTGGCCTGCAGCAGGAATGGTGCTGCCTCTCACTGAGTGCAGGGCAGGACAGTTGGAGGGGCCGCCTGTATTCCATGCTCTGCTAGAAGAGGAAGAGAAATCTCTGCCAGTTAAACTGACACCCCACATCACAAGCCACCCGGAGTGACACGCTCAAGTGGGAAAGGGGGAAAAAATCCGAGTCATGTCTTAGGCTTGGAGAAATATAGCAACACCCAGCCCAGGACAGGGAAGGGACTAATGAATGGATTTTTATAGAGCACTTAGAACAGAGTCTGCTCCACAGGAAATACCATATGGGTATTTGCTAAGTACATTAATTTTTAGAGTAATCACAAATCAAAAGACAGACAGGGAGAGAAGAATTAAGACCAGACGATAGAGAAATCAAGTGAGGTTGAAGTGGAGAAAAGACACAGAGTTCAGTATGGCCAGAAATTAGGCAAGGAATGAGGCTGAGGCTGGGGAGAAAAGGGCAAAGAGAGAAGAGACAGACGGGGGATTGTAAGAAGGACAGACTGTCAGCCCACATCTGTTCTGAGGGAGGAGGCCGGGCCTAGGGCCCGGGTCTGAGGGAGGAGGGAGGAGGCCGGGCTCAGATCCGCAGGTCTGAGGGAGGAGGCCGGGCTCGGACCCCGGGAGTACACACCCAGCCTGTCACTGCCTTGGTCCCTGCCCACAGTCCCTGCCCGCATTGTGAACATCAGGAGAGGAGACTGGCCGTGGACCCCGGGTCTGAGGGATGAGGGAGGAGGCTGGGCCTGGACCCCAGGTCTGAGGGAGGAGGGAGGAGGCCGGGCCTGGACCCCGGGTCTGAGGGAGGAGGGAGGAGGCCGGGCCTGGAACCCTGGTCTGAGGGAGGAGGGAGGAGGCTGGGCCTAGGGCCCCGGTCTGAGGGAGGAGGGAGGAGGCTGGGCTCAGATCCCCGGGTCTGAGGGAGGAGGCCGGGCTCAGATCCCCGGGTCTGAGGGAGGAGGCCGGGCCTGGACCCCGGCAGTACACACCCAGCCTGTCACTGCCTTGGTCCCTGCCCACAGTCCCTGCCCGCATTGTGAACATCTCGTCGCCTGTGACAGTGAATGAGGGAGGCAGTGTGAACCTGCTTTGTCTGGCCGTGGGGCGGCCAGAGCCGACGGTCACCTGGAGGCAGCTCCGAGGTGAGGACCCCAGCCCAGACAGAAAGCCCTTTTCCTACTCTGCAGTCTGGGCCCTCCGCTCCCCTGTGCTGAGCTGGGTTCCCAGAACCCCCGTCCTCACTGTGCTGTGCACCTCCATTCCCAGTGACCTCATCACCAGACCCCAGACACTTAGAGCCTTCACCACTGGCTTCCACTAGCCCTTCAGACCTGGGCCGGGCTTTCCAAATCCCCTGTGGAGACGCCCCCTTCCCGATGCTCCCCACCCTCACCAATTCTGTACTTGGGTTTCCACCACTACACACCCAAGTCCAGCTGCAGCCCAGGTTCTGGCCACAGTGCCCCTCCCATTCACAAGCCCACCTCTCCTGCTGGGTGCTGGAGCCCAGCGGATCCAACCTGTGGCCCCCAGGTGCCACCATTGGCCTCCCCTGGGAACTCACCCACATTCTCAGGCCCCGGCCAGGCCCAGGCCAATTGGGAGCTCCTCCACCCCTCACAGGTCCCCCAACATGGCCACGGCTGCCTGAATGTGACATCCCCTCCAGCCCCCTACCTGACCTCCTCCACCAGACCCCAAATCTCTGATTCCAACTCCCTGCATCTGGGGAGACCCAGAGCTCCAAACACCAGGTCCCAGTGAATACTTGAGCCCCTGCCACACCAGGACCCAGTTACCAGGCCACAGACCCTTGGATTCTGCAGCACTGTGTCTTCTGAGCCCTACGAGCCTGGTCTTGAGATCCTGAATCTCTAGGCCCCCTGCATTCCAGAGGATCTTCCACAAGATCCCAGCTATCTGAGTTATGGATCCCATCCCCAGATCCTAGTTCTCTGGACCCTAAGAGTTTGACACCAAAACTCTGGACTCTTCCCCCGTGGGCCTTTATTGCCAACATCCTTCTGAGATCCAAGATTCAGAGATTCTCCTCCCGTGGGGTCCCCTGAGCACCATGACCAGAGATCCCACATCCCTGGATCTCCTGAACCCCCAAATTCCAGGACCCCTCCCTCGGGGTTGCAGTTCCTGAGCCCCGTTCCTCAATCCCATCCCATCCTGCAGCCCCCTGCGGCTTCCGCTGACCGGGCACTCCAGGCCCCGCAGCGCCGCCCCGCTGATGTGTGTCCCGTTGTGCTGCCCGTGTTGTCCCGTGTTAAGTGTTTGTGTCCGGCCCCGCTCCCCCCTCCGCCCTCCCCCACAGACGGCTTCACCTCGGAGGGCGAGATCCTTGAGATTTCCGACATCCAGCGGGGCCAGGCGGGG
>NW_022900931.1:66071249-66072850 GCF_012274545.1 Fukomys damarensis
CCCAGCCTGTCACTGCCTTGGTCCCTGCCCACAGTCCCTGCCCGCATTGTGAACATCTCGTCGCCTGTGACAGTGAATGAGGGAGGCAGTGTGAACCTGCTTTGTCTGGCCGTGGGGCGGCCAGAGCCGACGGTCACCTGGAGGCAGCTCCGAGGTGAGGACCCCAGCCCAGACAGAAAGCCCTTTTCCTACTCTGCAGTCTGGGCCCTCCGCTCCCCTGTGCTGAGCTGGGTTCCCAGAACCCCCGTCCTCACTGTGCTGTGCACCTCCATTCCCAGTGACCTCATCACCAGACCCCAGACACTTAGAGCCTTCACCACTGGCTTCCACTAGCCCTTCAGACCTGGGCCGGGCTTTCCAAATCCCCTGTGGAGACGCCCCCTTCCCGATGCTCCCCACCCTCACCAATTCTGTACTTGGGTTTCCACCACTACACACCCAAGTCCAGCTGCAGCCCAGGTTCTGGCCACAGTGCCCCTCCCATTCACAAGCCCACCTCTCCTGCTGGGTGCTGGAGCCCAGCAGATCCAACCTGTGGCCCCCAGGTGCCACCATTGGCCTCCCCTGGGAACTCACCCACATTCTCAGGCCCTGGCCAGGCCCAGGCCAATTGGGAGCTCCTCCACCCCTCACAGGTCCCCCAACATGGCCACGGCTGCCTGAATGTGACATCCCCTCCAGCCCCCTACCTGACCTCCTCCACCAGACCCCAAATCTCTGATTCCAACTCCCTGCATCTGGGGAGACCCAGAGCTCCAAACACCAGGTCCCAGTGAATACTTGAGCCCCTGCCACACCAGGACCCAGTTACCAGGCCACAGACCCTTGGATTCTGCAGCACTGTGTCTTCTGAGCCCTACGAGCCTGGTCTTGAGATCCTGAATCTCTAGGCCCCCTGCATTCCAGAGGATCTTCCACAAGATCCCAGCTATCTGAGTTATGGATCCCATCCCCAGATCCTAGTTCTCTGGACCCTAAGAGTTTGACACCAAAACTCTGGACTCTTCCCCCGTGGGCCTTTATTGCCAACATCCTTCTGAGATCCAAGATTCAGAGATTCTCCTCCCGTGGGGTCCCCTGAGCACCATGACCAGAGATCCCACATCCCTGGATCTCCTGAACCCCCAAATTCCAGGACCCCTCCCTCGGGGTTGCAGTTCCTGAGCCCCGTTCCTCAATCCCATCCCATCCTGCAGCCCCCTGCGGCTTCCGCTGACCGGGCACTCCAGGCCCCGCAGCGCCGCCCCGCTGATGTGTGTCCCGTTGTGCTGCCCGTGTTGTCCCGTGTTAAGTGTTTGTGTCCGGCCCCGCTCCCCCCTCCGCCCTCCCCCACAGACGGCTTCACCTCGGAGGGCGAGATCCTTGAGATTTCCGACATCCAGCGGGGCCAGGCGGGGGGCCTGCGGCTTCCGCTGACCGGGCACTCCAGGCCCCGCAGCGCCGCCCCGCTGATGTGTGTCCCGTTGTGCTGCCCGTGTTGTCCCGTGTTAAGTGTTTGTGTCCGGCCCCGCTCCCCCCTCCGCCCTCCCCCACAGACGGCTTCACCTCGGAGGGCGAGATCCTTGAGATTTCCGACATCCAGCGGGGCCAGGCGGGGGGAA
>NW_022900931.1:66073395-66076197 GCF_012274545.1 Fukomys damarensis
GGGGTGTGGTGAGGTGGGGGGCGCGGGGCCACCCCGACTGACCCCCAGCGTAGGACAGACAGACGCCGACTCCAGTAAGGCGCCTAAGCAGGAAAGTGACCCGACTACTCAGTATTCATCGAGCACGCAGGCACGAAGGGCTCTGGGGACACAGCAGTGACTCGGTTTGGGGACGCGCACAGCTTACAGCCCGGTGCTAGAAATGCAGAAAAGCGGACTTGTAGATAAATAGGCAAACAGATTATAACTGAGTATCAAGTACAGTTAGAGAGAAAAGTAATAGGTTTCAGGTGGCAGCCAGCAGGTACGGTCATCAGAGGACGCTTCCTAGAGGAGGCAGCATTTCAACTGAGATTTAAGAAATCTTGAGAAACCGGCCCAGTGTGGCGCGCACACCTGTATTCCCAGCTACTAGGGAGGCCGAGACAGGAAGATACAAAGTTTGAGGCCAGCCCAGGAAATCTAGGGAGACCCTGTCCCAAAATAAAAAATAAAAAGGGCAGAGTGCCCCAGGGTTCCATGCCTAGTACCGAAAAAAAATATAGAGAAGAAAAACTCAACCCCGTCCAGATTTGAAAGAGCATTTACAAAGTCACAGCGAGGAGGTTAGCGGGACCCTACAGAGCCACTGGAGATGTCCGGGTCCACCAGGGGGGCAGAGCTCAGCCGGCAGCCACAGTAAGGACACACAGCTGGAGGCTGTTGAGCAGGAAGTGACATGAGGTTGGCGCCTGGACAGAGAATCACTTAGCTGGTTAAGAAATGAGCGGAGGCGGGAGGAGGCCAGGTGGCCGTCCAGAGCGTTAGGGGACGGCACAGGACCTCTGCTTTGGGATGCTGTGGAGGTGGGGTCCAGAGGCTCTAGTGCTGAGTTGGGAATGGAAGGGCGAGGACAGAGGGACTCTGAGGCTTGGGCCTGAGTAGGGCGGCAGACAGCAACCGGTTCTGAGGCTCTGATGTGCAGCAGGATTGAGCGTTGGGCAAAGGGTGCAGCAGAGAAGTCCAGAGCAGTTTGGACAAGCTGAGGATAAAATGCAGGTGGAAGTGCTGCACGCACAGAAGGCGGGAGCCATAGAGACAAACAGCTTAGAGCGAAACGAAACAGTGAAAGGAAAGTGGTGAGGATGCTTCGATTCAGAACAGCCCGGAGTGCGGGCACACAGAGAAACCTCAGAAAGGGCCCAGAGAGCTGGCCTCGACCTCTCGCACCTGCAATCCCAGCACTCTGGGAGGCTGAGGCAACTTAGCAAGACCCTCTCTCAAAAAAGCAGACAAGGATTGGAGATGTAGCTCACTGCAAAGGCCCGCCATCCCTCCCACCAAAAGAAAAACTAAGAAACAGACCCTCAGAGCCGGACAGGAAGACCAGGCACAGACACGGCCTCCCGGCGCTGGCCCTCATCCTTGTCCCTTTCTCCTTTCCCAGGCCCTGGATCCCTGGAGAACTCCGCCCCGAGGCCCCCGGGGCCCCTGGCCCTGCTCTCCGCCCTGGGCTGGCTGTGGTGGAGGATGTAGGCAGGGCCGGTGCTGGGCGCCTCCCCCCAGGGGGCCTCAGGCCAGAGCAAGAGGAAAAAGGGGGAGCAAGCGCCGCGGGTCTCGAGGGGGCGGAAGAGCTCTCAGTCACCGAGGAAGAGGAGGAGGAAAGATCTTTAGAGAACCCATCACTGTGAGGGATATCGCAAAATTATGCATCTTTCTACAGCCATTCTCGCCACCCGTTCACCTTTCCGATTGTGACCACCCCCGGCCGCCCCACACCCCTCTCAGGCTGTTCACTGGCTCGTGTGTGGGCGGGTGTGAGTGTGAGCCCGCGCGCGTGTGTGTATGTATGTGTGGGAGTGGGCTGGGCAGGGGATCACCCCCCACGTCGCCTGCCTGACCCTGCCGCCCCCTCTGGCTGGAGGTAGGTGCGGGTGCTTCCGGCGGAAGTGAGGCTAGAACGCGCCCTCCCGCGCATGCACGCACCGACCCCATCCCGCTGCACCTTGGGCAGGTTGGGAGTGGGGCGAGCTGTCACCGTCCCTCACCCAGCCTTTGTGACAGACTATGTGGGGAACTCCATCGTGGCTCCCATGGTTCCGCCCCTCCCTGCTGTACACCAGCTGCCTGCAGCCAGAGGCCCCATTGCCGGCACAGTGGCCTGAGACGTCCCCACTTCCCTCTCCGTCCCCACCCTGTACTTTCTGGCCCCCTTCAGGGCCAATCGGTGCTTCCACCCAACTGTCGGGCTGGTGGGCGCAGCTGCCTGCCTGTCCCAGTGCTTTGCCCGCCCCCACTGCCCAACTTGGCCACCTGCGGTGCCAACCAGCTGCCCCTGGGTCCCTGCAGTTGGCCCACAGGCGTGGGCTGCCTCGCCTCTCCACACAATGGACCCCCAAAGGCTGACCCGACCGTCCTCACATACTCACGCGTACACACACACACACACCCGTGACTGTGACCAGAAATGGCCCCTGGCTCCAGCTGCCCCGTAGCTGGTGTCCAGCTGTGGTGCCCCCGAGGCGGGCGCTATCATTAGGAAGGGACGCTGTGAGACTGTGGCCTCAGCTCTGATGGCCGGAGCACCCCACCCTTGCACGCCACACCACACAGCAGGGAGGGGAGCGGTTGCACACCGACATCCTGAGTCCGGACAAAGTCGCCATGTCACCAGCCCGGACTCCCCAAGACCCTGTAGACCACCCACCCTAACCACCCCACCCAGAGCGTGGTGAAGAGGGCAGAGGGGGCACGGGGCGTGACTGTACCTCAGACGGGGGCATGGGCCCCATCCCACATTGTCTTCCATTCCCAGGGTCCGGG
>NW_022900931.1:66076233-66082621 GCF_012274545.1 Fukomys damarensis
GGGTGGGGGGCCCTGGGGGCCGTGTGTTCCAATTCATGGGGAGTGTTGAGACCGCCACACCAATAAACGCCTTTTTCCAAAGTCTCTGCTTACAGATGTCAGTGTGGTTAGGGAACCGGGTGAGTGAAGACCCAAGGGTCATTCCACGCACCACCCCAGCGACTTTCCTGCTCTCTACTTTCTCTTTGGTAGATTTGAAATTGGCCGATTAGAGAGCTGGCCCCTGACTGGTTTAAACCACTCAGCAGGGCCTCTTCCCACCATGTGATCAGCTCAGACATACTTGCTTGGGCCAATGAGAGGGTGCTCTTCTGTGGGTGGTGGGCTCCTCTAAGGCAGCTGTCCTCAACCCAGTGGAAATCTGGAGTCTGCAGGGATAGCAGTAGCCGGGAAGATATCGTGTGGAGGCTGAGATTGAACAGCACCAAGGAATGCAGAGGCTGACAATCTGAATCTCCCGGGACATGATTTGAGCAGCTGGATCAAAGTGTACCTGATGCTGTCATTCACTTACACAAGCAATAAAGTCTCGTGTGTGTACTCTTGTGTGGTGGGTTTTCTGTCTCTGGTGACCCAAAGAAAATGAAAATCTACCTGCTATCAGAGAGAGGGAAAAGGGCTTTCTACCCCAAAACTCCCAACAGTCCAGGGCTATACTCCACCCTAACTTCTAATGGGAAGTTCCCTGCCCTGTCCTGCCCCGAGACATGTGCTGGTTGTCTATACTTTATTTTCTTCCCCTTTCTTTGCTTGGGTGCACACAGAAGGGAGAGAGAGAAAAACCTGATTTTACAGGAAGGGAGCCATGCCCTCTTCCTTTTGTCTTTGGATACTGGTATGTGAAGATGTGACAAATGGAACTGCAGCAGCCATTTTACTACAGGAGGCAACATGGGGAGAAACTAAGCCATCCCACTAAAAAGTGGCAGAGCTGAAAGATTTCAAAGATTCTGGGTCCACGATGGGGCTACTGAGTCGCTGAGCCAGGATGAAGCCACCTACCTTCATATTTCTTGTCACCATTTTTGTTTCTTGCTCACTGGTGTGCCCACTCCCTAAATTCAAAACCCAGCAGAAGCAGGAAGGCACCGAGCTGGGGAGAGCACAGGCAGCCTCAGCCTTGCCTGGCACCAAAACCCCTGATCAGTCAGCGAGGCGTACTGACTGTCTGGTGTGTGCCAGGCCTGTGTTAAGTGCTCGGATAACGGTGTAGTTTGAGTCTTCGTGAACTTCTGAGGAATTACACATCTGCAGATGAGCAGGGGGACGTCCGGGGATGCCAGGACGTAACCTGCAACCCAGGTAAAGGAAAAGGTCTCCTGTGATGGGCATGGCTGCCTTGAACTTGCAAGTAAGGGAGGAGAGAAGACAGGTCTGGGAAAAGCCCTGGAGAAGCAGAGTAAGGCGGGGAGGAAGACTGTGTTGCAGAGGAGGGGTCAGTGCCAGGAAGGCGGTCACGGCCGCTGCCACAGCCAGGTCAGGAGGAGGGCTTGGGTGACACCTGACGGGGAGGCAGCTCGCAGCCCTGGAAGCCTTGAAAGAGACGACAGAGGCGATCTGATCTGCCTTCCATGATGCCTCTGGGAGCCGAGCTAGAAGCGGAGGAGAAGGGAGGCCAGGGACCTCGCCAGAGACCCGGCCAGGTTCCGCTTCCAGCGGGGAGCGGCACGGCAGGCCAGCCTGTCTGCTGCAGGGCCTCAGGTTGTGCGGGCCACGCCGCTTGGATGCACAGGTACAGGCTGAGTCTTCTCCAACCAGAGAGGAAGACGGGAAGTCTCACTTTTGGGGTCCAACTCCCAGGTGCAGCAGGCCCTACTGGAAGTCTTGGCCCCAGATGCCCAGGGCAGAGTCGGCTCCTGGTGTGGCTTCACACCCGCGTGGCTGCTCGGACAGTTTTGGGGCCCCCAGCTGGAGAGATGACCACCTGGGGGGCCTTGGGGCCGGGAGCCTGGAAGAGAGGTGGGCAGGGGTGACCTCGGACGGCAATGCGGACATGCCCTCACTCTCCCACCTCACCTTCTCCAGCCCTCGCTCAGGTCTTTCAAAACCCCCTGGTTTTCCAGGAGAAGAAAAGTGTGGAGCTACCCCTGGAGACCCAGGCAGACAACAACCCAACTTGAGAGGGGAAAGGAGGAAATTCCGTCCCGCCTTACAGAGAAAGTGTAAGTCTTGCCCAATTTTTTATGAACTACAGCCCCAGCCCTTTTAATTTTTTATTTTGAGGCAGAGTCTCACTAAGTCACTAAGATATCCAGGCTGGGTTTGAACTTATGATCCTCCTGCCTCAGCCTCCCCAGAGTGCTGCGATTATAGGTGTGTGCCACCACACCTGGATTCTGTCCAATTTATGTATTTTTAAATAAAGGGACAAGGTTTTATCACCTTTACAAATGAACAAAATAAGGAAGGGCACCGAAAACATCTCATCTCCCTAACTATGTAATAAATTCTGCCCTGTTCTGGGAGGAAACAGGGGCACGGTACTCACTGGATGGGCCCTGGCTGGGCTGGGGTCTTCCTGCAGAAATCTGAAGGGCAGCAGTTGTGGGGTCTGCACTGGGGTCACACCGTATGTCTCCTTTTCTGGTGTGGTGACCGCAGGTGCCAAGGTTGGAGGATATTTCTTTTTCAAATTAGACTTTCCTGGGAAGGAGAGGAAGAGGGAAAGAGGAACAACATCTGATTGGCTGCTCCAACATGTCGATTCAGCCAATAGTAAGGAAAGCTAGTCTGAGAGGAGGGGCCTTACTGTGATTGGCTGAGATAGAGGCAGGAAGGCAGGGCGGTGGAACTATGGCTGCACTGATTGGTTCAGCCAGGTTTCTGATTGGGCCTTTTCTGAGGATCCTCCCAGTCGGCACATCTTTCTTCCCCCAGAACTCTCACTCACCTCTACATCGCAGGAGGCAGCAGACACACAGGAGGATGAGTATGACCAGCAGGGCCAAGCCCAATAGAGAGCCCAGGACGATGCCAGCGATGGCCCCGGGACTCAGGATGGGACCTGCAAGAGACAGAAGGAACACAAGGGAGCAGGAGAGAGGCTGCATCCAAGTTTCCTAAGCGCCTAACTCATCCCAGTAGTGCAGGCCCCTGGCTCACTCCTCTCAGGACCGAGGGGTCTGCGACCCCAGCACTCAGTTCATTTAGCATTTGCTGAGTAACATCGTGTGCCTGGCACCGGCCCTGGAGCGGAGACTCCACTGATGGGCAAGACAGGCAAAGTACCCACCTCTGTGGGCATCAGCGCTGTGGCAAGAGGCAGAAATAAATGAGCAACAAGTAGCATAATTGCAGCTTGTATGAAGAAGGAAAAAATGTGCCTTAGTAGAAGTAACAGGAGGGAAGGTGAGGATTAGAAAGGGTGCGGGGACCCAGAGAAGCCACCATGGCGAACCCGGGGATGGTCCTGCAGGAAGAGGAACAGAAACACAAAGGCTCAGAGGTAGGGAGGTTTCCCCTTCTGCTGAGGACCAGTATGGGCGGAGGTCAGGGAACCAGGTGACGAGGTAGATGGTGAAATCAGGGATTAGCAGGGGCCTCCAGGAACCCAGGGGAGGCGTGGATTCTAGTGGGATGACGTCACATCCGACTTCCGCACTTGGAAGTCTACCTGGAGAATGGATTACAGGAGAGCACAGGAGTGGACAGCGACCAGGTAAATGGTGGTGGTGGTGTCAGTGTAGGCAAGAGAGGACGCTGGGCTTGACCAGGGCATTAGAGGAAAAGTAAAACGAAAATGGATTAGAAAAAGCATTTTGGAAAGCAAATTGACCAAACCTGCTGGTAACTGGCAAGGGTTGTTTTGGGAACCTGAGCGGCACCATTCAGCAGGATGGGGTGGGGGGCTTAGCCAAAGAAACATCAGGGGGTCTATTTTGGACACGTGACATTAAGATGCCAACAGGACCGCCAGGATAAAACATCGGGTAGGGAGGGACTGGCTTATCCACGGTCTGGAGTCCCAGAGAGAGCACCGGGCTGGGTAGCAGGGGACAATTCCGGCTCAGTGGCTAAGACCGGAGACCCTCTGCTATGCAGAAGCTACATCGTGTATCGAGGCGCTGATCCCCTGGACCTGTGAATGCGGCCTTACTCTGAAATGTAACCAAGTCCACACGAGGTCCTTAGCGTGGTCCCTGCCCCACGCATCCTCATCAGAAGAGGAAAGCCACCACCAGAAGCCGAAAGAGGAAAGGGAGGCTCCCACTTAGAATTCCAGAAGAGCCCGGCCCTCAGGATGCCTGGAGATCAGACTTGCGTCCTCCAGAGCTGCGACACAGTATGTTTCGGCTGTTCCAAGCCACCCAGGTCAGAGTGCACTGTCCCAGCACTACAGAGGGGACAGTACAAGAGAGGGAGAAGGGAGACCCAACCTGCCAGCCTGGAGTGACGCTTGGAGCACTACGGGAAGCCCCGGGAAAGGTGCCCACAGCCCGGCTCACCTGCCTGGTAGATTCGGGTTTGAGATGGAGTCCCCGGCTGCGGCCCCAGTAGGGGAAGGATGCGCAAAGCCCAGGTCCTGGGGCTCCCAGCGGGGAGAGACAGCACGGCTGACCGCTCCTGCGGCCCCAGGACGAGCAGGGAGATCCAGTCGCTGTAATCGGTGGTCCTGCTGCGCTCCGCCCCCTCTGCGCGGGCCTGGATTTCAAAGCGGCTGATCAGCGCCCCGCGCTCCACATCCCAGGTCAGCACTGCTGCGCCCCGGGCTCTCTGCAGCCTCCAGGAGGAAATGGAAGGGCCTGGAGGAAGAAGGGCGGGTGTTGGGGTGTACAGGGGAGCTGGCCTGGCCCGGCCCGGGGGTCTGAGGGAGGAGGGGCCTCGGCCTGGAAGGCCGGGCTTCTGGAAAGGTTTAGGCTCACCAATAAGGGTGATCTGGTCGCCCCCGGCCCCCAGCACCCCGCTGCACAGCACGGAGTAATCGCCTAGGTCCCAGTCCAGGCTGCAGTTGCCAATGAGGAGTCTGCACCCGTCCTGGCTGAGCCGCAGGCGACCCCCGCCTCCCGGAGCCAGGGGCCTGCCTTCCCGGGCCCAGGAAGGTCGGGAGGGTGGGGGACAGCCAGAGGCCCGCAGGACCACCTCTGCCTCCCCTGAGCGAGTCTCTTCCACCAGCACGTGCAGCAGCACCTCCCGGGGGGCCTCTGTAGGGGCGAAAATCCCAGTGAGAAGAATCACGCCCTAACAAGTCCGCGCCTCTCCTTAGTAGTGGAGACGCCCTGAGCTGTGGCCAGTGAGGAAGAACTTCACGTTCACTCACCCACCCACCCATTAACCCTCAGTACACACACTGAACACCTACTGCAGGCCAGGCCCTGGGCTGGCAAACTCATTATCCTCAAGTACTTTAAAAGTTAATCAGTTTCAAAACTAAAAATTTTTAAACCAAATGAATTCTTTCTCTGAATACAGGGGGAGAAAGTGACAGTCCTCGTGGAATAAATCCCGCCCCCCCCCGCCTCAGGTGTAGGAAAAACCTTGTTCTCCAGGCTCCGCCTCTTTCCTACAGTAAGGAAGCAAGCGCCCACCCCCAGCCCCGCAGGTTCCCAAGGACCAAAGAAACAATCCCCCTCCTCCTGGGCCTCAGCGGCCCCTCACCCGGGGTGACAGTGCAGGTGCGCGTGGCCACCAGGTGGCGAGCGAAGCAGGTGACGGGGACGCCGCTGAGCCGGGGGTGGGCGGGGACGGTGGCCTGGAGCACGGAGGGCGCCGGGCCCGCGCGGACGTCTTGGGGGAGACCCTGGAACTCCAGGGAGGCGGCGGGAACCCCGCCGAGCCAAGAGCAGCGGAAGCGGAGGCTGCGGTCCCTGGGATTCCCTTCGACCGAGCACTGTGGGGAGCCGGGGGGCGGATCTGCAGAGAGAGGGGCCTCCGGGGTCGGTGGTCTCGCCTTTCCGGCGTATGCCCGCCCCCGAGGCTGACCCCGCTCCTGTCCCCAGTGGCTGCCCGCTTAGCCGCAGCAGCTCTGACCTTCCTCCTTCCTAAGAAAACTGTATCCTCAGATTCTTCCAAACGTAACCCGCCCTTTCCTTTCCAGCTCCACCCCTCCGCCAGTTGCCCCGCCTCTTTTTGATGACCACGCGGAGCCGCCCCTTCTCCGGATAGCCCCGCCCCGACCTCGGTGACCCCGCCCACTCGACTTGTGGCTCCACCCCTTCGTGTGGACTCCACCCCTTCGGTCTGTGACTGAGGCCTGGGAGCTACTCCCTTTGCGGGTCACACTGGCCCAGGCAACCTAGTCCCCTTGCTACTCCCGCTCTGCCACGGAGCTGCGCTGCTTTCCTTGTTGAGAACGTCACCTGCCCGTGCATGTCCGCTTCTCCTCTTGCCGGCTCTGCCACTTCTAGGCCTTCCCGACCTTTCCACAATCTAGGGTCCCACGCTGGCCCCG
>NW_022900931.1:66083336-66095682 GCF_012274545.1 Fukomys damarensis
CCCCGCAGCCGGGCCTCCACCCCACGCAGCGCAGCCGGAGCTCGGCCGCCCCCTCCTCTGTCTCTGGGGCCCGGGGCTGCACCGACAGCTGGGGCAGGGGCTCTGGAGGGGAGAATCCGGAGGGATCAGGACCGTCTGGGAGCTTGGCCCTTGGGCCCCCCTTCTCTGTACCAGCTACTGCCTCCTCTTCACCCCATTGCTCATTGCCCCTGAATCTCTTCCCTCGGAGCCCTGTTCCTTATGACCCGGGCGTCCAGGCCCAGCCTCCTCCCTCGGATCCGGGGTTCGGGCCCCTCTCGCCTCCCATCCAGGGTCCCCTTCCTGTAGGGAGGACAGTTTCGTGGCTGGCCCAAGGGCCTTGAAGCAACCTGCACCGCGGTCCACTTACCGAACACGCCCACCACGAACTCCCGGGCTTGCCGAGCGAACCCGCCCTGGATGACCTCCACCGTGTAGACGCCCGCGTCATCCAGCTGGGCAGAGGCCAGTTCCAGACCCCCCTGTGCCTGGTCAAAGCGCAGGCGCGCTTGGTGCTTAGGGTCCAGGCTGATCAGGGGGGCCCCCGGCCCCAGGCCGCCAGCGGCCAGCACCTTGGAGCCCTGACGCCAGACCACCAGGGGGTTAGGGGGGCCGGGTTGGGGCACTGGATCCAGGGGCAGCCGGATGGTGGTCCCCACCAGCACAGCCAGGGGTCCCCCCACCTGCTGGGGGAAGCTCACAGCTGGGTGAGTCTCCAGGGAAACTTTGGATTCGGGGTTCCCGCCGGAGTGTTCGTGGTCCAGGTCTTTAGTGGGGAGCTTTGAGCCTGAGGCCCCAGCAGGTACTTTGGTGTCCTGGACTTGAGTGGAAGTGTTTGAAGTTGGGGTCTTAACGGAGGAGGGACGTGCAGGGCCTCTGGCAGGAACTTGAGGGTCCAGGGTGCTAGGAAATGCTTCAGAGCCAGGCGTTTCAGAGAAGGTGAAACCTGAGCTGGAAACATCTGACCCTAAGGACTGCGGCACCGCCTTCGGATCCAGGGCCTCTGGAGACCAGCGGGAATCGGAGGCTCCAGCAGAGGCCGGTGACCCTGGAGACGGGAGGCTGGCGCCGTTAATGGGGGGCGCTTTCGAAGTGTGGCCTTGGGAGGAGGAGTTGATGGAGTCCGAAGAGGAGGAGGAAAGGGTGGGACTGGTTTGCTGAAGTCCAGGAGTGGCAAGGACCCCTATTCAGAAGACCGGAGAAGAAAGCAGGGAGGGGAGGCATTGGCGAGGCTGCTGGGAAAGGCACCGGTGGGAGGGGGCGAAGGGAACTTACCCAGGAGCAGGAGTGGCAGAGCCCACGAGGTGTCCATGATGCTGGCGGCACCTGGGAGGACACTGGGAGAGCCAGGACCTGCGCCTGTTCCTCCCGGGCAGGACAAGTCCGACAGGACTGGTAGCTTAGCTTCCTGGGCGGGGGAAGGCAGCTGAATCCAGCAGGAGGTGCTGGGGTTCCCCCCACCCCACCTGGTGGTAGAGCCACCCCGCTTCTGGTCTTCACCTGCTGGCCCTGTCTGTGGGAAGACCCCCAGCTCTGCACTCCCACCTGCAGGGGAAGACGGGGAGAACAGAGTTCCGCCTGCAAATGGGCGGCCCGTCTTGGGACAAGAGCCAGGAAGGTTTCCTAGAGCAGGATGAGACGGAGTTTGGAAAGCTCACCTGCTGATGGCCTCCTGCTCCCTGGCCTGTTTCTGGTCTGCTCTGTCTGCCTGAGCCTCAGATGTCTATGTCTGCCCCCCGCATCTCCCCTGGATCCCTATTGTCCCCAGACCCAGTGTCAAGTTCCTGCCTCCCAGAGTCGTGTTTCCCGGCCTCAGACCCTCACAGCTCTGCATCCCTGCCCTCCAGCCCCGCTGCCTTCCTGCTTGTGGCTCAGTGATCTCCGCTGGTGCCGGGGACCCTTCCCACCGAGGCTCTTTCTGCGTCAGAGCTGAGCCTGCCCTCTCCAGGGCCCTCCGGGGGTGACCCCGCTCCTCAGCGGACCCCGCCCCACCTGCTGACTCCAGCACCCCTGTGCCGCCTCTCAGCTCCTAGCCCTTATGCGGTTTCCTCCACTGCCCTGTTCTCTCGCTCCCCATGCTCCCACCCCGGCTCACCCACAACTTGTCCTTCAGGTCTCTCTTTATTAAGAACAATAACACTAATTACTGCTTATGTTGTCCCAGGAACCGTGCTAAATTCTTCCCTGCCTTCTGGGGCTGAGCCCTTTCTGATGTCTTCTGCGCTGGGCGTCGGTCCTCCCCTTACAGACCAGCCACCAGGGTGCACGACACGCCAGGGACCTGCGCTGGAAGAAGCTGGGCTCAGGCCCTGGCTGCTCAGAATGCTCTGTCCTTCCAAAGTCTTTCTGACCTTCATGCTGGGCCTAGGGCCTCCGTTCAGCTGCCAGCCCTCTGAGATGCACATCATCCTTACCACGCTGATGGTAATCACGTTGATAAGAGGTGTGAGTGAAATTCATGATACGTGGAATAAAGTCGCATTGCCATTAATTCCCCTTAAAACCTTCCCCCTCGTTTTGAACACATCCCACTGTTCTGGGCACTGTCAGACATGGTTCTGGGGTCCCCTCTCCCGAGTCTTTATGCGCTGTGATCAAAGCTATGAGGAGCGCTGCTGCTCTCGGGCAACCAGGCTCACCCCAGCTTTTCGGAGGGTCCCCATGCGCCTGAGCTGGCACCAGGCGGTTTCTGGTGCCAGGCATCAAAATAATCATTTTGCCAAAACTGCCAGAATCAAAAATAATGATGAAAGGTAACCATTTTGAAGAGATTGGGCACCCAGGCAGCCACAGCAGCAAAACTGAATGACACTCACTGAAAGGACGTCCAGAGCTGCTTCAGAAACTGGGGAGAACAATGGGATGGCTGTGCTTGAAACTGGGGGTACCTTATGGGGAGCTGACGGCAGTATGACCCTTACTGTAGCAGATCTTGTCAAACGTTGTTGTTTGACCACACCTCGTGTAAGCGGAGCATTTTCTGTGTATCAGGCGTGGCTATGGAAATGCTGCATCAATTAACCTCTCCAAACCCACCGGGGTAGGCGTTGTGGCCTAGTGGCGGCTGCACACTCGACGCTGCACTCGCGAAGCGGGGTCTGTGTTCCGACCGCGATCCCAAGAGGGTCAGTGGAGGTGGACCTGGGCCGCTTCCTGCTTCTGGACCGTCTCGTTTCACTTCCTGTTATTGTACCGCCCTCCCTCTGGGACCGCAGCCGCCGTGCTGGGGCCAAACGGCTCACACAGAAGGATCACGGCCCTGATCGCCGCCCTGGCTGAGTCCTCTAGGCAATGCGGTGTGACGAAAGAGCCCCAGCCAACTTTCCGGCCATGAGAATGAGATGCTCAAGAGTCCACCCTGTGGCCCGCTTCCAGTCACCCCAACTGATGCTGCGTGGAGGGGACAAGCCTGTGTCTGCTCTGGTTCAGACTTACAGGCAAAAAGTGAATCCACCAATTTTGGGGGTGGTTTGTTATACTGCACAAGACAACCAGGCTGGGCATGGTGGTGCATGCCTGTAATCCCAGCACTTAGGAGGCAGAGGCAGGAGGATTTCTGAGTTCAAGGTCAGCCCTGAACTACATCATGAGAACCTGTCAAAAAAGAAAGAAAAGAAAAAACCAGCACACAGGTACTACTTTTTTTTTTGTCTTGGGGATTGACTGAACTGCATCCCCAGCCCTTTCTATACTTTTTATTCTGAGACAAGGTCTCACTAAGTCACCAAGTTGCCCAGGCTGGGCTTGAACTTGTGATCCTCCTGCCTCAGCCTCCCCAAGTGCAGGGATGACAGGGGGCACAGGCACCCCGTTATTACTCATTCTACCCGAGGAAAGATGAACTGAGGCTGCCTGGGAGCCTCCTTGACCCCACTGTCCTGGCCAGGTGCCTCATCCTCGTCCCATATTCCTCTGCCGCCCTATCCCCTCAGTAACCAGAGGGACATGACTCAGCTGGCTTCCGGCCTCGCCCGCACAGGACCAGGCACATGGGGATTTAAAGAAATGTCTGCTGAATGAATCAAAGGCAGGACCTCCGAGGAGTGAAGTAATGCACACAGACGTCACGAGAGGCATAGCTTTATTGCTGCGTGTCAGAGAGGGGGCTCAAATCCGCCCGACCTCCTTCAGCTTGGCCACCAGGTCTTCCGTGCTCTCTACCTTGACACCGGCCATGCGCTGGGGCGGGTCCTCCACGCTGACCACGGTGAGCTTGGAGCTCATGTCCACACCCAGGTCGCCGGCCTTGATCACCTCGATCTTCTTCTTCTTGGCTTTCTGCATGTGGGGAGCCAACAGGGCTGTCGAAACCCCACCCAGTCCCCCAAAACCTCCTTCCCATGGTGCCACAGTGCAGAACCATACCCCCAGCCTCCAGAATGACCAGGATGTGTGTGCACAGGGTACAGACAATTCCTGTTGGCTGTGATGGCCCAGGAGGCTACGCTATGCCAGCTGCCCTTTAGCAAAGGCCCACAGCGAGCCCCGTGTTGGCCAGTAGGGACTGACTTAGTCAGTAGGCAGTAATGACCCAATGGACTCAGGACACTTCCCATTGGCTAGCCAGCCACTGCAGGCTCCTCATTGGCTAGATGACCCACTGAACCCTCCCTTTTGGCTGAGAGGATACATTGGACATTTTCTATTGGCTGGAATGACCCCCCAGATTCTGCATATCATCCAGGATGAACTCTTCCTATTGGCCTCTCCTTGTTCATCCTAACTTACCCCTGGCAGAAACTACCAAAGGAACCTTCCCTGATGAACCAAAAGGACTGAACACAGCTCTTCCTTGGGCCAAGAGGGCCCAGTGAACTTGCTCATGGGCCGGATGGCAAGCAGAGGCCCCTGCAGCCAATGAAGCCTTCTGCTGGCTGGGCTGACTGGCCAAGCCTTCCTGTCACCAGACAGCCCCCACGGACGCTCAAGCCCCTCGACATGACCAGGTGAGCTGTCCCGTGGCCCTCCCCGTGCCGTCTGAGCATCGCTGTGCATGGGCAGCCAGGCCCCCCGGCCATGCTGTGCTCACCATGATGTTGGGCAGCGTGGCGTAGCGCGGCTCGTTGAGCCTCAGGTCTGCGGTCACCACAGCCGGCAGCTTCAGGCGAAGGGTCTCCAGGCCCCCGTCGATCTCCCGCTCCACTTTCAGCTTGTCCCCCTCCAGCGTCACCTGGGAGGCGAATGTGCCCTGGGGAGCGACAGCGCAGGAGAGCGGGCGAGGTTAATTCGGCTCAGGCACAGAGCAGTCCTCGGATGCAGCTGCCTCACAGAGGCAAGTGGACAGATGGGCCAGGAAGGGACGGAGAGTCCTGCAAGATGCAAAATCGGGGGAGCGACAGGCAGAAAGGGACCTGAGCCATCCTGGAGGGCCGCTCCCTTTCCCGAACCGCCCTTTAGGTCCCCTCAGTCAGAGTGGCCAGTGCGGAGCGGAGAGTGGAGGGCCGGGAATTTGGCTCCGTGGTGCCGCCAGGGAGGGCCGCCCTTTCCCGAACCGCCCTTTAGGTCCCCTCAGTCAGAGTGGCCAGTGCGGAGCGGAGAGTGGAGGGCCGGGAATTTGGCTCTGTGGTGCCGCCGCCGCCTGCCTCACAAGCGAAAGGACCCAAGTCCAATCTCTGGTACCAAAAAAAAAAGAGTGGGAGTGGATGTGTGTGAGAGCTGAGCCCTGTTCTAAGCAACTGGGTTCCCCAAAATAAGACCTAAGGGACCCACCTAACCCAAAGCAGCCCTAGCTGCTCGTTACCATGGTGACAGCCAGTGTCTGGCTGGTTATACCTCACTACTCTCTTCCTGTGGCCGCTGTGTAATGGGAGGGAAGGCAAGGAGAGGCTGACCAGGGCTGGCACTTTTTTTTTCCTGGTTAGGTCTCATTTTAGGAGAAACATGGAATTTACATGTAGTTGTATCACATCCACTTGGAAATCTGAGATAAATGATATTATTCACACTTGGCAGATTTGGGAACTGAGGCAGCAGGGGACGAGTAACACGGCCCTGAAAGCTGGCTCCCAGTGAGGCCCCTCCGCTGGGCGAGCCACAGAACGTCCTGTGCTCTGCTTGCCGTGGTCCTTCAGCTGCCCTCTGCGGCCCCTTCTCTGGTCATGGCCCCTCTGCCCTGAGTCCTGAATCAACAGGAGCTCCCTGGGCAGGGGCACGACTCACACTCTCTTGCTCACAGTTTGGCTGTCACATGATCACAGCCTCACCCAGGGGGCCCTGAGCCCAACTCCGGGGACACAGATGTATCGCGGTGAGTGAAAAGTGTGGGAGACCACCTGTGGGTCATGCCCAAAGCAGGCTGTGAGCAGTGCAGGCTGTAAAGAGTTAGCCCCACAACTGGCTCGTTTTAAGAAGTGAGGCCACAAGGACAGGAGTTCAATCCTCAGTACCAAAAAAAAAAAAAAAGAAGCGAGTCTGACTGAAGCTTATACAAGTCACAGAAGCAACTCTCAGAAGCACTGCAGGTCAGCGCGACCTTCCCACTAATGCCACAGCAGAGACCAGAGAAACGGCCTGGGAAACACAGGGCTCAGTCTGAGGTAACATCGTAGCCGAGGTCTGAGTAACTCACACCCAAATTCCGTTCCCGCGACTAAAACCTTCTTAACTAGAAGGACAAGGTTCTAATGACAACCCTATATTTTGTCTATTCTGTTCCTGATTTGAGAATGCTTTGTTTTTTCCTTTATAAGCATCACCTGCATTAGAATCCACAGAAACTACACAACTGCACCTCCTCACACCCATAGTTTCCCTTTACACCAACCAGGTTCCCAGTAAAAACCAGTGGCTTGAACCCGGCACGGTGGCACACGCCTATAATCCCAGCACTCTTGGAAGCAGAGGGAGGCCGGAGGACCAAGGGTTCAAGGCTAGCCTGGGCTACATAGCAAAACTTTGTCTCAAAAAAAATCTAAAAAAAAAAAATCAGTGGCTTGGACTGTCTAGGGCCTGTGTTGGTTGAGTGGCACTGGCCATCCTGGTGCCCCATTTTTCCGTCTCTTTAGTTCTGTCTTTGAGTCTTTCTTCAACCTGGTGGTGTACACAGGCCAGGACACTGGAACCTTCTGCAGGGGTCTCCAGTAGAAAGGCTGAACAGACTACCAATAAATGTGTGCCAAATGAAATGATAAAAGAATTTTAAAATAAAATCTGATACTGGAGATACCCGATCAGGACTGTGGTGCTGGTGTCACAGCGGATGCTTTGGATGGGTGCATTTACCGTAGGTCAGCAATGCTGCAGAAGCTAACGACAAGACCCTCAAGCAGAGACTGGGAAACTCAAGTCCGTCTGGAATAACTCCGGTACACGAACCCACTTTTTCAACTGTGAGCTCTCTGTATCCAAATTAGATCTTTTTGATGAAAAGGTAGTGCCTGGACTGAGATATGCTGTGAACACATCGCATCTCAAAGTCTTGATACAAAAAGAAAAAAGAATGTAAGATACCTCAAATTTTTTTAATATTGGCTATGTGTTAAAATAGCAATATCATACAAATAATGGGGTTAAGATATTATGAAAAGAGCCAGGCATGACGGAACAGGGCTATAATTCCAACTACCTCGGAGACTGAGGCAGGAGAATTGAAAATTCAAGGCCAACCTGGGCAATTCTGAGATTCTGTCTCAAAAATGAAAAATATAAAAGAGCTAGGGATATAGCCTAGTAGTAGAGCACATGTCTAGCATCCACAAGGCTCTGGATTCAATTCCCAGTACTGAAAAAGAAAATTAATGAAATTTCGTTTGTATGTTTCTTTTTACTTTTAAAATGTGGCTAAGAAAACATTACATGGACAGAACTGGAGACCCTGGAGTTGGGGGTGGGTGTGAATTTCCATACAGGGTGAGACAAGAAGGCCCTTCTGAAGAAGAGATAGTGAAGTAAGACCCAAAGGTGAGCAGTGACAAAGCCGTAAAGATGGAAATAGTGTACTCAAAGGAGAAACGGCAAGTGCAAAGGCCCTGAGGCAGGGCTGAGTTTGAGGGATGAGGGCTTGTCCCATGGCAAGCGCTTCCCCCACCAGCCTTACCTGTGGCCAGTCCAGAAGTCCAGCCGTCATCTGACCTGTCTGGTTACAGTCATCATCGATGGCCTGAGTGGGCACAGACAGAAGACTGATGATCCATGAGGCTTCTCACAGTCCTAACATGCCTCTTAGAACAGGAGTCGAGAAACGTTTCCTTATGTCGCCCACCCTGCCCCACCCCAGTACTAAGCATTGAACCCAGGTCCTTTGCACGGAGCAGCATCTCCAGCCCATTTTACTTTTTACTTTGAAACTTGGTTTTACTAAGTCCCTAAGTTCCCCAGGTGGGACTCGAAGTTGTGATCCTCCTGCCTCCCCATCCCAGAGGCCTGGGATTATAGATGTGTGCCACCTCCCATAGCTAGCAAACACTTTCTGTAATGAGCCAGACAGTAAAGGCTTTGCTACTTACATGGTCCCTGTCACAATTCATTAATTACTAAGCCCTGCCACTGCAGTGCCTAAGTAACCACAGGCAATACACAAATGGCTGCATGTGGGCGTTCCAACAAAACTTTATTTATAAAACAAGTTAACTATGCCTGGGCCATAAGTTTGCTGACTCCTAGTCTAGGAAGAGCCTCCTACTTGGACACAGAGATAACTAAATCCCGGCCTTCAGCCTTCGCATGAACATTCATGTGAGCCTCCCTCCAGCCAGGCCCTGTGCCACCACATCCAGAATCTCGGCCAAGGCGGATGTCCTAACCTCTGACCTAGCAGTTGGTTCAGGGATAGACAGGACTGCAATTGGGCCGGTGAAGGCGGCAGTGCCCGGAACCTGTCTGGAGCCCCCAGGAGAGAGGTTCTGCTCTTTCTGCTGGGCTGCTAGGTCAGTGGGACGTGAGCAGGGGCCGCAGAGAATGAGACCCGATGGAGAAGCGCTCGGAGATCAGGCCACCCTGGAGCACACCGTGCCTGAAGGCTGCCTCTGCGGCCTCTAAATGCACTGCAGGGCTCTGGGCAGTTTGAGCTGTGGCTCTGCTGTGCCAACCTGAGACCCGTTCATGTTCCATCTCCCCGGCTGCCGGTCGGACCCAGGAACTGTCCCTGACAGCCAGGGTGGCAGAAGTCCACCTGCGCAGATAGGGCCTGGGTTTACCAATTTGTCCTCTGACTCCCCTGCTGACATCCGTGACACCCGGTCACCCACCTGGGCCGGTCTGCCTCTCCTCCTCTGGGCCCCTGCCTCTCCCCACTGGAGCCCCAGCTCTCTGAGCCTCCCCTGGCCTGTTGTTTCTGTGCCTCATTTTACCTTGAAAAAGAGGTAAAAGGAAAAGTTTAAAAAAAAGAAAGAAAGTAAATTACTGGGCATGGGGTACACGCCTATAATCCTAGAACTCCGGAGGCTGAGGCAGGCAGATCATCCACACCATGCGCTCAAGGTCAGCCTGAACTACATAGGTGAGCCTGTCTTAATAACAAAACAAACAAACAAAAAGCCCGAACCAACAGAAAAAACAGAACAGGGCAGTGATGGCGAACCTCTTAGAGCTTTCAATGGTAACGAACACCCCGCTGTGGCACGCCACGCGAGCCAGCTCTTTCTCAGCATCCACTTCTAATTCCCACGCTCTCTCTCCCCTGGCCTCGGTGCTCGCAACGCCCTCCTCTGCCGCCCCACTCCAGGTGACAGGAGGCCACAAAGTCTGCCTCAAATGGGCTTGGCCTTGGAGCTGCACCTGAGGAAGACTGGCGTCCTGGGTTCCCCGAGGGAACAGATGGCCAAAGCCACACCCGCCTCGGCTGAGTGCCTGTAGGTCCTGCAGCCAGCCGCCTTCCCCGCTCTGGTCGGCAGTGTCCCTGGGCCGGTCCATCCTGCCCTCTGTGCTGCCCGTCTGCTCCTGCTCTCACCTGCCACGGCTCCCCCTGCCCCGCACACCAAGTTCCACTGTAGGCCCAGGCCTGTCTGTCCTGGTCACGTGTGTCCCGTGTCTCCTCCCAGCCCTGCCCCAGGGCAGCTTCTTCGGGTCCTGTTCTCCCTGGGCTCCCGCCCCCCCTTCTGTGACCCCCCCTCCCTGTCCTCGGCCTGGGCCCAACCACAGCCTCAGGGGCCCCAAGCTCACCACAGGGACCTGGGGGATCGCTGGACACTCAGACAGCGCCCGTGTGCCCCTCTGGCTGTCAGTCCGGGGACGGCTGAGCTGTCACCTCACACCCTTGCTGGGCAGGACCAGGGCACGGAGGAGCTGGCCACACCCACCTGTTTGCCCAGCAGCACCAGGTCCACCTTCTCCCTCTCGGCCAGCTTGGCCAGGACCCGGGCCACCTGCAGGGGACCCACACGGTCGGCTTCCGCAGCTGCTACCTCCACGTGGATGCCTCGGTCTGCACCCATGGCCAGGGCTGTGCGGATGGTCTCCTGCCCGGGAGGAAGGAGTGACATGGGTTCTGTCACAAGGAGGAAAAGGAGGCCGGGCCCGGGATCCTCCTGCCTCGGCCTTGGGGTCCAGGCCCAGCCTCCTCCCTCAGACCGCAGACATCCCGTCCCCTGGCACCTGGCACTGCACGGGGCCACAGCTCACGGCGATGACTTCCTTCACCAGCTTCTTCTCCTTGAGCCGCACAGCCTCCTCCACAGCAATCTCGCAGAAGGGGTTCATGGAGTGCTTTACCCCATCGGTGACGACCCCTGTCTTGTCAGGCTTCACCCGGATCTGCTCAGCAGGGGGAGGGCAGGGTCACACGGCGAGGGCCAGGGCCCGCGTGGCAAGTCTCTGAGGGGGACCGGCCCCCACTCAGTCTCCTGCAGACCTGCCCGGGGGCCGGGACCTCGGGCACGAGCATCCCCAACCGCGTTCCTCCTCGGCTGCGAGTGAATCCTGTTCGCTGCTCCTTGCCCGTGAGATGGACGGAACTTTGCCCCGGGAGCGTTAGAAATATGTCCTTGCAGACACATGTGGCCCCCAGACACCCCGCGCCCTTCCCACGAACGCCAGGCCCTGGCACTCGCTGGCTTGGGGCTGCACCTCTGACTCCAGGGGTTTCCTCCTCTTCCTCCTGTCCTCTCTCCCTCATACAAGGACTTGAGATGGCAGTTAGGGGCACCTAGATAACCCGGGATAAGCACCTGCCCCCGAGATCCTTCCCTTCGTGACAGCGGCGAATGCCCTCCTCGGAGCCGTGCACCTGCAGCGCTGGGGAGCTGTCAGAGGGCGACAGCGGACCAGCCTGGTCTGAGGTGGGGGACTGAAGGCCTCACCGCCCTGGACAGAGACTGAAGATGAACAAGACTGACTCGTGTCCACAGCAGGTGCCAAGGCCCTGGGGTAGGAAGCAGCAGGGGCCGTGTGAGGTACACAGAAGCCCGTGTAGGCAGTGGGAGGCACAGTGGCCTTGGGCTTCACCGCCGTGACAGGTACAGCAACAGCCCATCTAAGGGGGGTGACCCTTAGATGGCAAAAGGGACCTTGCGGATGTGACTGAATTCAAGTTTTCAAGACAGGAAGTACCTACATCCTCTGGGCTTTATGAAAGTCAGAGCTGGGGGCTGGGGCATGAGGTGCTGGCCTTGAAGATGGAGGACGGGCCTCGGGCAAGGAAGGCAGAAGAGGAGAAGTGGAGGCTGGAGGGAAACAACTGCCCAGGGCTGCAGGAGCTGCAGAGGGCCTCACTCGTGGGGTTGCAGGAGGGGCAAAGGGAGGCTGGGTCCAACTCAAGTTCCAGAACTTTCTGGACTCTGGGTGGGGAAAACTGGAAGATACAGGAAGTGGTTATCTGGGCCACCGCGGGTCACTGCAGAGATGGCCAGGGATGGGCGCACTGGGCAGGACGTCTGAGGTGCAAGTGACCGCCCTGGTGCGGGGCAGAACAGCGAGCTCGTGCGGCCGGCTCTGGGGCTCGCGGTCTGAGCCTCGGATTGGAGGGTGGGAGCTGGCAGAGCCAGGACCAGCGCCCCTCTTCCCCAGTGGCCCCATCAAGGGCTTCGCTGAGGTAACCTGGGGGACAGGGGGGCAGCCCTGCTCCCTCTCACTGGGTCCCTGCCTCCTTTCCCGTGGGGCTGGGGTGGGGCAGCTCCTCCTCTGGGCAGGAAGGAATCAGATGGAAGGTGGGATTTGCTTGGAGGTTTTCCAGACTGAATGTGCCCCTCGGAGTGGGAGACAGTAAAGGACAGAGGAGGAGAGAGGGGTGAGGAGGAGGACGGCCATCATTGTTTTCAATTACTGCTATCCCTATACTTGGGGAGGCTGAGGCAGGAAGATCACAAGTTTGAGGGCCAGGATTTAGTTCAGTGGTGCTGCCTCTCAAGCACAAGGGCCTGAGTTCCATCCTGGGTACCAAAAAAAAAAAAAAAGA
>NW_022900931.1:66095830-66100405 GCF_012274545.1 Fukomys damarensis
AAAAAAAAAAAAAAAGAAAAAAAGAAGGAAAAAGATCACAAGTTTGAGCACACCTGGGCAATTTATCGGCTTAGAGAAACCCTGTCTCATGGGTATTTTTTTCCCAGTAACAGAAATCGAACTCAGGACCTTGAGCTTGCCAGACAATGCACCGCCACTGAGCTAGATCCCTGGCCAGAGACACTGTCTCAACATAAAAGGTGGAAAAGGAGGCTCAGTGCAAAAGCCCTGGGTTCCATCCCCAGTACCACCCCTCAAAAGTCATTTTCACACTAAAAAAGCCACTCAGATTTCAGAACTGAATAATCTGCTTTTAGGAAATAGACCTGCACTGCTTCTCCACGGAACGTGCTAAGCCCAGCGCACATCATCGGGCAGAAACTGACCCCTCAGGGCCGGGACTTGGCTCACCGGCGGGCCGCCAGCCTCACAAGCGCAAGGTCGGGAGTTCGACGCCCTCAGCAGCCAGGGACCCTGGCCAGGCTCCGCCCTCCCCCTTCCTCCTTCCCCACAGACCGCACCACTCCCGTCCACCCCACCCTCCCGGCCTCTTCGCAGCGCTGGCCCCGCCACTGCCCGCGGTACGCGCCTGTTCCGGGCCATCCCTCCTCTCCCCTTCGGTGCCAGCCCACGAGGGCAGGGACTTCATGTGCCTGGCACGGCCCACACTCCCCGTGCTCTGTAAGCACCTGCCGGGTGATCCCCAAGAACCTGTCAGCACGGAAAAGAAAACCCAAACGCCTTCCCTTTCCTTCGAAACGAAATTAAAATACAAGACAGGAAAGAGCACCATCCAGAAAGGCCTACGCAGAGGATTCAGGGAGGTTAGGGGACCCCAAACCCCGTAAGACCAGCTCGGTGGCTGGATCCCCGTCATGCCGGCCCTGCCCCAGGCTCCTGGCTCCGCCCCCAGAAGAAAGGGACAAGGACTTCCAGCCACTGCAAGCCTGGCCAGCTACCTGCTCACTTGGGAAGACCGCTGCAGCTCAGCTGGTTTCAGGCTTGAGACACTGCTTAGTTAAACGACACAAGACACGATGGCAGGCCGGAACGCCAACACCAAGAGTTTTGTCTTGCTTTGCCTGGGTGATCCAGCACTGGGCAGCCCGGCCTTCTTTAAGGAGGAATCTATTATCTTTCCACAACGGTGCTCATTTTGCAGATGGGACCACTGAGGCACTGAGGACTAGAGCAGGGCAGGGACGGGAGCAGGGCTCTGACCCCCAAGTCTGTCTCAGCACCGATGGCCAGGAAGAGGCTGAGTGAGGCCGGGTGCCGCCCCGAGTCACGCAGAGGGTTTCCCAGCGCCGTCCTGGCAGCTCCTGGGAGCCCTGGCACAGCGCAAGGCCTTCTGCGGGGTCCTCACCTCCACTCTTCTGCCAAGCACCCCAGGAGAGGGCAGGTGCCCGGGCAGAGAGCAAGCAGGCCAGTGAGGCCAGGTGGGGGACCAGGGCAGCGGGCAGCGCTGGCCAGATGCCAGGCACAGATCACTGCTGTGACTCAGCTCCTCTAGGGCAGACGGACAGGCGGCCCGAGGGTCTGATGGAGGAGGATGGCGGGAGGCCAGAGTGCCAGGAGCCTGGAGGAAAAGCAAAGACCACGCTGCTACCCTGAGGGCAGGGCTCGATGCTGCTGTCCCTCCCAGTCCTGTGCAAGAAAAGGCATTCCGAGCTCGGCGTGGTGGTTCACGCCTGTCACCCAGCACCGGGAGGCCCAGGGAGGACTGCGGGAGAAACCTTGCCTCAAAATAAAACACTTAGAAGGCCTGGGAATGTTGCACAGTGAGTTCAACCCCAGCACTGAAAAAAAAAGCCCTAATTATGAATACCCCAGCTACCCTGGACACCGGGGAAGAGGTCCTGGGGTTCGGCCACCTCAGCCTGTGCTCCTGGCCAGGGCTGTGCAGCTCTGGGCGTCACGTGGCTGCTGATACCCCTCACCCAGTGTACGTCTGCAGAGGGGCTATGTTTATGCTCTGCACATGAGGCTAAGTAAACCACTGCAGCCAGCACCGGGCCCATGCCCCACACCATGTGCCGCTCAGGCCTCAATGCAGCCCCAGAAGATCCCGCTGCCTCCATCCCTGCTACAGAGGAGGGAGATGAAGCTCGGTGTGGGAAAGTGACTTCTGCAAGGAAGTGGACCCAGCAGCTGACCCGGGCTCTGAACCACCCTGCCGCCCCCCGAGCGTGCCTACGGGAACGCCTGAGACACACCCAGAGTCCAGAGAGAGCGGACAAAACAATACAGCAGCAATAAAGTGATTACAGCAGGAGAGCACAGGCTGGGGGTAGCAAGGCAGGGGGCACAGGGACACTGGTGGCTTCATTTTCAGCAGGGGATCAGGAAAGTTCTCAAAGCGAAGGTGATTTCTGAGCAAAGCCTTGAAGGAGCTAGGGGAGGAGCTATGCTTGGAGCACAGAGGCAGGGCCTGGCCCTCTCCTCAAGGTGCCACCAATCCGAGAGGCACAGAGGGCAGACACTGCAGTAAAGAGGCAAGAGGGAGGGCTGGGAGCGTCAAAAGGCTAGAAATGCAGCCCGGACAGAGCCGCAGCCCGCACCTTCCCCAGGATACGGCCAGAGGAAAAAGCAGTAGCCCGATTTATCTGGAGAGAAGATGCAGGCTGGGCTGTGGAAGCAAATGCTGAGGGAGCGTCCCTGAAGAGACACGGACAGCAGGGCCAGGCCTAGAGGGTGGGACTGGGTCCGAGACAAAGGAGCCTTCCGGGATGCCACTAGAGGGCCACGGGCAGGGCAGGGCAGGGCAGTGCCCTTAAGGCTGGGAGAGGATGGGTCAGAGGGGAGAGGACAGGGCTAGGGAGGAGGGGCTGTGTGACAGCAGCGGAAGGCGAGGGGTTAGGAGTGGGCTCTGGCCGGTGGTTCCGTGGTCAGCAGTGTGTGCGCCATTCAGCTGTGCTGAACAGGCCACTGGCACAGGGACGAAAACAGGAGGGAACGGACGGAGTGGTGTGGGAGGGCAAGCGGAACGGACCCTCAGTGAAACGCAGGAGCTGGCAGATCCTGTGTTTCTGGTTCCCCTGCGGGGCACACTGAAGGCACCCCGTGCCGGGTGATGTGGGGACCAGCGAGTCAGAGACAGAGCCCGGTCCACACTTCCCACGCAGGGAGGCCTCGGCAGAGGCAGGGGCAGGAGGCCCTGGGGAACTGTAGGAGCCCAGGACGGACCCTAAGGCACAGCCGGACCTGCCTGTTTTGTTCCCAGCTGCTCCTTATTAGCTGGGGTTAATAGCACGTAGGATGCAGAAATGGGTTAGGGCCGAGTGGATTCATCTCTGCAAAGGACTAGAACACTTCCTGGCACCTTTGGCGATCACAGTCCCTGAGGTCTTCAGGCCCCGGTCTGTCTCCCCTACTGTCCTCTCCACCCCACACTGCAAACAGGCAGGGCCAGTGTCAATGTGAACTTTGTGGTCCGGTTTCACCCACTGTGAAGAGGCCTCCAGGCTGCTAGGCCCTGTGCCGGCCTCCCTGGGGACACCATGGTGCGCTCCCAGACACGGACAGTCAACGTCAGTCCAGTTTGGGCCAAGTGTTGGGGAAAACTGGCCTGAGCAGCATGTCCGACTCACCTCTGCCCACAGCAGCTTTGCTGTGGGACAGTCCAGGCCTCTGGGACACCGTCTCCCCCTTGGCCTTTCATGGAGAATGTGGTCACTGTCCTGCTCAGGCAGGCTGGCCCTTTCAACTTTCCTCTCTAGCACACACTTCTCCCTCCCTTCCTGGCTACAGCCTCCTCGCTCTGTGGCTATGAGGACTGAAAGATTCTGGGCGCGCAGTGCACTGCCGGACCCCATTACAGCACACTTGGGGTACTCTAAGAATCAAATGAGAAGGCGATGCAGTCTAGAGAGTGAAAGTACCTACACAAACGCGGAACCAGAGGAGCTGGAGAGGATTCCCGCTCTGCCCTTCCTAGGCTGAGTGACCGCTTTGTGTCTCAGTTTCTCCATGTGTTAAAGAGGAGCTATGACTCTTCTAGCCGTTAAGGACTAGAGAAGGTAACCCCTTCCGCGCACAATCAAGACAGTTGTGTCCAGAGCGGAGAGGGAGCAAGGTCGTGACCGCAGAGGGATGGGATGTCAGAACCTCACAGCTCTTGATTTTTGGCCCTAGGTGTGACTTTGACGTTCTGGGGAGGAGTGGCAGAGCTCAGAGGTTAGGAGCAGATCCCCTGACAGCGTGCGCTCCTGATCCCGGAAGCACATGACCGCGGGTCTCGGGGAGGTGGGAGAGGGGGCCCGGTCACCTTCACCGCGAAGTCGATGACCCTCTTGACAGCCACGAGCGCGCGCAGCTCCGCCATCTTCCGCCGAAGCCACCTGCCGAGTCAGTCCTTACTCCGGCCGGTCTGCACGCCCCGCCCGGGTGTCTGCGCCTGCGCACCGCGCGACCAGCCAGTCAACTATCGCAGAGACTGTTTCCCCGCCCACGTAACCAATCAGAAGGAAGAAAAGGGAAGAGGTGTGGCAGGGGCGGAAGGCCAATGGAAAGTGGAGCCGGGGGAGAGAGGCGGGACGCGAGGCCTCGGAGAAGGGGGCGTGGCAAGGAACTAGG
>NW_022900931.1:66100774-66101116 GCF_012274545.1 Fukomys damarensis
CCGCCGATGGCCTCCGTGCTCTGCAGGATCATGTCCGCCAGCAGGAGGCAGCAGCCTGCGGGAGGGGAGCGAGAAGAGGGGCGCCGGGCCGGGGAGTCTCGGGGAGGTGTCCTCTGGGCAGTACCTCACCCTCTCCCCACCGGCCAAGTTACCCGCGAGAACAGAGAAGGGTAAAGCCAGCCACCCTGAAACATAGGACCAGGAGAAGAAGCCGTCGTCCTTCCTCTCACTCCCCGCGGTGTAGCTGGTCAGCGCCGTGATCAGCAGCAGCCCTGGGCCACGCCCCCTCGCCAGGTGAGCGCAGCCAGGTGAGGCCGCACCAGGCCCCGCCCACCCAGGTCC
>NW_022900931.1:66101126-66111892 GCF_012274545.1 Fukomys damarensis
CCGTGGCCACGCCCTCCTCGCTGCTCAGCCACGCCTGCTGCTCGTGACCCCGCCCCGACTCCGCCCCGGACCACTGTCACGGGCAGCCTGGCTCTGGGTTCCACCTGGATTGCGAGCCCTACGGCCCCCCCAGGCCCACCTTCCGCCTGCTCACCGCTGACGAAGAGCAAGGCGCTTGTAGTCTGGCCTCTCAACGACTCGTCCTCCCGACACAGAATCCGCAACCCCATCATCGTGGCCACCACACTGATGCCGCTGGCCAGCACCATGCACGCCCCAGCCAAGGAGATTGTGGCTGGGGACAATGGGCCGCATCAGCCCCGCGGGGACGCCCCCCGAACCCCGCCCTCCCACCTGGGGCCGAACTGTAGGCCAAAGGGTGTTTGTAGCAGCAAGGATGGGGTAGCAGGAAGCCGAGGGCACAGGGTGCACTGCGGCCCCGGGCAGGACCGGCTGTGTGGGGGAGCTCGGAGTGTGTGGCCTGACCTCCGTGGGGGCCTCACTCTGGCAGGGGATGTTGGAGCACAGGCCCTGGGTACACTCCAGCCACAGGCCACTGTGCCCCTTCTCCCGCTGGATCCAGTAGTTGGTTACGATGGACAGGATGGTGAAGACGTTGGCCAAGAAGCTGAACAAAGTGCCCCAGCCCTGCAGGATCCGCTTCACTCCCATGCCAGGCAGGCAGCTGCCAGGGCCGCAGACGTAGGACAGGCTGACCCCAAGTCCCCTTCAGAGCCCACCCCAGGTCCCCCTACAGTCCAGGTCCCTCCTCAGCAACCCCACCTGGGGACACACGACCCCCCCTCCATTCCCCAGTCCCCCTGCAGAGGACTTGGAGAGCTCCCCACAATGGATGGAGGAACCCAGCCTTCCAGGCACCTCCCTCCTCCAGGGCAAAGTCCCCTGTGTGGTCCATTGCTCCTCACACACACCCAACAGACTTGCACCCAGCTCTCCAAGGTTTCTGAGACTCAGAATCCAAGGGGTAGAGGGAGGGAGACTGGGTCTCTGTGAGACAGCCAGGCAGGAGTTCTAGAACCCCTCTCCCAGGAGCTGTTTAAAGCGATAAACACGCAGGCACACACTAGCAGCTCGCCACCCTCTGCAGTACTCAAAATAGAATGCTCTGCCCCTGAGCTACGTCCTCGGTCTTTTTTGTTTTTATTTTGAGACCATATGGGACTTGTATATCTGATGCTCCTGCCTCAGCCTCCTAAAGTTCTAATAATTGCCACGATGCCGGGCGTCAGCAGCTCTCTTCACAGAATGACAGCTCCCAGAGTCCTGGGAGAGCTGGACCAAAGCAGGGCACATCAAAGTCTCCTAGAAACTTCTCTCCCCTTGACTTCCTGGGCACTCCAGAGGTCTCCCGGTCCCCAGCTCCCTGGCTCTGCCCTCGCAGGCCCCTTGCAGCCTGTGCCTCTCCGCTGAGGCCCCACCCTGACCCTGCTCAGCCAAACTCCATCTCCAGCCCAGGTCTCTCTCAGCCCGATTCCAGTCCTCCCCGGCTCCAGCTGTCCCCTGGGACCCTGACACCCAACCCAGGATGGCTCCACATTTCCCGGTTTGTCAGGACACTAACCTGCCCCCTTCCTGCTGTCACCCCACAAAGCCACGGTCCCCCAAGCACTGTTCCTCCTGCCCCCACGTCTGCCTGGCCTGTTCCCTCCTTTCCATCTTGGGCCCAGGTCCTGGCCAGGCCCCACCCTCCCGGCCTGCTCTTGCCTCCAAATTCCAGTCCCAGCCCCCACCCCGTGTCCCCAGAGAGAATCAGAGCTGAGCCTGTCCCCTTACCTCCATTCTGCATCCTAGCCCGGGGACCCCACTCCATTCCCTGAGGGCTCCTGGAAACCCCATGGCTCCAGCTCAGGGCCCTCTGCCTGGTGCAGAGCACCTTTCCATGGCCCTCAAGAACTTCCTGAGCACTTTCCCTAGAGAGGCCACCCGCCCCTCTCTCCTGACCATCAGCCTTTCTGGGTGCCCTCCCTGGGCTACTGCCTGGCCCACTCCAACTGCCAGGCCGTGACTGCCCCCTGCCCTGGTTGGCGTCCCCTTTCTTGGGTGCCCCTGTCACTGACATATGGTTATGTCTCCTTTCATCTTTTTTAATTTTGAAAGAGGGTCTGTCTGATGAAGCCACTCATTTGCCCAGGCTGGGCTCAAACTTTCGATCCTCCTGCCTCAGCCTCCCAGCTAGTAGCTTATGCCTTGACCGAATTAACCTTGGCAGAACCAGATGTTGGCAAATTTTTTATTGACCGAGTGAAGCAGTGAATGAAGGGGGGTGGGCTTGGAGGGAGGGATGGAGGCCGCGCCAAGCCCTCCTTCCCATGGCGCCTGAGGAGACTTCCGGGCCCTGTTCTCACGCTCCTCACGGCCTTCTCCCGGTCTGCTCACAAGCTTTCGTAGCCGGGCCGCTGGGTACCGCAGTGGGCGGCCAGACTCAGGGCACCTGGGGTGGCAGAGAGTGTACGCGCTTCCCCACCTGTCTCTCTCTACCCCAGGTCCTCCCAGCCCCCCGGGAGGTGAGCAGCTGCATAGTCACCTGCACAGAGGAACAGGACAGCGGACACCCAGCCCAAGTAGAAGGACCAGCAGAAGAAGGTCTGGACCTGGGGGTGCGGAGCCTGGCCCCACCGTTCACTGGTGTAGACCGCCATGGCCACCAGCATGGAGAGGGCTGGGGACAAGGACAAGAGACAGATGAGCCCTCAGGGGCCCCTGCCTCAGCTCTGAGCCCAGCCCAGAGGTCTCACCTGCAGCAAGCGCCATAACGGTGGAGACCAGAGGCCCGCGGCGGGGGACAGACAGCGAAGGGATGCAGGACAGCACCAGGAAACCCACGGCCACCAGGCCCCACAGGGCGGCCAGGATGCAGAAGCTCTGTGTCACGTGGATGTAGCCTGCTCGTCGGAGACAAGACTTTCGAGCGTGTCCCCACCCGGCCACTTCCCCGCGCGACAGCCCAGCCCTTACCTTTGACTGGATCGTCCTGGCCCCCTTTTGGCCAGAGGCCCGAGTGAGCTGAGGTCACCCCCACAGCCACTATCCAGAAGTCGGTGCTGATGGCCACCAGGGAGGACGCCAGGCCCAAGGAGCCGGCGAGCAGGGCCAGGGACCGACAGGGCTCCATGGGCCAGAGCTGGGCTTGCGGGTTCTGAGGGACAAAGAGGCTCCTGAGTCCTGTGAGCTGGAGCAGCAGGAGTGGCAGTGATGGTGCCCAAGGGTGCTTCGCAACAGTGCGCAGGGAGGGGGGCTTCACACAGTTCCCGGCGGGCGGGCAGCCGCTCTTCACACCCCCTGCCTTCCTGGTCTGCAGGCAGAGAGTCCTCCCCACAGGCTTCTCCCCGCAGGGCGTCACATCAGAGGTGGTTTAGGTGTGGTTTAGAACTCGCCTCTTTCGCGGGTGCTATGCCTCCCACACCAGCACCCCCCACACCAGGCTTCCTGGAAGTGGCAAGAGCCTGGGGGGCCACAGGTAGGAGGTGACCGACCATCCCCCGAGTGAGTTGAAGGGAGGGAGATGTGGCCGGTGGGGGACAGTTGGGGACATGTCATACTTTCCTGTGGTTGTGCAACCTTCCGAGCTGGGAGCTGGGCCCCAGCTCCAAGGTTCTAGCAAAGGTGGGGCCTGGGGCCCAGCGCTCCAGAGCGGAGGGAAGAAGGGACAGGCCAGGGGCTCAGACTCCAGGTCCCTGGTTGGAGCCCTGCCCGGGCCGGGCACACAGGGTGGAGAGCTCTGATTCAGAAGGGCTGTGGAGAGGAAGGAGCTGCCCACAGCCTCACTGATCATGAGTGGAGTGGTAACTAAGTCTGCTTGGGTTGGGTCCTCCAACACGGGGGCTGGGGGGCTTGTCATGAGGGTCAGGTGTCTAGGGAGTGGGGACAAAAATGCCAGCGGAGGGTCCTTTGGCCTCCAAGCACCTGTCTCTTCATGTAGCAGGTCCTGGGTGACACCACACCTGCAGCAGGTATAAGGTGAATGTGCCCCAGCCCAGGCAGCAGGCTCAGGAAATCTCGACCTCCGTGGATTGGAAAATGACCCGGAAGAGGACCTGGATCACGATGATGCACTGGGCCAGCTCTTCCGGGTTGGCCACTAAGGGGGAGGGGGCAGTGTCCTCTCCTTAATGCCAGAGGCTTAACTTGCAGGCCCATCCCATGCACGGCCTTCACGGGTGAGGAAGGTGCCACTGTTGAACCCATGCTCAGGAGCACAGGCTCCCAGGGGCGGACGGAGGTCATCGGGGCAGCACAGTAAGAGCCATGGGCAGGGCTGTGTGAGGAGCAGCAGGAAGCCGGGGCCTTTGCGTGTGTGGTGAGCACAGAGCTCATCTTGTGGCCTCTGACTGCTTTCTTCCTCCTGCACCCTTGAATACAACCCATCACCTGCCCCCAGGCAGAACACCATCCTGACTCCAGCCTCACCCACAAGCTCAGCCTTGGCCCTGAACCACCCAGTGCTGCTCCATCCTTGACCCAAATGCACTCCAAAGCCAACCCCGCCTTCACCCCCAAAGTTAACTCTGTCCTCATAGGTCCAGCCCCAAGCCCACTGTCCCTCCTCACCCTGCCCACTTCCCTCTTCTTCTCACCTCCCCCAAGTGAGCCCCACGGGTCTCTGCACCCCAGGCCCAGGCTGTCGGTGCCAGCGAGCCAGGACGGGCAGCGGAAGGCCCCACGAAGAGCCCAGGGGCAGGGCTGGCGTGGCGTTGCCCTGCCAAGCCACACCTGAGATGCGGTCTCAGGTTGGCCGAGGGGAATCTCTGGTCTTGCACAGAGCCCCTGCTGAGAGTTTGTCCCCTGCCTGGCCACAATGCCCAAACTGCTGGTTTCCTTAGGTCTCTATCTTGTCTAACCACTGCCAGGTTTTCTGAATCAACCCAAGCCTCTTCCAACTTCCTCCAGCCCTTCCAACGTCTCCCAGGCTCCAGAATTCCTTGTAGCTCCCAACTGCCATGGAATCCTGCAGCATCGACCTGCCAGGGGCCCCTGAAGCTCTGCCCAGCCGGGAGGCCACCCTGAGCATCCAGAGACCTGGTCTCTGCTTTGTTGGTGTGGACTCCACCTTCAGCGCTGAGGTCCCCAAGGCCCCACTCCCGGCCTGGGATCCCCTTCACACCTTCGCCCCAATTACATCTTCTTTCACACATTGTGATTCTGTGTCTCACCTTCTACCACTTCCCATATTTTCTTTTGTTTCAGATCTCAAGAGCTTTAAAGCAAGGATGAAGTCTAATTGCAGGGCTCAAACCTGGGGATTGCACACGCTCTGTAGGACCCTCACTGCCCATGAACTACACTACATTATATATTCAGTTCCAGGAGGGGCCTCCTAGAGACTTGGGAGGCAGAGGCAGGAGGATAACGAGTTTAAGGCCAACCTGGGTACCTTGGTGAGACTCTCATTTAAACAACTAATTGACTGACTAATAAAAGGGCTGGAGATGGAGCTCCGTATTGTCCAGCATGCCTGAGGCTGGGGTTCAATCCTGTACTCTTGGGGAACGGCTACTATGGAAAAGCATCATCATTTCTACAGAGACCTGGTCTATTAGTGATATTTAAGGTAGTTTATTTTAGCAACGCAGATTAAATCTGAATATTCTTAGAGTAAATCCCAATAATATTGGCATTAATAAATACTCATCAGGGCTGGGGATTTAGCTCAGTGGCATCACCACCTGCCTTGCAAATCGCAAGGTCCTGAGTTCGATCCCTGGTACCGAAAAAAATAAATAAATAAATACTCATCAATTGGCTTGAATAAATGTTTATCGCCCAACAAATATTCTTCCCAGCGACCACCAAGTGCTGTCTTGGAAGCACCGGGGATCTAGAGATGATCAAACGTAGGCACACATTTCTACCTTGATGGTGCTCAAGTTCACGCTGGAGGACAGACACTGAGATGTTAACGAAAAATAAGCACTGTGTGAAAAGTGCTGCAGAGAACCCAAAGCCGGAGGCGGGAGTGCTGTGATTTTAGGTAGGGAGGCCAGGGTACCTCCCTGGGAAGGTGACTTCTGAACAAAGACCTCTGGCCCATTCAGGAGGGCGGGTCCATGCCTGGGCTGGAAGGAGGCTGACAGAGCAGGAAAAGCTTCTGCCCGGAGAAAGTTTCAGCCCCTGCCCATCGGGGAAGGAACCCTCGAAGCCCTGTGAATAGCCTACCTGGGGAGCGTGGGTTGGGGCCACAGGCCACAGGGCCAAAATGTGACTGACAGCAGCGCCCTACACCACAGTGCCCCTGTCTGATCTCCGGGGCGGGGGGGGGGGCTGAGGTCTGGCAACAGCTCACCCATTCCCACCCCAGAGGTGTGAATCCAGCCCGCCCATAACCCCACCCCTTCCACCATCCCCTCCCTCCACAGCAGCCTTGACCTTAGGGGTCGCCCTGAGTTTCCAAGGAGTCAGAGCGCGTGGGGGCCAGCACACAGGGGGGCCGGACGACCTTGGTGGAATTTAGCTTTGCAGTGTATTCCACAGCGGGAGGGCAGGGCCAGCCAGGCCAGGCAGCCCGCTAGCAGGCTGTGGGTCCCAAGTTCAAGGCCAGCCTGACAACTGATAACAAATGGTAGTCGTTGGTTCCTAAGGTGGCGGAGACCAAGGGAGGAGCACTTGGGGTGGAGAGATTAGAATTTATTTTTAGACCTGTGACATTTGAGATGACATTTGAGATGCCTGTGCTTTTCAAGTGGAATTTTTTTTTTTCCACTGGGGATCGAACTCAGTACCTTGAGCTTGTGAGGCAGGCCGCAGAACCACTGAGCTAAATCCCCAGCTCGAGTGGAAATGTTGAGTAAGCCAGTAAGATAGGAGTTTGACGCTATAATTATTCCGTTATCACTACTGCTAAGTCCCTGTAAATGTAATTACTAGACTAAGACTTGGTAACGCTTCTACTTATACAGGGTGCAGTGAATTATTACAGAAGACCTCAACTGCCATTCTATTAGAGAAAGCTTCTATAAATAAAATATTATTATTTGGAGGCCCCAGTAAATATTTTAGGAAAAAAGCCCTATTCATATAACATTTATTAGCACAAGTGCTAAACTATTTTTTTGAGGTCGTGAGGGTTGAAGCCAGGGAAGTCACGCCAAGCTATACCCCTAGACCTTTTCACTTTTTATTTGGAGACAGGGTCTTGATAAATTGCCAGGGCTGGGCTTGAATTTATAACCCTCCTGCCTCAGCCTCCTGAGTGCTGGGATTCCAGAAGTGCACCGCGTGCCGGGCACCACCCCACGCGCCCATCTCTTGAAGCGGAGCCTGGGTGGGGATGTGATGACCTCAGTCTGGTCCCCACTAACCCCCCGGTCCACGCACGCGCCGCTCCCGCCCACGGCCGGCCCCCAAGGACTCGCGCCTGCACAGGTTCGCGTGGCTTTTATTAGGCCTCACAACGCAGCACTAAGGGATATTCGACTAACAACCCACCCGGCAGCTGGGGCGTGGGGCTTCTCTGCTGCCTTCCACCAGGCCCAATTCTCCCCCTTCCCCTCAGGACACAGGAATCAGGGCCCCTCCGAGCCCCTCACGCCCCCAGGACCCGGGTCGCAGGCCGGGACCCTTCCCCTCCTCAGCGCGGGGCGGACAGGCGCGGGCCCTCCTGCGTGCGGTAGGCGCACATGTAGAAGATGCCTTGCAGAAAAGAGAGAGGTCCCCTGAGTCTGTCCCCAGGGCCCGCGGTCCCCAGCCTGCTCAGGCCTGGAGCCAGCCTTCAGACCAGGGCCTGGGGTCCCCCGGGGTGGAGGAGCCTGTCATGCACGCCCTCCCCCGCCCAGTACCTGAGAGGAAGGTCAGGAGCAGGGCCACCCAGCCCAGGATGTAGGACCAGGAAAAGCGCCAGTCCCCGAAGCGGCGGCCCAGGAAGCTGATGGTGACTCCGGTGTAAACGGCCAAGGCCAACAGCACAAAAAGGGCTGGGGAGAGAGGGGTGCAGGGTGGAAGGGGGCGGGGAGAGAGGGAGAGTGTGAGTGTTCTCCAGGCTGGACTGGGCCTACATGCTCTACAAGTAAGTGCAGGTATTGGGCTCTGACCAAAAATTTTAGAATGAGGTTGATTAGGGTGGGGGTGGTTGGGTGGTTGGATGTCTGGTTTCAGTGAGGGAGACTAAGTTCTTGGAATATCCTGAGTCCTAAGGGTGTCTTTCCTGACACCCCTGGGAACTGTGCCCCGGCACCACACAGGAATTGATGCTAATAAGACGACGTGGCTCAGGGTGGGGCTCTAATCCTGGCACTGTGGGAGGCTGAGGCAGGAGGATCACAGCTTTGAGTCCAGCCTGGGCAGTCACTCACTGACTCAGCAAGACCCTTCTTCTCAAAGTGAAGACCACAGAAAGGCCAGGTGCAGCTCAGCGCTGAATCCCCCTGGGCCCGGTGTGTGGGGGTGCGGGGGTGAGGAGGCAGTGGTGATGGAGCTGGGGTGTGAGGTTGGGGGAGGGAGGGGTCACTCACCGGAGACAGAGAACATGATGGCTGCAGAGAGGGGCCGTGAGAGGCGGGTGAATGTGGACTGCTGGGCGAAGGCCAGGACGCCCATGATGATGCCCAAGGTGGCGCACAGGGTGGACAGGATCATGAAGGCCCGGGTGGCATTCCAGTACGCTGCAGGGGCACCGCGGTCACTGCTGGACCTGGCCGGCTCCCTCCTCTCCTTGGGTCTGACTTGGTTTCTCCTTCAGTACAAATGCCCTGCTTCTCACCTGGCAAACTCCTACTCATCCTCCAAAGTCCAGCTCCCAAAACCTCCTTCCCTCCCTGGGCACCATTCTCACCCACTGCCCTGGGGTGCGACTCTCCTTTTTCTGTTTTTTCCCCCTCCAGCTTGATTTCTCCCTGAGTGTGGGGGCTGCGTTGATTTTTGCCAAGAACACCCTAAGCCAGCATGGTGGTGTACACCTATGATCCCAGAGCTCTGGGAGGCTGAGGCAGGAGGATCCAAAGTTTGAGCCTCATCTGGGCAATTTAGCAAGACTGTCTCAAAATAAAAAATAAAAAGGGCTGGCTGGTGATGTAGCTCAGTGCAAAGTCCTCAGGTTCAATTCCCAGTACCCCCCCACAAAAAAGATAAAATGAACACCCACTGCACAGGTTTGGTAGACCAGTCTAAGAAGTGTTTGTTGAATGAATGAATGAAAGCTCAATCCACATATCCTCCTCCTAATCACTCTGTATCTTCCCTCTTGTTCTCTTCTATTAGCTCCCTACCACCAGCCTGTATCTGAAAAGTCCTGTTCACGGGCTTTTACGTTGTTTATTTCTTTGTTTTTTGAAACAGGGTCTCACTCTGTGGCCCAGGCTGGCTTTGGTGATCCTCCTGCCTTAGCCTCCTGAACGCTGGGATCACAGGCATGTGCCAATTCACCTGGTTTTTTACCCTGTGCAACTGGCGTCCTCTTCCCACAGTTTCCCACTCCGTGAGGACAAGGGCCTTGCTACAGCTGGGTCACAGCCAGGTCCCCAGCACCGAGAGCTACATCTCAAGGCCCATCCCCTCACTGGGGGCCTCACTGGGGGTGAGAGGTTCACTCCCACCCACTGGCCCCTGGGAAGCGGCTCTGCTCCTCTTCACTTTGGGAGTGGGTTACAGTTGGGCAAATGAAGCCAGCTGTTCCCATCTTGGCCATGAAGATGTCAAAGAGCGGACAGAGGCAGGTGTGGTGTCAGAAGCCTGTAATCCCAGAACTCTGGGAAACTGAGGCAGGAGGAGGGCAAGTTCAAGTCCAGCCTGGGCAATTTAGCAAGGCCCTGTCTCAAAAAGGGGTGGGGGGAAGGCTGTGGATGTAGCTCAGGGCAAAAATCCTGGCTTCAAAGCCCAGGATCACCCCCTCCCCCCAAAAAAGAAAAAGAACTGGTGACCTGCCCCAGCCCCTCCTGGCTCCCCACCCTACAGAGGTCGGCTGGGAGGGATCAGGGCTGTCCCTGGTCCCTGGGGCTGGGTGGGGAGGTCCATTCTGGAGCAGGAGAAGCAGACGTGTCATAAATGGCCAGCCACCGATGAAAGCCAGTCTGAAGCCAGGCCCACATAGGCCTCTCCACTGCCCCTGCCTCAGTTTACCCCTCTGGCAAATGGGCTTCCTGCCCCCTCCCTGGGGCTGGTGCAGGGAGAGGACAGAGGCGCCTGTGCCGTCACAGGGCCGGTGAAGACACAGTTCCGCCGGTCCCTTTAGGGGATCTTATCATGGAGCTCAAATCCCTCTGCCCGCAGGCACAGCCCCACTGCTGGGCTGCTGGGAGGTGGACGGATGGGGCTGCTCCAGGCCAGGGCTGCGGCACCCGGACGCTGGTGCTCGAGGAAGGCTGGCCGTGAATGCTGCTGTTATTAGCAATGCAAAAAGTATGGCGGGACAGGGCACCGTACGCCTTACCTACTATTAATTGTACATTAAGTAAAATATATTAATTAGCATAGATTATATAGTGTAGTATGCATAATATATTATGTACATTATATACTATGTAATATTCTCTCAACCTGTCTTCCAGCCTGGCACTCAGGAGAACAAAGTCCTTCATCCCGTATTTGCACATTTACAACTGCTTTGTCCTCTGGTCCCTAACATAACTATTGGTCCCCAGCAGGTGTTTATAAAACGTTCTGGCCAGGTGTGGAGGTGCACGCCTGTACTCTCAGCACCCTGGGAGGCTGAGGCAGGAAGACCACAAATTCAAACCCAGCCTGGGCAACTTAGAGACCCTGTCTCAGAAACACACACACACACACACACACACACACACACACACACACACAGCCCA
>NW_022900931.1:66112061-66113989 GCF_012274545.1 Fukomys damarensis
AAAAAAAGAAAAGAAAAAAAAATCTGTCTTCACAACCGCAGCCCCACCTGCTACACGTGATGCTTGTCAGGAAATGTCACCTCCTCAGCCTGGCCTCTAACAGTGCACTCTCCCCGCAGTCCCTCCCACCCACGCGGTGGGCCTGCCTCGAGTAGCCAGCCAGGGGCCCTTGGCTGGGAGCCCCACCCAGGCTGGCCGAGCTCACCGATGCTCTCCGTCTGCAGGTAGCACTTGTGGCCCAGGCAGTAGCGCCACAGGCCCTGGTGTGCAAAGGCCCCCGACAGCCGGTACTGCATCCAGTGGTCCGTGGCTGTGGCCACCACCAGGAGGACGGTCCCCACCCAGGCGCAGAAGAGGCCGCCGCCCATGAAGCTGTACATGGTGGGTAGTCTGTGGGGAAGGGGACAGACGGGAGAGAGCTAGGTGGGTGCTGCTGTCCCAGGTGAGGAGGCATGGGCTTGGATTTCTGGCCCAGAGAAGGGTGGGGGCAGGGGCTGGGCACGGGGTCCCTGGGGAGGAGGAGCTGGGCCTGGACCCTGCGGTCCTTGGGCAGGGACTGGCCAGTCGTGCCTGGTGCCTACCTGAGCGGCAGAGCCTGCCCCAGCCCTCCTTCTGCCACGGCCCTCTGTGCAGACTGAGCCCGGCCAGGTCGCTGGCCTCTCTGTCCCCGTGGGTCCCCAAACCCCTTAAGCCTCCCACACAATGGCCCCAGGGCCCAGCAGCTTCCAGCAGGCAAAAGTGCAGCGTAGCAGAGGCGGGGAATGGAATTCGCTGAAGCAGGGATGGAGGGGAAACCGTCCCCCCCCACCACCGCTGGCCCCAGGGGCCCCTCTGCGTGACCCCCCCAGACCCGGCCTTTTGCAGAAGTCTCGCTCAGCTCACAGCAATCAGGAAAAGCAGGAACACACGAAGAGGTGGGCAACAGCATCTGTTTATTGCTCTGCCAGGGCTTTTCCACCCAGGAGCAGGGGGAGCGGTGGGCTAGGGGCAGGGTTCAGGTGCCCGGGACACAGGGGAGCCGCGAGTGAGGCTCGGGGGCAGGGCTGGGCTGGGATGGAGGGACCCTAGAGATGGCCTGCAGCTGGGCTGGAGCTGGGGCAGAAAGGCGGGACGAGGGTAAAGGAGAAGAGCGGCTGGCGGTCTCCAGTCCAAGGCCAGAGGCCAGGGATCTAGCTCAGTGGTTCTGCCACCTGCCTCACAAGCAGAAGGTCCCGAGCTTGATCCCCGGTACCAATAAAAAACAAAATCAAGTTCTGGGCAGGCTGGGGAGACCCTGTATCAAAGTGAAATAGAAAGTGAAAGGGCTGGGTAGCAGAGCCCTGGCCCAGTTGTGCCTGAGGCCCCGGGTTCAATCCCAGCACCAAGCCAGAAGCTGGACGTGAAGGCAAATTGGAGGTGGAGGCACAGAGCCCCGAGCTTGATCCCCGGTACCAATAAAAAACAAAATCAAGTTCTGGGCAGGCTGGGGAGACCCTGTATCAAAGTGAAATAGAAAGTGAAAGGGCTGGGTAGCAGAGCCCTGGCCCAGTTGTGCCTGAGGCCCCGGGTTCAATCCCAGCACCAAGCCAGAAGCTGGACGTGAAGGCAAATTGGAGGTGGAGGCACAGAGCGCGGGAGGGTCAGGCTTCTTCTGGCTCAGGGTCCGAGGAGGTCCGGGGGCCGAGCAGAATCCCTGCTGTGGTGGCTGCTGGCAGCTCTCGGGGTCCTAGTACTCGGTGTCCCAGTCCTCGGGCGCAGGGGCGTCCCAGGGTGGCTCCGGGCCTCCGGCTTCCTTTTTCCCACTCTGGGCCGGCAGCGTGGGTGGTGACGGCAGCCTTCTCGCATGGGCCTGGAAACCAGCCCCAGGGCCCTCTGCTCGGCTCCGCTCGTACTCAGCTCTCCCAGCACCCCACCTCTGTGGGCCCCAGCCCCGGGCAGACCGGCGCCCG
>NW_022900931.1:66115031-66116649 GCF_012274545.1 Fukomys damarensis
AAAGGATATGGCTGAGAACTTGGAATCAGGAGAACCACAATGAAGATTGTGTTGTTAACCAGGTCAAACTATCCAGGGAGAGACTGAAGAATGTTGCTATGTCATGTTCCATTTAAACACTCAATATAGAGACAAAGATCCATTCTGCAAAAACACTGAGAAGGAAATGAAGAGTATTCACCTGAGAGGTGAATCGCAAAGTGATTTTCAGGCAAAAATGCCTGCAAAGAAAGGACAGATCAATACTGTGAGGAAGCAGAAAAGGAAATGACTAAATAGCATGGCCAGAAAAATAATATTTGGGATTCTTACCTGTCAAGCAGATTTTGGTTTATACCAAGAGGGAGAAGGTTCTGAAGCCAATGACATAAGCCATGAAAGTGAGGGGCTTCAGGTCTGCTGAACTCAAAGTACAAATATATTATGTGTTATATAATGTCCTCCCAAAGTGTCACCTCTGGTGTTCAGAGGCAGGGCTTTTGGAAGTTGATTGGGTCATGGGAACGAGGCAGAAGGTGACAGGAAGGGGCAGCTGGGCAAGGTCTGCTGGAGGTGGTAGGCCCCGAGCAGGGCGCTGTGCAGGAGGTAGGACAGGGCGTCCAGGCGGATGGGGACAGTAAGCGAGGCCAGGTGCTCGGGGAGCCCCAGGTGGGCTGGGTTTGGGGTGCCCAGGAACGAGGGGGGCAGGGCTGGGAAGGGCAAAGGGGGCCAGGCCTCGGTCCCGGGGGACGGCAGGTTCGCGCTGTTCCTAGGGTGACAAGAAGACAGGTCGGGGGTCTGACGGTCAGCATCTCTGCGGGAACCCGCGCCCTTTCTTCCTCCGTCCCCACCAGTCTCTGGCAGAGGGGAGAACAACGCTGTGCCTCACTCAGCTCCAACTCCTGGCTGGAACTGTGTGCCTGGGCAACGCATTTCCCCATTTCCAACCTTAACTTTTCTCAAGGAAAGGTGGCCACAGGCGGCCTCAAGGAGGCGTATGAAAGGGCCTAGTGCCTTGAGTGCTCAAGAAATGTGCAAAATTATTTTATTTTCCTCTAGCCCTAGGAGTGTCCCTAGGATCTTCAAGGCTCCTAGTTCATTCTTGGAATTTTCCTTCCTCCAGTACAGGGGATTGAACTCAGGACCTTCACACTGAACTATATGCCCAGCATATTTTTTATTTTGAGACAGGGTCTCCGGAAGTCGATAAATTGCCCAAGCTGGGCCAGAAGCTGCCATCCTCCTGCCTCAGCCTCCCAAACTGTTGGGATCACAGACTCGTGCCATCATGCCCAGCGTGGAAACTTTTGAATGTTTCTAGATCTTTCCATTCTAAATATACTGCTCCACAGTCTGTCACTGAGATCCTCTAAAATTCTCCTTCTGTGTGATAACACCTGGGCTGTTTGTTTTTTTTTTTCTGATGCGCTTTCAGGGTCCTCCAACCCCCCCTTCTGATTTTCTCTGTCCCCTTCTTCCTCTGGTTCTCTGTCCCCTTCTTGGGGGTCTTTGTCTGTCTCACCCTTCGGAACTGGCCTCGTCTTTTTGCTGTTCCATCGTCACAGGAGTCACCGGAAACCTCCAGCCACTTCTCCAGGATCCTTCCAGGGCCGCGGGCGCGTGGGGCGGCGCGGCGTGG
>NW_022900931.1:66116700-66130040 GCF_012274545.1 Fukomys damarensis
GCACAGCTGCCCGGATGGTGCGGTGCCTGCGCGGGCTGGGGGCCTGGGCCCCGCCTCCTCTCAGACCCGGGGTCCAGGTTCCGCCCCTTCTGTTTCCGCAGGCGCCCTTGGGACGGCTTTCAGGACGGTGAGGACCGTTTCGCCCGAGAGCCTAGACCACCCCGGCGGGCATGGCGTTAGTAGATGGGTGGAAATCTTAGCCATGCCAAGGGCTGGATTCTCCCTCTGTGCTGGATCTCCGACTTCTGTGTGACCCAAGGGCTTTCTGGTCTCTTTGCCTCAGTATCCCCACCTGAGAGGAAACTGATGTTATCACCCAGGTGCTCGTGAGGCTTTCGTGATACACGGGGGTACCGCGTGTGCAAAGGCGTAAACCGCCCCAGTCGCAGCACTGAGGCGCAGTCGTCCTCCTGCCCACTGAGGAACGTATCGCTGCCTGCTGTGTGTGTGTGGGGGGCAGCGGGCACAAGGGACGTGAGGCCCCGCCCGAGAAACCAGCCTGCGCGCGAGGGAGGACAGCGCGCGGGCAGCGCATTTCCTCTCGGAGTAAGAACTGGAGGTGGGACGTGGGGGCTGGGGGGGGAGCCGGTAGGGACAGAGGTTCAGTGGGGGCGCAGCCTGCGGGCGCACGACAGCTACGGTGTTTGTGGGACCGGGAGGGGAAGGGCTGGGAGCAGCGCTAGGCTTTTTACATTTTAAAAAACAAATGTTTTATGTAAAAGTACTATCTAAAAATGTTACGTAGAGAACACAGCGAGATCTTCTACGTTCTAACTCCTCCAGCGTTGTCATCTTACCCTGTCCTTACATTTGTCACGGCTAAGAAACCAACATGATATTAAGTAAACGTTCAGGTTTTCCTACAGCCGTGTCCTCTGTTTTTGTTTTTTCCGTCCCTGGATCCGGTTCAGACCCACATTTAGACCTCCTGTCTCCTCTGGTCAGCAGCTGAGTCGCATTCCTTCCTTATACTACGTAGCCGTGATAGTTTTGCGGAGTGCTAAGCACATTTATTTATTTATTTGGTGGTACTGGGGATTGAACACAGAGCCTTTGCGCTGAGATAAATCCCCAGCACCCCTCCTTTTCTTGAAGTAATTCTGAAACAGGATCTCACTAATTCCCTAAGTTGTCCTGCACTTTGCGATCCTCTTGCCTCAGCCTCCTCGAGAGCTGGGATTATGGGCCTGCACTGTGTAAATCAGTACTTCTACACAACAGTGGTCCTAGTGAATGACACCAATCTACTTAATCCTCCTCAGAGAGGTTATGTAACTTGTCCAAAGTGGCTGATATTTGAACCCAGGCAACTTGGACCTACAATCTGTGTTTTCAATGCAGACAGAAGTAGGAGCCGGACTGTGTATGTTTGTGTTAGCTGAAATATTTTGCGCTCTTTATTTCTCCTTTCCTCCTTCTCTTCCTCCTCTTCCCTTTCTTTTTCTTTCTTTTCTTTTCTTTTTTTTTTTTTTTGTAGTGCACTCTACCATTTAGCTGTAGCACGAGCCCTCTAATTTGTAGATATAAGAGTACTGAGGGGAGGGAGAAGAGGGGAAAGGCAGGCAAAAAGAATTGAGATATGTTGTGTACATGTACCAATTTCCTAGGATGAATAATCATTATTGGGCTGGGGATTTAGCTCAGTGGCACCGCGCCTGCCTCACAAGTTCAAGGTCCTGAGTTCGATCCCTGGTACGGGGGGGGGGAGTAATCGTTATGTGCTGTAGTCACGTAGTAATAAAAATTCAAAAAGTAAGAGTGCTGAAAAACTTTGAACATTTGTAAGCAGGGTTGTGACACAACTTGTCCGCCGTTTGGAGCGTGGGTTGTGGCGCAAGAGCTGGAAGGGGAAGCCTGGGGGAGGAGGACGGGGCTGCCCTCACAGAGCAGTGGCTCCCAGGAGGGCTGGGAGGTGGGGCTGCATCTGTCCCGGGGGAGGGCACGGGCCGCTGCTGGACGCTGAGGGTGGCAAGGGGGATCAAGGAGGATGCTGTCTTTAGCCCCAGGAGCCCCTTCCTCACAAGCAGATCAGGGCATCCGACTGGTGCGGGAGCAGTCCCAGGTGCTGGGCGCTGGGCACTGGATCCAGGGCCTTCGCGCGGTGATACACTTTCAGCCCTCGATGACGATGACAGGAGTGGAGGGGAGCTCTGTCACTAAATTGCCCAGGCGGGGCTTCAGGAGTTTTATCACAAGGCTCAGCATTTTCGTATTAATTCTGATGAAAACTCAGATCTCCAGACTTCGAGTCCGGGCCTATCCATCTACTTAGCTCAACTGCAAAGAGGCAATTTACGTCTATAGAAGGCTTGGACATCAGAGTTCAAATCCCACCTCCGGTACTTACAGGTGCATGACTTTATGCAAGCTGCTCAGGATTTCTGAATCTGTTTCTTCGTGAGACTGCGATCCTGGCCCCATTCCTGAGTAACGTGATCGCGTCTTATTGTTTCTCCTGTCTCTGCGAATAGGGTTCTACTCCGCTTGAAGAAGTCCCAATATCGCCTTCACTTACCCTGTATCCGTGTATCTGGCCCTTTAAGTCCCCCCCCTCCAGCTCGGAGAGCGGAGGCGGGACCTTGCGTCACTAAGGAAATATCCTTTATCTAACTTCCAAATTAGACAGATGACCAATCAACTTTGCGTCTGGGTAAACCAGGCTTCCAATTTACTGGATGCTCTGTTAGTGATGGTTTCAAACCCCGCCTTCCCCTTGTTATGTTTGGCGGGCTGGTAACATCCTCAGCTCTGATTGGTCAGAGAGCAAGAGGAGCGGGGGTGGGGCTCCTCGCCCTCGCTCGCTGATTGGCTGGCATCTTTCTCTTCTTCCTGCCGGGTTTTTGTCTGAGCTTGCAGGTGTGGACGGGTACTGCGACTTCCCAGCGGAGACTTGGCCAGACTTGGAGGTGCGGAGAGGAATATGGGAGAGAGAGGAGACATCAGGGAGGCCCACTGCTGTGTCCATCAGTTAGGATCAGTTTATTTCTGCCACTGCCCCTTCGCCAGACCTCGCAGAGTTCCAAGATCCGACCTCTGGGACCTCCAGAGATTCCCGTTGGGCTCCAGGTTTCCCTTGCGCCCCCCACTTGCCCTCACCCCACCCCGGGAGACCCTGGGCCCCTGCGCTTCGCGCTTTCAACCCCTGCAAGTGCAGGGCTAACGACAGGGCCTCTGGATCTTGGGCGCCTCTCACTGCCGTCCCCTCCTTGCAGGCTGTCTCCCCAAACCTCTTTCTAGGTGCGGGAGGTCGTCAGCGTCCTCCCCACCTCTCCCCTTGTCTAGTCTAGGTGCTCTCCTATGGTCCCTCCCGTCCCAGCCCCTCCAAGGTCGGGGGGTCACCTTGGGGGTTCAACTTCTGAATCCCTGCCCCCCTCCTTTCTCGCTCCAGCCCCCCCCGGGGGGTCGTGAGAGCACACAGCGTAGCCTCCGCCCACTCAGCCATTGCTTCAGTGTTGTCCTTGGGCTGCTGTAACGAAATACCATAGACCGGGTAGGTTTATAAACAAGTGTATTTCTCACATCGAAGCTCAGAGGAGTCTAGCTGGTGCTCTTGGCCCAAGAGCAGGCCTCTCGGGTTTCTATAAGGGCACCAGTCTCATTCATGAGAAGAGCATTCATGGTCTAGACAAGTCCCAAAACACCTAGGAAACCTGAGGAATTTTACAGTGAATGACGCTGTACTCACTGCCAACCGCTCTAACATTTTATTCTGTGTCTCACCATTCCTTTATCCCCCCATTGATCTGGTTTTATTTTATTGGTCGTACTGAGGGTTGAACCCAGGGCCTCCACCCTGAGCTACATCCCCAGCTCTTTTCATGTTTTGAGACAGGGCCTTGCTCAGTCAATAAATTGCCCAGGGTGGGCTTGAACTTGTGATCCTCCTGCCTAGGTCTCCCAGAGTGCTGGGATTACGGGAATCTGTCTTACTGTTTTGAGACATCTCAGGGTAAACTGCAGTCATCACTGCTCGTCAGAAACGCTGTAGATACGTATCATTAACTAGAGTTTCCCACTTGTTTTTTTCTGAAGTACAGCTTATCGTGGAATAAATTGTTTTAACAACGCTTAAGTCAACATAAAATGTACGTATTTATAGGGTACTTCGTGATGTCTTCATACATGTATATACATCGTGTGTTCAGATGAACGAAACCTTAAGATGTTGCTTAAACATTTATTTCATTGTGACAAAAATATTAAAAATAGTTTCTTCTCACTCTTGAGATACATAGTGCATTAGTGTTATCTACAGGAATTGCCATGAAATACCTCACCAGAATTTACTTCTGCAGTCTGCCTGTAACAGTACTGGTTCATTGACCTTTCCTCATGAAGTGCAGGAATCATGTTTCTGTCATTTGATGAGTATTGTTTTTCCTCCCCTGATGCAACCTTCCTGTCAAGGTGCAGAGCATTCTGCCACCAACACGGTCCCTCTCGCGCCTTCCCAGTCAGTTCCTGCCAACCTTCACGGGCAACCACCGACCGTACTTTCTCACTGTGAATTCATTTTGACACAAAGAGTGTGTTCGGGCTGGACCTTGTCGGACGTGGGACTCTTGCCAGCAGACAAAGACTATTTCAGGCACAAGAAAAAGTGTCAAGACAAGGATCTAAGAAATGGTAGTCTGAAGGTTCCTCGGGGCAGAGATGGAAACTCGGTCAGAAGAGAAGCCCAGAGCAGTTTCTGTGTCCCTTGCTGACTGGGAAGAGAAGTGGCACCTTAGGCTGGGGAGTCTGCAGGGGTTTGTAAGGAGAAGGACTGACGAGATTGGTTAAGCACTGTGGAGTAGAAAACTCATCTGGAAGCCATCTGGAGACCAAGACAATTTAGAAACCCACTGCGGTGGCGAGAAGGGGGTGCAGGGAAGTGAGGCGGTCAGAGCCTGCAGTGCAGCCTGACTGACATCACATCCTGACTGTTCCTGAGCTGTCCCCACACTGTCGCCCCGGGCAGGTTCCCCCTGTCTGAGCTTCAGCTTCACTCGAGTTGGGCAAGAGCACTTGTCTCAGAGTTGTGATGTTGGAAATGCTGCGGTGCATGTGAAGGCACAGCACAGAGAGTGTTCCCACGGGGCGATCCATCAGCACCTGGCATCCATGTTTTTACCACACGTGGGCACACACACACACACACACGTGTGCACACACACCGATGGCCGAGAGGATCAGCAGTAGCCGGGAGGGCCGAGGAAGCAGCAGCGCTTGGCGTTTAGGAGGGAGAATGGCTGGGATGATGATGATGATGATGATTTAGGTACCAGGGATCGAACTTGGGACCTTGTGCTTCCAAGGCAGGCGGTGGAACCACTGAGCGAAATCCCGGCTCTTGGCTGGGCTTGTTGATGTGGGGAGCCGGGGACAAGCCAGTTGTTCATAACATTTCCAGTCTGGGCATCTGGGGAGGAAGGGGGGTGCAGGGTGGGGGGCCAGAATCAAGTCCACACAGAGGAGAGGAAGTGCATTCAGGGTTTGAAGAGCCTATGATAGGACAGTGAAGTCGGGGACATGTTGAGGTTCCTGTGCCTCAGATGCCTGGGGGACAAGAAATAGCTGTGACGCCCTCTGGAGTTGGAGGCTCCTGGCGCAGGTGTGGGACTCCACCAGGGAGCTGATTTCCGGTTTAAAACGGCCTTAGTCTGTGCAGCTGTAACAGAGTGCCACAAAACTTAGAAGCTTGTAAGCGATTTATTTTACGCGGTTCTGGACCCTGGGAGGTCCAAGATACTGGCAGGTTCAGCATCTGAAAAGGGCCCGGTTCCTGGTTCACAGATGGTGCCGTCTCCCTGTGTCCTCCCAGGTTTGTGTGTCTGTGCAGAAGCACTCTGGGGTCTCCTTTATAAGCACATGAATCCCGTTCTTGAAGGATCCGCACTCATGACCTGATCATCGCACAAGAGCTCCCCCTTCCAATGCTGCTGTGTTTGGGGTTTGCAGTTCAACACAGACTTTGCGGGAGACATAGCATTCAGGGTACAGCAGTGGGTTCGGTAGGCACGGTGGGGGTGGCTCAGCCCCAGCTCACTGCGGGATCTCACCCGGGAAAGCAGTCAGAGGCTGTGCGCTGTCTGCCAGGGGAGTAACGAGATGGTAGGGACCACAACTCTACCCAGAAACAGGAATTGGGAAAACCCCATTGGGCCCGCCCAAGTAAGTGCTATGGCTTGGGTCTAGATGTCCCCGAGCCTCACGTCATGGGTGGGGCTTCTTCAGAGGAGGCAGGATCTAGAGTGTGTGTTGCTGGAATTGACTCATGGTGCTGGGCTCGAGGGCACTAAGATGGAGTGTGTGAGTGCTCCTGCCCTCAGTAGCCTGGATAAGACGTAAGAGCTGTGGTTGTCCCTTGTTGCTTTGCTACCTTCTGTCCGCCATGAACCGTTTCTCCCCTGCAAGGCCTGTCTGCCACGCCACCCTGCCTTGGAGCCAGCCAGTTATGGATCAAAACCTCTGCAGACCCTGAGCTGAGTAAATGCTTCTCCCTTCTACTTGGGGTGTCAGGTATTTTGTGTCAACAACAAGCGAAAAATAACTAAGTCATCATACTTTTACTCCCCAAGAGAGCCAGTACTCGGGCCATGCTGAGGGCTGGTCAGTGCTGGCCAGAAAAGCATCTAGGTTCAGCCAACAGAGGCCACAGCTACGGTCAACTAGGTCGAGAGTCACAGAGAGTCACTTGTACTCATAACTGCCATATATATTTGTATATATATGTATTTGTTTTTTGAGACAGGGTCTTGCTGTGCAGTTCAGGCTGGCCTTGAACTCACTATGTAGCCCAGACTGGCCTCAAACCCACAGTGATCCTCCTGCCCCAGCCTCCCAGGTACTGGGATTACAGGTATGCACCACCACACCTGGCTGGACCCAAATATTTTGAGAAAGAAATCCCAAAGTGAGAATGGGGTGCAGAGGCATCTTAGAGTCAACTGGTCAACCCTTTTCCTTAGGCGTCAGGTGTCAGTGCAAACCTAAGCTGCTGGGGGAGGGGAATGGTGGGATTAAAGTCAGCACTTAAAACCATGCTGAGTTTTGGCAATCAGAACTGATTGGAGAGTTATGTAATGTCTAAGACATGAAGGGATGAGAAAAACAGGTTTTTTGTTTTGTTTTGTTCGAGACAGGGTCTGACTTTGCAGTTCAAGCTATCCTAGAACTCACTATGTAGCCCCTACTGGCCTAGAATTTACAGTGATCCTCCTGCCTCAGCCTCCTGAGTGCTGGGATTACAGGTGTGCCCCCCAACACCTGGTGAGAAGAAGTTTTAACAGCACAATTGAACAATGAGAAAAACAGGTTTTTTGTTTTGTTTTGTTCGAGACAGGGTCTGACTTTGCAGTTCAAGCTATCCTAGAACTCACTATGTAGCCCCTACTGGCCTAGAATTTACAGTGATCCTCCTGCCTCAGCCTCCTGAGTGCTGGGATTACAGGTGTGCCCCCCAACACCTGGTGAGAAGAAGTTTTAACAGCACAATTGAACAATGAACAATAGTGGCACTGGGGATTGAACTCAGGGCCTCTGCACTGAGCTACAGTCCCAGTCATTTTTAAATTTATTTTCATAGACAAGTTCTAAGTCACTCAATTGACCCCACTGGACTCAAACCTGCAACCAGCCTGCCTCAGACTCCTGAGTACTCTGATTACAGACATGCACCACTGTGCCCAGCTTGGAACTGCTTTATACTGATACTTCTGGGATCTAACAGCTCCCAATTAAATGGTTAGAGAGATGATCTGAAGGTACCAAAGCCCAAGCTGAGTCTTTAGACTCTGAGTCTTTTGTGTCTGTCCCCCCATTTACGCGACGTCACCTTTCTCTGAGAGTACTGGATAATAGCGTTCACCTCCCTGCAGATCCCACTGCAGAAATCAGGACTGACCACATCTGTCTACTGCAACGTTACCGACCCTGGCCAAACCTGTTGCTCTAGTGACACCGTCTTCCCATTTCCAAGGTCAAACTGACCTTCAGGGGTGCTGTCATGGCCAGATTCAGTGGCAGAGGGAAGGAAACAGACTCCCTGTCTTTGTGTAGCTGTAGAGAGCCCCCACATTTTCTCAGGCCCTCCAGCATCCACCCCACCCCAAGCCTTGATGGAGGGAACAGCATAAGTCACAGAGCTGGTGTCCTTTGGTGTCTGTCTGAGTCTGGTCCTCAGCCCTGCCTTTTAGCTGCATGACCTGTCCCAAGCCCTTGCCCCTCCTCAGCCTCATCTGTAAGACCAGGGGTTGCCCTGTGATCCACATCGTGACTGTGACTTCTATTACTCTACACATGCTTTCCACGCCTGTGATCCCAGTACCCTAGGAGGCTGAGGCAGGAGGGTCACAAGTGTCTGCCCAACCTGGGCAACTCAGTGATTTAGCAAGAACTTGTCTCCAAATAAAATATTTTTTAAAGGGCTGGGGATGTAGCTCAGTGTGAAGTCCTTGCATTCAATCCTCAGTACTGCACAAATTAAAAAAAAAAATGTAAGAAAGAGTTATCTGAGCTGGACGCACTGGAGCACACTTATAACCCCAGCTCTTCTGGAGCCTGAGGCAGGAGGGTAGTGAGTTCAGGAGCAGCCTGGGTACCTTAGCATCCTGTCTCAAAATTAAAAAAAAATAATAACAAAAAGAGCTGTAGGGAGGGTCAGCAGCTGGCTGTGTCCACAGAGCTGGCCCGTGCTGGTGGAGTCTCTTCTCCCCTCACTAAGATGACGGGTGGGTGGCGGTGGGTCTTTACTTCTTAGCAGGGTACACTCAATCAGATGAAGAACTCGTCAGTAACAGCTAAGAAACCGGTGCAAAAACCCAAGTTACTATTGAACATTACCTTAGGAAGCCAGACTGGGGGGCTGTATACTCGTTGGGGACATTTCTATTTCTTAGAAGTTCTGACACTTCTCTTCCTGCTTTTTTTTGGGGGGGGGCGTGTTAAAGGAACCAGTTGCTTGAGGCAGATGAAGGGAGACTTCATTTTGTCTCTGGATGAAAACCCCGTAGAGACTATGTGTGAGTATGAGTAGTGTAACAGAAGCCCCAAACCACAGCCCAGGGCATAGTAAGCCCTCAACACACGTTAGCCACTGTCATGAACACTTCCGCAGGAAACAGGCCTGGACTGAGAGGTCTGGCGGAAGAGGAGATTATCGCGGAACGTTCTTTGCTAATTTCTTGTTCAGGACTCGAAACAAAGGTTGTTTATTGACATCGACCGTCTGCCCGTGCTTGGACAAAGCGCAGTCCACTTCTGACCCCCCCACACACACTTTACAGCACTTTTCGCAAATAGCTGCATGCTCTCCTCTCTGAATCGTCTCCCTATTGTTTAGCGTCTTGTTTCCGGTGGACTTAGCGCTAACTCGCCTTCGGACCGGGAGTTGGCTGAGCCGCTTTTCAGTCAGTAGCGCCCCTTGCAGGAGAGATGGTGAAACGGAGGGGAGCTGGGCCAGGCTGGGGTGGCTTTCGGTTTACCCCCTGGCTGAGACTGGGACATCTTCACAGTGAATACTCTGTTTCAAGCAGTTGTTATGCAAGGAGGTAACTGTGCATGTGTGAGAGGGAGAGATTACACAGGAGGCGGAAAGCAAGAGCGCTGAGACAGCCCGACCAGCCCCAGTCTGAGGGTCAGCGCGGCCGCTCCCGGGGTGAAGTCCCCTGGACCTATCCACCTTTCTTTAGGCCCCACCGCCTCAAAGTTTTACTGCCTTAGTAAAACTTTTACTGCCGGGGACAGATTCCATCGCACAATGCTTTGAGGAGCACATTTAAACTACGTCCAAGCGGCAGCAGTCACCTCTAAGGCCCTGCCACCCTGGAGAATCTGGGGGGCTGTGAGCGCGATGCTGGGGTGGTACCTGGGCTCCCGGGGCTCAGCCAGGCACGGCCACGCCGGACGGACTGATTTGTTACGCTGTTCCACGTGCCTGGGCCGGGCTGGGCGGACCCGTCCTTGGAAAATCTCATTTTAAGAAGAGAAACTTTGCACTCTTTTCTCTGAACCTTTTTATCACCCCACCTTGCTCCCCAGCCGAGGTTCGGCCCTAAGGCCTGCGAGGCCCTGGGTAGAACTGGATTTCCGCGTAGTCTTCGTGGGTGTCCGTGGGCTGCTGGCTCTCCCGCGGTCGGGGGCCTGGGAAGTTCAGAGTAGCGTAGTGGAGCCCCTCGGGGCTGATCTCAGAGTCTGCTTTGCCAGTGAATGTCTTGGGCTCTGGGCAGCCAAGGGAAACCCAGTGCTGCTCCTTTTGGTTCTTCTTTGGTACTGGGGTGCGGGTTTCTGGAGAAGGGATCTGGGAAGGGCTGCTTGGCTTGGCCTTCTGATTCCGAGCCTGAGATGATAACAAGCATTCTCTCAACAAACATTTGAGCTCCTGCCACCCACATGCCTTAGGAAGTGGGGTCACAGCTGGGAGGAGGACATAGTCCCTGCCCATGCCGAGCCTGCTTTCTTTGCATCTTAGGGGCAGAAATGAGCAATCAAATAATAGAAAGTAAGCTGTAAATGCCACAACAAAAACACAAAAGACAGTGGAAAGGGAGGTGAGATGACTATGTGTACAGGGCATTCAGGAGGTACAGTCACCATCCCTAAGAGACATCTGACCTCCCGTGCTCACTGTGACACTTTACAGTGACCACGACATGGGGTCCACCTAAATGTCCCCCAACAGATGAGTGGATAAAGAAAATGTGTGTGTATACACGGTGGAATACTACTCAGCCACGAAAAGGAGGGGATCCTGTCATTTGTGACAACATGCATGGGACTGGAGGACCCGTTACATGAAATAAACCAAGCTCAAAAAGAGAAGCAGCTTATGGTCTCACTCATAGGAGGAATCGAAAAATGTTGTTTTTATAGGAGTAGAGAATGCAGCGGTGGTTACCAGAGTCTTGGGAGGGGGAGGAGGAGGAGAGAGGGAGACATTAGACCATGGATTCCAAAGGACAGGAGGAAAAAGCTCTGATGTTTGGTTACACAGCAGGGCAACCAACCGTAGTTCAGTCTCGCCACATACATTTCAAAATAGCTAGACGAGGGGATTTCCCACAAAAATGATGAGTGTTCGAGGTGACGGACACACGGATGACCTCGATGAGGTCATTGCACTGTGTCCCTGCATCGACATAGCACGTTTGTACCCATCTAGGCACGATTATGATGCATTAATAATAATACATAAACAGGCCATCCAGGGAGGTGCTCTCAGTGTGGTGTGCAGATGTGTGTGGTAAGGCGGGAGGGTGGAAGGGAAGTCTACATGGAGGAGTCCACTGGAAGTGGGTTTTGAGCAGTAAGTGTGAGGTGCCACACGGGCAGTTGCTTGTGAGTCTGGGAGTGCAGGGGGGAAGCCAGTGGACATCAATCTGGGAGTCACTGGGAGGACAGATGGGATCTGATTGTACCCAACGCTTACTGAACACTTAGCAGTGAGAGAGGAGACCACCCCTCCGTATAGAATCGGGCCACCAGTAACTGTGTTGCTAGGCAACCAGGGGTTACTTAGGTGACGCTTTTCTTTGTAGAATGTGTCTGAGTGGCCATGACAACTTCTGTCACCAAAGGAGCGTAAGGGACTCAGAAAGTCCTGCCAGGACTCTATGCTCTCCCCAACCCCACTGGTCTGCTTTGTGTGAATCCCGCTTGCTCTATTCCCAGGGAAACTTGGATGGAATTAAACCTCATAGATGTAAAAAGAGGTAGATAAGGAGGCGCAAGCTTCTATCCAGGGCTCTCAAGACTGACAGGAGTCGCTCGCTGAGCCGCCGGCATTACTAAGAGCTGATTTGCTCCTTCTTTGTGTATCCGAGTGGTCTGTTTGGGAATCTCATGCAGTTTCCGGCTGCAGTAGGGTCTAGGTGCTAGCCTGATTTTTTATTATTTTTATTTTTGGTACTGGGCATTCAAACCTGGGTATTCATACTGAACTACACCTCTTTTTACTTTTTTACTTGGAGTCAGGATCTTGCTAAGTTCCAAAATTGCCCAGGCTGGGCTTGACCTTGAGACCTTCCTACCTCAGCCTCCCAGAGTGCTGGGATCACAGGCACACACAATGATGCCTGACTTCTTCCGGATAATTTACAGGTGCAATTTATTTAATTCTAGGAGCTAGGCAGTTCTGCTAACCCCAGGTTACAGTTCAAGGTGAGGCAGGAAGTTAAGTGACTTGTTCAAAAATGCACAGCCACAGAAACGTTTGAGTTGGGCAGGCTAATTTCAGTGACAGTATCATATGAATTACTAGGGCACTTAATACTGTGCCTCAACCAAATCTGGATTATGAAGTAGTTACAAGCAGTAGTGTCCTTGGTGATGGTAGCAATGTAACCACTACATTTTGAGCTAATGCCCGTTTTCTAATCTCAAACCAACCCTAGATGGGAACAGAGGAAGAGATGACTAGGAGGGAGCCAGAATTTGAACCCAGTACTTGATGCTTTTGCCACCTCACTGTCTCCAAGGCGAAGATGAAGAAGGCAGGGAAGGCGTGTGTGCAGAAGGGGCTGGGTGCTCAATTCAGGGGACAGAATGGGCAGCAGGGTGCACTCACCAGGGGCCTGGCTTTAGGGATCACATTGATGTAATCCAGGATGGTGCTTCTCCGGGAGAGCTTGGGCCTCAGGGCCTCGGCCTGGGCCCTCGAGGTCCTCAGCGCCTTCACGCTGGGGAGGGAGCCATACCTTGGCCGAGTGCTGTTACACCCGCCCTTCCCCAGCCCGACCCAGCCCGGGGACCCGAGATTCCAGACCCTGGGCTTCTTCTCCCAACTCACAGGATGAGAACGAGACCGAGGGAAAGGAGTGCGGTGCCCCCGATGCCCACGAACACTCCCTTGGAGAGCGCGGCGGAGATGGGTGTCCTGTCTGCGCAGGGTGGCGGCAGTGACCATTTCCCCCCAAGTGTCCAGTGCCCCCCTTGCTGTCTGCAGCCACCTCCCTTCTCACTCTAGGAACCACAACCACGACCTGAGCGGGGCCAGCCTTCCTTTTCTGGGCCCCAAACCCCAGACACATGCCCCGTACACCCCCAGCTCCTGCTCCAACCTCCGGGCAGTATCACCTGCCCACTCAGCCCCTCCTCCGCAGCAGAACCCCGGCCCCCCAGGGCCCTGACCTGGCAGCAGCAGGACAGTGGTGCTCTGGGCCCCGTGCTCATTTCCTGCCTCACAGCTGAGCCTGAGACTTGAGCTCAGTCCCCCGTGGAGGCTCAGTGAGCTGTTGGCCCAGGGCCCGGCCCGGCTGGAGGAGACCGTGAAGGAGGCGTTGCTGCTGTTCCCCTCCAGCAGCTCCTCCCCGAGCCGCCAGTGCAGGGACGGGGCAGGCCGGGCCCGGGAGGAGCAGCTGCAG
>NW_022900931.1:66130929-66143773 GCF_012274545.1 Fukomys damarensis
GGGACGGGGCAGGCCGGGCCCGGGAGGAGCAGCTGCAGCGCAGACCCTCAGCCTCCCAGGAGCACCAGGGGCCCAGCAGCTGGGGGGCATCTGTGGGAGGGAGAGGAGGTCACAGGGGCCCTTTCACAGTCCCCAGGGTTTCCCCCACACACTCACAGTGCACAGAGAGGCTGAGAGAGACACTCCGGGTGCCCAGCGGGTTCTCTGCGTGGCAGGTGACTTCCCCTTCATGCTCCATCTGCACCCGGGGCAGCTCCAGGACCCCAGGGGCTGAGGACCAGGAGAGGCTCAGGGGCTGTGTCCCCCAGGCCCAGCTCAGCTTGGCTGGGGGGCTGCTGTGGGTGGCACACACCAGGCGCAGGCTCTGGCCCTCCATCATGGGCAGGGATGTGCCGTTCCCGAGGATTTCCAGGACTGGGGAGGGCAGAGGCAGAATCCATGTGCTGCTCTAACACCTGGGCCCCCAAGGGGCCATGGGAGGCCCTGGTCCCTCTGTCCCCCTCCTACCTGTCCTGTTTGCTTGGGAAACTGTCACTCTCAGGTCCTCCGGGGGATCTGCAGTGGAGATGGGAGCGGCTCTGGAGGGCTGGGGCTGCCCTCTGGGCAGAGAGGGAGGTGGTGGGAGGGGACAGCCAGCCCCTGGGTCCCCACACACTGCCCTCCCATGAGGCAGATGAGAAGCCTGGTCCTGCAGGCCTGGGGTTCCAGCCCCTCACTGCTCTGGGACCTGCCCGTCCCCGGTCCCCACCCTGCCCTCCCAGAACAGGCATCCTGGTCACTCACACTGCACGGAGAGCTCCAGGGAGCTGTGCTGGGAGCCCAGCCTGTTCTCTGCCCTGCAGGTGTAGCGCCCTGCGTCCCCAGGCCTCACCCTGGGCAGCTCCAGCTCTAGGGTTCTGGGTCCCGAGGGAGGGGACCGAGCAAGGACTCTGCCCTCCAGGTCCCAGGTCAGCGTGGCAGGGGGCCGGCTGTCAGCAGCGCAGAGGAGCCGCAGGAGCTGGCCTTTCTGGGCCTCCACACGGGAGCCATTGCCCTGGGTGTCCGGGGCTGGAGAGTCAGAGACACACGGTGAGACAGGCGGAAGAGAAGGGCTGCAGGAAGTGATCTCCCCGCCTCCTGAGCGCCCTCCCCAAGGCTTGGGCCTGCCCCACCGTGCAGGCCCTCAGTACCTGGTCCGCTGTCATGGGAAATGCTGACCACAAGGTGTTTGGGGGGATCTGTAACAAGATTGAGGCCGTCTTCAGGGGAGGATGCTCTGTTCCCCACAGAAGGAGCGCCCAGGACTCTGCACGGGCCTCCCTGACAAGGAGCCCTCTGTGCGCTGGGGCTGTGTGCACACCCGAAGCGCACGGCACACTCACAGGCCACGCGCAGTCTGACCGTCCTCTCGGAGCTCCGGCTGCTCCTGGAGAAGTCCACTCGGCAGGTGAGCTCGGCGTCCTGGTCCTGGGGTCGTGGGGTGAGGCTGAGCATGATGTAGGGGGCGTCTGCTGGTCTGGTTTCTTTAGAGTCCAGGGCGGGTGCTGCCCAGGAGATGGCAGGGACTGGGCATTGCTTGGAGCTCCAGTTGAAGACGCAGAGCACGGTCACGGGCTGTCCGGGCTCCAGGGTGTCAGGAACGAAGATATCTGGCCTCTGAGTCAGGTCTGGGAGAGGTGGGGCCACCCCAGTGGGTGCCGGTGAGGCGGCCCTGCTCAGCCCTGGCTGGGCCCCACGGTCCTCCCTGGGGCGAGAGTCACCGCACCGCGCTGAGTACCTGTCACTTCCAGCGTGAGCCTCTCGGTCTTGAAACTGTATTTCACCTTCTTTCCTGTCTCCACCCGGAAGAAGTACGTTCCCCCGTCACTCCACCACGCCGCTCTGATCAGAAGGGCGCAGTTCTTCTCGAGGGGCTTGCCCACGAGCTGGAACCGGTCCTGGGTGTGCCACCACACATTTCTGTTTGGGTTGTTCGTGGCCACAGGGGACCCCTTTTCCACCTCGGCGCCTTCTTTGAACCAGTAGCCGTAGACCGGGTCAGAGTCCCAGCCGTCGCTGGGGTAGGAGAAGGAGCAGGGCACGAGGATGCACAGGCCCTCCTGCACCGTCACCTGCCTCTCCACCTGCAGCCAGTACCCTGGCTGCTGAGCCCAGGACCCTGAGGGAGACAGAGGCTCAGCCTGCAGCCCCCCAGCGCCCCCCATCCCCGGCCCAAGGCCCACTCACCGCGCAGCGGCAGGGACAGCAGGGACAGCAGGAGCAGCATGGTCTGGGTCTACCTGGACCTGCCGGGCGTGAGCTCACTCTGCAGTTGCGATGTGGCTGAGGGCAGCGCACAGAAGGGGAAGCTGGGGCGGAAGCCGGCCCTGGGGGCTCAGGCGTGAAATGAGCCGCTGACAGGAGGCCCCTGGACCCAGGACTCACGGTCCCTTCTCTCCAGTCCCCACCCACCCTGCCCACCTGTCCTCGCCATCTTGTGGCGGGCAGGGCCGCCTGGCTTTTTTCCACAGCCACCCCTGGAGGAGGGACGGGGAGGACCCGTGTCTCGTCCCTTGGGGCCTGGCTGTGGCGAGGAATGGCGGCTGGGAACGTCCCTCTGCCCCGGGTCACTGAAGAAGCAGAAGTGAAAGTCCGCAGAGAGCACATTTTCTGGGGGTCCCGTGGGGTGGAGGGTGGAGGGGGAGGAGGGGCTGGTCCTGTCGCAGGAGAAGGCAGAAGGCCTGGGGGTGTTGGGTTTCAGATTTTAAAAGTGAATCCGCCTTTTCTTTCTTGGTATAGGAATATGTGAAGGATTCTACGGCGCCTACTTATGTTAATATTTTTTGTTTTGCCGGCGATTTACCTCAGTGGTGCCGCCACCTGTCTCTCAAGCACAAGGTCCCAAGTTCAATCCCTGGTACCAAAAAAAAAAAATTTTTTTTTTAAATTATAAAGTCAAAGTTAAGTAATGCGTTGAATTTTTTTTAAAAAAGAAATTATTCTAAATCTGGCAACCCTAGCATGGTGTCCGCCCCGCCCTTTCTCTTCTGAGGGGAGGCAGTGACCTTCAGTGCCCTAGAAGCTCCGCCTGCCCCGGCATAGGTGGGTGGAGGTGTGACGAAGAGCTGGGACATCATTACTCCAGGGAGGACAGGCCGGGACAGTGGCCCTCAATACGCAAAACAGGGATTCGTGCCGACTCAGGCAGGTTTGACCTCTTGGGGGAACCAAGGCAGGTGGTGCCTTTGGGCCTCCTGAGGGAGCCATGGGTGGTTCTGAGCAGGGCAGGAATGGAGTCCTGTCTGGGTTACAGAGAGCTCCCCCTGGCTCCGAGCAGGGGAGAGGTCATGACCACAGGGCCGCTGGGTCAGAAGGGAGCTGGAGCAGGTCCTGGCGAGAAAGGCCAAGGCCCTGACGGAGGAGGAAGGGATTAGAGACATCAGAGTCCCGAACTCACTGACTCGTGGTGTTTGGTGGCACCCAGAGGTCTAAAGAGGCTTCCAGGGTGTGGACTTTAGTAGCTCAGGGGGAGGGGAGGGCTCCCAAAGAGGGGAAGGGCCCGTTGTGGGAACTGATGCGCTGCGGCTTCTTGATGAGTGAGACGGTGCTGTCAGAGGGATGCTAGAGAATCAGGAGGCAAGGAGCCGCAGCAGCAGAGGGAAAAGACAGATCGGAAGCCAGAAGCTCCTGGAGGTGAGTGGCACTGTCCTAGGAGCTCACAGTGACAGGAGAGGGCGTCACCCAGCAGCAGGACAGAAACACCCACCCCTCCACAGCGCCAGTAGGTGAGGCCCCTCCTACCTGTGCTGTTGGCCCTGAAGACGTGGATGGACAAGTTCTCCGGGGCATCGGGAACAGAAAGTCGCTGATCCATGGGTGGTGGCCACAAGCAGCTTGCAGGCCTATGTGTCTCATCTGACCCCGCCGCACCTCCAATCCTGGCCGGCACTCACAGGCCACGCTGAGCTGGACGGTCCTCTCCACGGCCACACTGACCCCAGGGAAGGTCACTCTGCAGGTGAGGTTGCTGCCGTGGTGACGAGGCTCTGGGGTGATGGTGAGCACGGAAGAGCGGGGAGTCTCGGGGCCCAGGGTAGACGTGAGGTTCGCCCCAGTCCAGGAGAAGGCGGGCGGCGTCCCCTGCTCACAAGGCCACGGCACTGCACAGGTTATGTTCCCAGGGAGGCCAGACTCCAGGGTCCCCGCGATGTGGACGTCAGGGGTCTCTGTCAGAGCAGAGGAGGATCGAGACACCGCAGCCCTGGGGGACCCCAAGTGTGGCCCCGAGGGCACCGCTGTCCCGCTGTCATCGCCCCGGCCGGCCCCTCTGCCCCAGTCCTTCCGCACCCCCGTGAGGAGCAGGGGACCCGTCCCGCCCTGCTCCGCCCCTTGGCCCATCTTAAGCTCACTCCTCACCCGTCACAAACACACAGAGGTGGTCCCATCTGTAATTGTATTTCACATCATCCCCTCTCTCCACCCTGAAGAAGTAGACTCCTGTGTCCGTTTTCCTTGCGTCTTTGATGCGCAGGGAGCAGTTGTAGGACCTGGGGTCTCCGAGGAGGTGGAACCGGCCCTCGGTCTCTTTCAGCGCTTCACGGGATGGGTGATTTGTGGCCCCTGGAGGATCCCGGTCATAACGAGCCTCCTTCTTGAACCAGGAGCCCCAGGCCGGGGGAAAGTTGCTCCAGAACCTCCAGGGGCAGTAGACTCTGCAGGGTATGAAGACGCTGTGTCCCTCCTGCACCGGCACGGACTTGGGCGCTGTCAGCTGGTATCCGGAGAATGAGCCAGAGACCCTGCGGGAAAGGAGGGTCAGCTCTGTGCAGCCCCCAAGGCCCCTCGCCCGAGCCCACTCACCTGCCCACCGCAGGGGCGGCAGCAGCCGCAGCAGCATCTCAGCGCTGAAGGCTCCAGGCTCCTGTGAGTGAGCAGAGAGGGACCTGTGTGACCCCTGGAAGTCAGGGAGAAGCACGAGACCTCAGTGGCTCACAGAAGAGGAGCTCGGACCTACATGGGATTGGGTTTTATCCTCCATCAGAAAGGACCGAAACCACAAAAGTGCTACTCAGAGAGCAGGAAAGAATGAGAGGCCACCTCGTGTCCCCAGCTCGAGCACTTCCTTCAGATTCTAGGCCTGGACCAGGACCCTGGGGGCATCTCAGGAAGGTGGCACAGGCGAAAGTCCACGGTCCTCCCACTCCGAGGTGCTTTTCTGGTCGTGGTTGTTTGTTTGCACCAGGAGCTGGGCGCCTCCTGCCTGGCTGAGGACAGTCGGCTCTCTCTAGGTTCTGAAGGGGTTGGGCCCTGCAGGACTCAGGGCTTAGCGGGGCCTGTGTGAGCGAGAGCGGGGAGAGGTCCTAGGAGAACAGAAGGCAGCGTCTGCTCACTGACTCGTGCATCCACTCAGCCAACCTCCAGTGAGCTGCAGGATTGGTGGGGCTGGAGATAAGCAGGGACAGCACTGCTGTGGCCCCTGCCCCGAGATGCTGAGCTTCAGGACCTCACCAGATGCACGAGCTGCCCATGAGCTTGCCATGGTGACACAGTAGCTATTTTGACTAATTCTCCATGTGGAATTGTTTCTCTGTCATCTACTGCTCTGGTTTCCAGAGTGTCAGTGACACTTCCAGAGTAAGAGTCACGCGGCACCCTCCTGAAAATGGACACTTTTCTTTTTCTTTTTTTAAGGCAGCATCTCACTATGTAGTTCAGGCTGGTCTTGAACTCTTTAGGTAGCCTAAACTGGCCTCAAACTAACAGTGATCCTCCTGCCTCAGCCTCCTGAGTGCTGGGGTCATAGGTGTGCACCATCACACCCAGCAGGACATATGTTCTTAATCGTAGATGAAACTTCTCCACTTTCCTGCAGTGTAAACTGTGGTGATTTCCGGTCTGACCCCATTTTACAGATGACCCCTTCCTTTCCTGTGGTAAATCTGCTTCCTACATTTTTTTTTTTTTTTTTTTTTTTTTTTTTTTTTTTATTTTCTTTTCTCCTTTTTTTTTTTTTTTTTTTTTTTTTTTTTTGGTATTGGAACTCCAACTAAGTGTAGGCGGCAGCACCACTGAGCTAAACCCCCAGCCTTCCCACAGTTTTTTGCGCCTCAGAAGACATATTTTCAACCGATATGAGGTGATTGTACGAATTCTTTTTGGTTTGGTTCATGTCATTTTCCATCTTACTCGGTGCAGTCTTTACAGTGTGGCTTTGCCGACGGTCATCGCGTGTTTGGGGTCATCGTGTGCTGGGGTGTGTGAATCACTCTGTTCCTTTTGATTACTGAAGGTATCACACTGTTCCCATGAACCATCTTTTTGTATACGCTGACAGGCCGAGGAGCATTTGGATTGTTTTCAGGTTTTGGTGACGGAAATAAAGCTGCCATAAATATACCACGCAGGCTTTTGTGTGGATGCATTTGGATTTCACTTGGGTGAATACTTCTCTTGGGGTTGCCTGAAATATGGCGAGTGTAAGCCTACGTGTATATGAAGTTTCCAAACTCTTCTCCAAAGTGATTGCACCATTTTGTATTCTCCTAACACTCTGTGTGCTCCCTGTACTTGCTTCTTTGGCATTTGGCATTATCAGGGCTTTTAAATTCCATTTTTGTTCTTTACCATCCGAATAAACATGTGCCGCTACCCTGTGATGTCTGACTTGTGACTCCACAATGGTAAATGATGTTGAATGTGATTTTGTCTTGTTATTAGTCATCCCTTTTTTCCTCTGGTGACATAGACCGTCAAGTACATGGTGACTTTCGTGGGCACTGTGGCAAAATGGATGGAAAGTGTTTGCCATTCTAATCATTTTAAATGTACGGGTTAGCGCCATTAACGACCTATGCGGCCACCACCACGCTCCATCTCCAGAACCCCTCTCATCTTACCCGAGAGGAACTCCGTGCCCTTAAAAGATATCGGTCCATCTTCCCTGCCCCGACAACACGCGCTGAACTTCCTCTGTCGAAAAATTTGCCCAGTCCTAAGTGTCTCCCGTGAAGACTTCTCTGTCCTTTTGTGACCAGCTTTTTGCACGTACTGGGGTCCTCGATGTAGCTCATGCTGAATAACATTGCACGACACGTTTTGTTTACCTGTGCATCTATGGATGGACACTTTGGTCGCTCTCCGCTTTTAGCTGTTGTGTGAACAGCGCTGCTCTGATCAGAGATGCACAAAAATCGCACCTCTTCTTATCGGTTCTTTGAGGTCTGTGGTGACAACTGCTTGATCATGTGATCGTTCTATGTCTAATCTTTTCGGGAACCATCATCCTGTTTCCTTAGCAGTTGTACAATTTCACATTCTCAGCAAGAATGCTGAGTTCCAGTTCCTTCTTATCCCCCTCAGCACTTGCAGTTTCTCATTTTTCAAAATAACAACATTGGCAATGGGTGTAAAGTGGAATCTCATTTTTATTGCATATATTTTGGGTGACATGATATTTTATATCGCAGATCCGATTTGCGTTTTTCTAGTAATTAGTGATGCTGAACGTTTTGTCACGTGCCTAATGATCATTTATTTGTGTCCTCGGAAACATGTCTGTTCAATCACACTGTCCTTTTGTTGTTGTTGTTTTCTGAGACAGGGTCTCACTCTGTAGTTGAGACTGACCTGAGACTCACTGTGTAGCCCAGGCTGGTCTGAACTCACAGTGATTCTCCTGCCTCAGCCTTCCAAGTGCTGGGATTATAGGTATGCGCCACCACGCCCGGCTTGTCCTTTACGATTCTCCTTCCTGCCTCAGCCTTCCAAGTGCTGGGATTATAGGTATGCGCCACCACGCCCGGCTTGTCCTTTTCTAAACATGCATTTTTATTTCTTTTCTTGTCCTGAAAAAACTGGGATGTTTTTCATTTTCTTGTTTTTCAGATTGTTTTTCTTTTTTGTGGTACCGGGAATCAAACTTGGGACCTTGCTCTTGCAAGGCAGGCAGTGGAACCACTGAGCCAAATCCCTGGCTCTACAGATTGTTTTTCTTTTGAAAGTCTTTGATACACTCCAGATACAAGATATCCCCTATTTAGAGATATTTCCTCTGGGCCGGGGATTTAGCTCAGCGGTTCGGTGGCCTGCCTTGCAAGCACAAGGACCCGAGTTCAATCCCAAGTACCAAAACAAAAATATAGATGTTTCCTCGTCATGTGTGCATTTTCTCTTTCAGGGCACAAGGCCCCTGGTCTCCAAATGTGTGCTACACATGACAACACCGCCCCCTGTGTGAGGGTGCAGAGGAGCAGAGCACAGATGACGACAGGGGTCAAGGTCTGGGGCACTTGGGGGCTCAGGGGGCCACGTGGCTGTTCAGGGGTCAGAACAGAGCCCAGAGGAACCCAAGCCTTAGCGGCCAGAGCTGTGGGTGCCGCTTGTATCTTTGCAGATGTGACGGGGCTCAGGGTCTGAGCCAGAGAGGATCACCTAGGGACATCCAGTTGGCTCCTTGGTCCGGTCACAAGTGGCCTTGTACGGGGTGAGCGTGCACAGGGAAGAGGATGGGACCGCATGAACGCAGAGGCAGGGGCTGGTGTGACACGGCCAGAAGCCTCGACGTTCTTGGAGAAGCCAGTGTTGGGCCCTGGCCCTCAGGTCCTTGCACCGGGTGCTGCCCCAGGGACACTTAGGTTCGGGCCCTGGAGGAAACGATTCCAGCTCTTTGCCATCCAGAACTGTGAGGGAATAAGTGTCTTTGTGTCAGACACCAGCTGTGTGACAGTGGCTTCCGTGGCCGCTGGAGATGATGGACAGGAATCGTGGAGCAGCTGCTGGAAACTGCAGAGAAGAATCAGGGAAGGAGCCTCTCTGCCCCACAGCCGTCTCTCTGTCCTCTTCACAACCACGGTTTCACAAGGTTGCTCCCTTCCCCCAGTTTTTCCAAACTTTCCCCCGTTCTTCACACCCTCCCCGTCAGTCCATTACAGCTGTTGCGGTCGGGGATCCTCCACCAAATACCATCAAAGTGGACAAAAGGCTCAAATGTCAGTCCTGAGGCCGTGGAAGCCACTGGAGGACAGACAGGGAGGGGGACACAGCCTCACGGAGAGGATGCAGGCATAGGGGAGATTAGAAACCCAGAAGCACGGGTAATAGAAGCTAAGCTAGACCAAAATGAGAATCTCCAGCACAGAAAAATAAGTAATCAGTCAGGGGAAGAGGTCAATAATGGGAAGGGAGAAAATATTCACAAACCACACAGTGGGCGACGGCTTAAGATCCAGAACACCGAGGAGCACACAAATCTCATAGCGAGAAAACAAAGAGCTCCACGGAAGATCGGCAGAGACCCGAATGTAGCTTTCTCGAAAGCGCTCCGTGTGGGCAGCAGAGGTATTACAGATGCTCAGCCTCGCGTGTCAGTGGGAAAATTAAAGGGAACAGTACAGCCCCTGTAGAAAACAGTAAGGAGATTTCTCAAAAACGTAAAAATAGCGCAGTCATGTGGTCCCCCAACTCCGTTTTTTGGTGTAGACGGACAAGAAAACGAGAGCAGAATCTCAGAGAGAGCTCTTTCCTACATCCATTATTATTCCTGCGTCCACTGCAGACCACGACAGCTAAGCCATGGAATCAACTACACGCCCATGAGTGAGTGATGGGGCACACGCGCGGCACACACGCACACACGTGCACTCACACACGTGTGCACACTCACACTCATGCAGGGTGACTATGCATCCACACAAAAGGACCTCCTATCCTTTGCAAAAACATCGGTGACCTCGGAGAACATCATGCTGTGTGAAATAATCCAGGCATAGAGAGACAAATTTCACATGGTATCATTTTATTTTAAATCTGAAAAATTCAAACTCAGAGCAGCAGCAGGGCAAAGGTGCAGGCCAGAGCATGGTGAGAGGTCGGTGCAGGGAGCAAAGCTAGGATTTAACCGGAGGAGCGAGTCCCTGGAGCTGCTCAGCATGCTGAGGACAGGAGTCTTTCGGAATCGTCCGGGACTGGATTGCAAAAGTTGTCATCACGAAGCGATACAAGAAAACAGTGCTGGGTGTAAAGCAGTCTTCTCACAGATGGGAGGGTGCTATTTCTAAATGCAGAGGTGTCCATAAATATGTGAAGTAATTCCTCTTGCTTAGCCTGCTTTAATTTCATAGTGCAAATGCATTTTGTAGGGATACCAGAATTATATATCACTTCTGTTCTCATAAGGTGCAGAGGGAATACCTCTATCAGATGGCACCACACAAGAGACACAGAAAATTTTAATTTTTCCATTATGCCCAGATGAGCAGAAACTATGTCTTGAGAATATTCAAAGGTGACCCACAGTAAACCATTAGGCCTCATAAGCAGAAAGCCGCCCTTGCGAAGGTCACCAGTAATGCGTTTCCCTTCCCCGCACGTGCTCACCTTTCTTGCCTTCTCCCCTGGCTTCCCTGCAACCCAGCTGTGCTCCGTGACGCGTGGCCTGGACCCCTCTCTCCCCCTGTTGTACCTGCTTTTCCACGGAGCGGGACTCAGCCTCGGGGGCTGGCTCGGGACGTGTTCTGCCGTCGGCCTTGCTGTCCTCCTCACCTTACTGACCACGCCCAGGAGAACCCCGCCAGCCAACCCTTCACGTGCATCAGACTCATCCCCAGCCCTCCCACCGCCCGCCTCCTGCCCTCTCACCTCCTTGTGAGCTCCCATCTCCCCTTCCCTTGGCCCAGTTGGGACCGATCTTGAGAGTTCCCTGCAGGCCCACGTGTTGAACACTTGGTCCCCAGACTGGTGCTACTGGAAGGTGGCGGAACCCTTGGGAGGTGGAGCCACCGAAAACAGCTGAAGACCTTGGGGGCGGCCCTTGAAGGCTATCTGGGATCTCAGCCTCTTCTTGCTTCCTGGTTGCCATGGGATGGACACTTCCTCCACCGTGCTCTCCCATGGCCAAAACAGGGTCGAAGGCCATGGAAGGAAACTTCCAGATCTGCACGTTGAAATAAACTTTCCTGGTGGCACCAATTTAGGTCACTGGAAGCGCAGCCTTGCAGGGGACACCGGAATGCGGTGCCTTCCTATCTCTTACTGCTCCTCGGCTGCTAAGAGGTGAATGGACCCCAGTCACGTGCTGACCCCTCGATGCACCATGGCATTGTTAGCGGCCCGGTGGGAGGATTCCGTGGTCCTTCTGTTCCCGATGAAGGAATTTAGCCAAGACACAGTGAAGGCACAATTATTACAAAGAATGAAAGCACAGCAGTGCAAGGTAAATGTGTACCTTAAGGGCAAGTGTGGGCAAAAGCCAGGGGACAGTCGTGCACAGTGGCATTCTGTGCCCAGGACAGTGCCTCCTGGGCTTAGCAACGACCATGATTATTACTGCTCGGTTTCCATGCTGACCGTGCTGCTTTCGTCTTAGACGTCACCTTGGAATGTCACTAGGAATGCTGGACGTCTGGCTGGCTGATGTTAAGCATAAACCACCCTGTAGAGCTGGCTGGCCATGAGGCCTCAATGTGCTGTGAAGGGCTTATGATCCAACAGCGAACCAGGAACATATCATCTGCTGAGGTCTTTATTTAACTATAATTGGCAAAGCATATCTTTTTGGTCCTCCTGGTCCCTCAGGGCCATTGATGCCTAACCACTGCCTAACAGCACCTTGGGCCCAAAGCAGTGGGGCCAAGTGACCGTGGACTCAAACCTCTGAAACCATGGGCTGAAATGAACTCTCCACCCTCGTAAGCTGTTTATCTCGGGTGTTTTGTCACAGTGGTGGAAAGATTACAAACACACCCTTCTCTCTGTTGCTGCCAGAACCTGCCCTGGCCCGTTGTGATCAGGCAGCTCTGGGGATCCTGGTGAAGTGAGCCCAGCCAGGGCTCGGCCTCCGCAGTGGGTGCTGCCTCACCCCACGCCTCGTCCTTGCTGCTTCCTTTCCCGCCTTCCTCTCCCCTAAAGCACAGGCCCTTGCCCACAGGACGCACTGGGCCTGGTCTGGCCAATGGCCCTCGCTGCTCCCCTCTCCCTCTTCCTGAGCAAATTCTCCTTAGTAAAACACAGACCTTGCTTGAGGGCAAACATCACCCCTCACTCCGTCAGGCACAGGGATGGCCCTGTGGTACTGATCCTCTCCCTGCACGATTTCTCTAGACGCCTATCCACCCGCGCTGGCTCCTCGTTGGCCGTTTTTTCCCTTTTACTCCTGTTCCTCTTATCTCCAGAGTGACAGCTTCTCAATGACAATGATTGTGTTGCTCCGGGTGCTGAGGCATCACTGGCACCATGAAAGCACTGGCACGTGGCAGGAGCCCAGCGTCGGTCACCAAAGTAGTTCATAAGTAGCAGAGAATTCCTCCACCCAGAGTCACACCCGAGGATTGTGCACTCACTCACACACACACACGCACACACACGCACACACACACACATGCAGTGTCAGGTCCAGGAGGGCCTGGCCGGTGGCTGTGGGGATGAAAGCTCCATCCAGCAGGGAGAGGAGGCTCGGAGCGGGGCACAGGCCGTGCAAGGCTTGGTCCAAGAATGGCATCTACTTGTCCCTTTCCGTGGCGGAAGCGGACTCCGTCTGCAAACACGTCCCGGAAGCTGTTCTGGGAGAGATGAGGCAGCAGCGAGTGAGGTGGGCTCAGTGGACAGGGAAGAGGTGAGGACTGAGAATGAGCAGGGCTGGGATGGAGCAAGGGAACCAAGGGGAGCGAGGCTCAGCGGAGAAGAAGGAGCAGCCACTACGGATGGGGTGGGGCAGGCGGACACAGTGCACGGGGGAGAACTGCACGCTGCTCCTGCTTAGAGAGGGGCCGCTCGGCCAGGAGCACCACGGGGACCCTGGCCAAAAAGAACGGGGCGCAGGGTGGTGCTGGGCAGCTCTCCTGTGGCCATGAGCCGGGCATCCTGGGGACACCACAGGGGGCGATCCCGGGGG
>NW_022900931.1:66146499-66149435 GCF_012274545.1 Fukomys damarensis
GTGGCCACCGGAGTAGCCTGGCTTGTAAACCTAGTATTTCCCCGGAACCAGTAGCCGTGAGCCGCGTCCGACTCAGTCCACTCTCCGAGGGTGGTGAACACGCAGGGCACATGGACGCACAGGCCCTCCTGCACTTTCACCCGGCTCTGCACCTTCAGGGAGAAATCCCGCCACCACGCCCCCTCCTGAGCCCAGAGCAGCCTCGCTGGCAGCAGCAGCAGCAGCAGGAGCAGGAGCAGGAGCATGTCGGCCTGGAGCTGCGGGTCCCCCGGAGGCCTCTGCTCTGAGGAACCCAGAGCTGGAGACCTGCAGGAGGCCCCACAGGAGGAAGGGGCGGGGTCGGCGTGGGGCCTCCTCCTGGGCGGAGCTTCAGAGGACACCGCCAGGGCCCAGTCAGCCCTTGGAGATCAGCCACTCCCCACCCACCTCCACTCCTGGGACCCTGGGGCCAGAGGGCCGAGATTCTCCCCAGTCCACCCGTGCAGGGACCGACCCCATGTACTCCCTCCCCGCTGATATCCTCCCCTTGGGTGACATCTTCTGCAGTGTGAAAATGGGTCTCCTCTGACCAGACCCCACAGTCACCCCTGAGGCCACGGACATTTGTGGAGTCTGGGGTGGGACCCAGGGACAAGATGGACCAGCGGTGTGAGCCCGCAGCCTCCGAATGCACACACGCGTGCACACACACACACGCACACACTCACCACTTTTTCCCGCCCTGCAACCCTCCCGAGCCCCGCAACCCTCCCGAGCCCCGCAACCCGCCCAAACACTCCCACACAGGAACAGTTGCAGCGTCCCGGGGGCCAGCCCGCTTGGGTCATGGCCCACCTGCTTCCTGTGCCCTCCATTTGTAAAGAGGAGCAGAAGGATGGGAAGGAGAGATCTGGGGGAGCCACAGAGAATCCGTACAGAAAAGAGGAACTCAGGAGCACGAGTCAAAAGAGCCGGGAGGCTCCCTAGATCCACTTCGCCCATTTTCAGAAGGTACTACTGAGGCCCAGAGTGGCCTGAATATTTGTATCTCCGAAATTCATAAGCTGAAGTCCAAATCGCCAAGGTGATGGTAACAGGAGATGGGGTCCCCTGCTTGGTAATTGGGCCCTGGGGGAAGAGCCCTTATGAATAGGGTTGGAGCTTTTGTAACAGAGCGCAGAGGGCTCGCCTGCTCTTGCCACCGTAGGAGGACACAACAAGGAGGCACGATCTGCACCAAACCACGTCCTCACCAGACACCGTGCTGGCACCTTGACTTTGGACTTCCCAGCCTCCAGAACTGTAAGAAATAAAGCTCTCTTGTCTTATGCCCCCAGCTCGCGCTGCCTTGCTAGAGCTGCTCAAACACACTAAGGCAGCCAAGTAAACTGCCCCGGTCACACGCGTCCTGTCCTCCTGTCACTGCCTGTGGAGCCGCCTGGTCAATCTCTGTCTGCCCAGAACTGATTGGGCCAAGCGGGAAGAATCGTCAAGTGTGTCGCGGGGACGATGGGAGAAATTTCATTCGTTCTTTAATTCCTTCCCTCACTCACTCACTCACTCAGGCTGAGCCTTCAGTTTCCAGCAAAGGTGAAAGGAACAGGTCGGGTGGTTTCCTTTAAAGGAGCAACGCGGGTCCGGAAACGGTCGCTGGACAATCCCAGTGCCACAGGGTAGGTGGCTGTGACCGGGGACGCCCAGGCCAGGGATGGGGGGTCTCGTAGCTCCACAGTGGAAGAGGAGCTCTCAGGGGAGAAGGGGCAGAGGGGACCTGGGGGACTTTCCGGCAGTCACGAGGGACTGGATTCCACGAGCGACTCTGAGACAGAGCTGGGCTCTCTGCCACTGCATTCCCAGCACCTCTCACTCCCCCATGGAGCGGCAGATCCTCGGCCACCCCCGAATTCTGTGTGCTGTGCGCCTCCGCCCCACTCCGCCCAGCAGACGTCGGGACGCTGACCACGGGCCTCTCCCTCCGCTCAGGGTGGACTCTGGCTCCGGGGGTCCCTGGCCAGGAGGACAGCACTGCTGTGGCTTGATGTCCACAGCTCCGTGCAGGACGGACCCGGTCCACGCGGCCTGGGGCCCGAGCGCGGGCGTCGGAAACCGGCTGAGCAGATGGAGGGGAAGGGGCTCGTCCAGTTTAAACCGCGCCTCATTTCCACGCGGGTTTCATTCTCCCTCCACGAGCGGGCAGGCGCCCCACCCGCGTCATAGCCCCCAGAAAAGCTGCACTTTTTTTCTACTTCCTCCAGAAAGGGTCGGCGGTCTCAGCGTGGAACAGCCCCCAGAAAAGCTGCACTTTTTTTCTACTTCCTCCAGAAAGGGTCGGCGGTCTCAGCGTGGGCGCCCGGGACAGAGACGGACTCCTGTCTCTGCCAGCTGGAGTTAGGGTTAGGGTTAGGGTTAGGGTTAGGGTTAGAGTTTTCCCTTCAGCTACACCAGCCTTGGGTGGTCACCCGGCAGGGCCGGACGGTGCCCTGCTGTGGGGCGAGGCGAGTACTGAGCACCAGAGCCTCCTGGGGCTGTAAAGTCCTATCAGCTCCTTTCCAGCAGAAGTGTGTGGGGTCCCCTTCTCGGGGGCCCATGGTACACTGCAGGTCCCGTGTCCAGGGTCCCCGGCTGGCAGCACCTCTGGGACCCGGACTTCAGGGCTGCGGGTAGGGGCCAGGGAAGGGAAAGCGCTGAGGGTCTGGGACGAGGAGAAAATCCGCTTTTCTGGGCATTTACCTCACCTGTGACAGGTGAGCTCAGAAACAGCCTCCCACCACAGGAACTGCGTTTTGCTCGACATCCTCTCTCCACTGGAAAGAAATACGGCCTGGTGCCTCCTTAATTTGCCTCTAGAGGCGATGCTCAGAGAGCAGCTGTAGGCCTGAGGGTCCCCAGTGAGCTGGAATCGGCCCTGGTCCTCTCCTGCAATTCTTCCTGGGCTCTCTGCAGCCACTGGAGCACCC
>NW_022900931.1:66149935-66157051 GCF_012274545.1 Fukomys damarensis
GCGAATGTGTCCATCACAAGTAAAAGAACCTTCACCCTGGCCAAAGGAATTCTGTGAAAGAAACCTGCGGTTTCCCGCATCCTGAAGAAGACTAGAAGGGTCTGTTGGGGAGGACGGTCCTCTGTGAGTGCTCTTGCTCATCTTGCTAGGTGCTCCCAAAGTCTGACGCCACGACTCCTCTTTACCGAGACACGGGCTCAGGGCGGAGCCCTTTGGGGTGACAATGTCCCCTTCCAGGGCACAGCAAGCTCGCCTCCCGCTTGCCATAAAGGAATGAGATTCTCCAGACCTCTAGTTTTGCCACTTGGGGACCTAGAACTCGGAGTCTGGGGTTTCTCTGAGCTTTGTCCCATCAACAAAGTTTGCTGAGCTGCTCTCGCAGCCAAAGCACACCCAGTCTTGATTCCCACATGAGCACCGTGGAGCAGGACAGAGACCACTGCAACTTCGTTACAGACAGTGACCCCGCGATCAGGAGGAAGAAGATCTGGAATGAAAATGTTTTGTAGTCAACAGGATCATTTGTAAATTCCACAATGATGGAGAGGTTATTCTCCCCCGGGTGAAGAAAACAGACAAAACTACTTCCATCCGTACCACAGGCCCGGTGAAGACCTGCCCTGGGAAGGGGCCAGGAGGACGCGTTGCCCAGGGCCCCAGAGCTGGGCAGACACAGAACGAGGACAGCCAGGCTGGACACCTGCTTCTCCTCCTCAGGACGAGTCGCCCTGTGAGCAGAGATGCTCAGTGCAGGCAGGAGAGTTTGCTAATTACCCCAGAGGTTTTAGCAGCAGTGACGCCGAAGGAATCGGTGGGAACCGGACCTCGCCAGCTCCCAGCGCCATCCTGAGTTGCCCGTGTCTAGAGCAGGGGAGGTGAGGATGGGCTCCTGGATGGAGAAATCACCCTGTGTGGTGAGGACAGGAAACCCTCAGGGAGAGGAGGGTGGAGGCTGAGAGGCTGGGAGCCCAGCAGGTGAGGGTCCTAGGAGAGGAAGAGCACGACCGCCCCCTGGAGGAGGGGACACGCAAACGCTGGAGGAGGCAGTAAGGAGCCATTTCCAGGAAGGGAAATTCGCAAAACTCATTGCTCCTGGGGCGCAGTGGTGAGAGGGAGACGTCTTCTGTGAGTCCGGGGATCTTCGTCTGGATAATGATGGCGGCTCCATCACTAAGAGAAGAAAATGTGACAGTGCGGGCTCCCAGTCGCCTGGAGAGGACAGAAGGGTGTGACAGCCACCAGGGGAGAACCAGGAGAAATGAGCAGAGAGGAAGAGAGAGGGCTCCAGGGCCGGGCCTCCTTCGTCCTGACCGTGAGTCTGCAGGGTCATGAAACCCGGCGGTCAATGCAGTTATTCCGGGTGTCTTCCAGGGAGGAGGTGTAGACTCCTAAGACGTAAAACGACCCTGAAAGCCCGGGGGAACCAAAGTCTCCGGTGGGTGGAACCTGAGGAGTAAGAACAGGAGGCTGAGGACCTAGAGAGGAAGTGAGGGCACCAGGGGCAGCTGCAGAGCCGACAGGACTGCAGGAGACTGCGGAAGCTCCGCAGTTCCGGTGCCCAGGTACACCTGGGCCGGCTCACCACTGTGGTCTGTCCTGCCGGGCTCCTGGTCCAGCTGCGTGGTTCCCTCTTTCTCTTCCGAGGACGCTAGATCCCTTCATAACCAGGCCAGCTCAGCGGAAGAGGACTGAGCCGCTCTCCTGCCTCCTTATCCCAGCTGTGCCGCCCTGGGTGACCGGCCGAGCCCCGCCAGTGCCTGTGCGCAGGAATGGTGCCCCTCAGCTTCCGTGACACATGTAGAACAGGGTGACTCAGCAGAGCAGAGTGGGTCTGGACCAGGCTCTCCCTTTCTTGAGTAAACTTTGGCACTGCTTTTTGCTTGTTTCATTCAGATCTTTGTCTGAGGTGAGAAGAATGTGCAAAGAGGTGAACTATCCAGAACCTAGCTGGAGCCATTTTTTGGTGTATGTGCTGCCAGAGTCAGCACAGGAGCCAGTTTTTAGAAACAGGCTCCTTGACCACAGCTCCATGGGGGAGAAGAGTTGAGGGTCATGTGGTCCCGACCTTGGAGTCCGTTGTCATGGTTACAGCAGAGCCAGGTTTGGTGCCCAGGACTCTGCCTCATTGCATGGAGAGGTGTTCAGTTCCCTTTGCTGCTGCACCAACCCTAGGCGTGAAACTTGGTTCTGAGCCCACAGCTGGAACGCGGCGAGTTGACTCTGGTATAATTTCCCAGTGGGATCGTGGAGCCCACTCTTGGATTTCTGGGAGTATAAGAAGAAGCCAGTTCACAAGCCATGTTCATGCATTTGCAGGAATTAATGGCACAATGAAACATAAATAGAACAAAGATTCGGAATGTTTAAACTTAAAGACAGCAAAAGTAAGAAGTTTCTGCACAGCAATGAAACAATTAACAAAGTGAAGAGACAACCTGCACTATGGAAAAAGTGCCTGTCAGCTTATTCATCTGACAGAGGATCATATCCAGATTTCTAAGGAACTCAAAAAAATTAACAATGAAAAACCCAACTATCTGATTTTTCAAATGAGCATCTACCTGGATAAACACTTGCTTCTTTATTATTTTGTTTTGGTTTGGTTTTTCATTTTGGGGGGACAGGGTCTCCCTAGGCAGTTCATGTTGGACTTGAGCTCACTGTGTAACCCTGGCTGGCCTTGAACTTTCATTGATCTTCCTGTGTCAGCCTCTCAAGTGCTGGGATTACAGGTGTGTGCCATCACACCCAACCTAAAGAAACACTTCTGAAAAGAAGAAATAACAAATGGCTAACAAGTAGATGAAGAAATGTTCCGCATCTCTGGCTATGGTAATAGGACGACTATTATTAAAAAAAAAAAAAAACAATCTTAGCAAAGATGAAGAGAAAAAGGAACTCATATCCTATTAGTGAGGGTGTAAATTAGTGCAGACCCTGTGAAGAATGACATGGGAGTTCTTCAAATAACGGAAAGTAGGTCCACTGTAGCACCAGCTATCTCACTTCTAGGAGTACATCCAAGGTAAAGGAAGACAGGTGTGGGGTCATCCCAGCATGAGGGAGGCTGAGGCAGGAGGATGGCTGTGAGAAGGAATAGTGGAAGGGCTGTCCCAGGATTCTGGAGGAAAGTGGTGAACGTTAGGAAGTGCTTGGCATTTTGTGAGCAGCAAAATTAGAAGCACTTCTGGTCCCATGAATTTCAAACAAGTGTTACGCAGAAAAAGTTACTCAGAAAGTGTTACTTTTAGAAAGTGTGACTTTCTGTAGAAAGGATTTTCTTAATGCATTGATTAAGGGTTCTCCCCCAAGTAAATTCTGCAATCCTTAACAAGGGTAGTAAAGTTATTAAAAAAAACTTTCTCAGTCTTTGTTAAAAGTCTTTTTCTGAGTAAATTCCCTCATGTTCTGGTGTTTGTGACATTCCCACAGCTCTTCTGAAGCATGAATTCTATAATATCTGAGTTTTAAGAGAATTATTTCATAGAATTTGTTTCATGTGTGAAAGTCTTTCTCAGAGTAAGTGCTATTAGATTTGCTTCTGGTTGAGTTGCTTGGTATTTATTGAAATTTGATGTGCTGATGAAGGCCTTTCTACATTCAAGAATGTACACAAGGCCTCCATCATCTGCTAATTTGCTGATGAACCTTGGGTCGTGGCTTCTTCCTGACCAACTTCCCATAGTCACAGGCCTCCAAAGGCATGTCTCCAAGGTGAGTTCACCTACAGGTAGACAACCCTGACTTCTGGGGAAGCACTCCCCACATTTGGACAGATACAAGCTCTCTCTCTCTCTCTCTACTGCTAGGTACCTGGTGCTTACGGAAATCTGACCTGCCGCTGAAGGTCTTCCTACATCCTGTGCACACCGAGGGCTTTTCCCGGTGTGGATTCCCAGGTGCCCTTTGAATTGGGACTGAGGAGCAAAGGATTTCCCACACTTACTGCATTCACAGACTTCTTTCCTGTGTGGATTTTCTGGTGCACCCTGAGTGTTGACTTCTGGGTGTTTCCTACGTTCGCTGAGTACATAGTGTCTTTCTCCGGCGTGAATGATCTTGTGTAGAATGAGGTGAGACCCTTAGGCAAAGGCTTTGTCGCAGTCACCACAATCATAACGTTTCGCTCCTGTGTGACTCTGCTAAGGTATACTGAGTTGTGACTTGGAAATGAAGGGTTTCCCACAGTTATGGCACTGTAAGACTTCTCCCTGGTGTAGCACCTTTAGTGTACAATCAAGTGTGCCTTCTGCGTAAGGTCTGCCCACATGCAACACACACAGTACTTCTACCCTGCATGGATTCTCAGGTGCAAACTGCATAGTGCCTTTGGGGTGAAGGCTTTGCCACACTCACTGCACGCATGCTGTCTCACCAGCCCCGTGTGCATGAGGGTGTAGTTCTGGGAGAAACCTTTAACACATTCACTGTGTTCATGAAGGTTTTCTCTAGTGTATGTTCTCTGATGCCTGAAAAGAGATAATATCTGGAAAATGGCTTTTCCACATTCCTGGCATTCATAGGGCTTCTCTCTTTCATGGGTTTTTTGGTGTGTAATAGATTCTGAACAAATACCAACATTCCTTACATATATAGGGTGGGTGACTTGTATGACCCATCAGGTACATGCCGACTTTTGGTTGTAGGATGAAGGTATTTCCACATTTGTCATATTTGTGGAGGATTTCCACACTATGAATCTGGTTGAATGGAAGAATATTGGATTTGTATTTAGCACCTTGGCATTTAGAGGCCATGCAATGAAACTTTGCATTGGCTCATCAAAAGATCAACATTTTGCACTGGGCTCAAATCAATACTCAGAGGTACTCAAAAGGAATGAGCAATACAGGCAAACCAAGGAAAAACACAGGATACGTCTGAAACCCCACCATGGTGTGCAGGTTGGAGGAAGGAGCTCTTGGAGAGGTCTACCTGAGTTTCCCAGCTGTACCCACTTGCTGCCACTTAGCACTACTGAAGTCAACCCTGAAATGACACCAGTCTCTGTAATGATATACCCCAGTTCATTTGACACAGAGAAATTTTGTAAATAATCAAAAAACCCACAAAATGTTAGGAAAATGTAAAATGACTTCTGCTGTCTCTAACAACAATCTGCTTTGTTTAGTTCAAAATTAACAGGCGCCGGAGGCACTGACCATGAAGTGGAACATCTGGCCTCACTCCCGACCTTGAACACCCCCTTGTGCACTAGAATAGACAGCTAGAGGAATCTTAAGGTAAACTCCCTAACTACAAGGAACTGTTACCTCTGGGTTAAAGTGAACTGTCGGGTTACTGTAATTTGTACACGGGTAATGTGAACTGAGGAAATGAAATGTAACCACCTCAATGAGATCATAGATGTAAAATCTATAAAAGAGGAAGCTACAACCCAATACAGGGTCGATCACTGGCACTGCCTTTTTGAATGCGATTCAACCTTTGCTAGCAAAGTAAACTTTTTGTTATTTTACTTCCATTCAGCTCGTCTCTGTGTGTGTCACTTGCCAATTCCTTCCACAACACATTGACTTACTCATCATTGACAAATGGGGAAATTACACTAGAGATGACTCTTTAATGACTTTCAACACGGTGTGTCATTATCCTACCAATGACCTATTTTATACAGTACCTGGGGGATAAAACACTTGTGTAAACATCCTGCAATCTATTTTACACTGTATTTATTCAGCCATTTTTCCTTTTAAATAAGAATGTCAGAAATGGATTCTAATATTCAACTAAATGCTGTAATGACATTTATTAAACAACTGAATGCTGGACTGCAGTTACAGTCAGTCTTGGGGACTTAACACAGGATTCTGTAAGATCTTCTCTTCCAGAAACTCAGAGACTTACCAAACAGGAACACACAGCTATGGAGTCAAAAAGGGAACATGGTCAAAATATGCACAGAGCACACTGTTGGGAGGGGCAGGTTAGGGACAAGCAAATGTATTTAGGAGTGATTATCATGGTACTTAAGAGTTGGTAGAGCCTAAACTGGAAGTGAGAAATTTGTACGATGAGGAGGAACCATTTTCCAAAGAAGAGTGAGGGTAAAGGTGGAAAGATAGGAAAATCCAGTGTGAACTCAGGGAGAAGCCGACAGCTCTGTGTCAGAGCGGGGGAGACTTCGTGGTGTTTGGAAGGCTGTTATCATCCACGTTCTAAGGAGGTGAGGTAAGGCGATCTGACCATGAAGGAGCTATCGATTTTAAATCACAATTGATGGGCTTCCAATGAGGTCGCTGAAGTGCTGGGAAGAGATGACCACGTTTATATTTCCAAATGAAGACCATTTCTTTAAGAACCAACTGGAGTTTAATCAAAGAGTTAATGGTGGAAAGATCTTCATTACAGAAGGACTGCAGGTGACAAATGCAGCCTGAAGGACAGAGTTACAGTACAACCACTTTTTTCACTACTAATGATTGCTAAACCATAAAGATGAAGACTGCTGGGGTATCGCAGTGGAAGATTAGCGTGACAACACCTGAACCCAGTGATCAACCCTAACATCTCAAGAGAGCAGACTGCGCGGCTGTGCTCCTGACATAATGCAGTAGTGTGTACTGTACACAATGCCAGGTGCTCTTATACAAGATAAGAGCACAGTGGAATCAGGTCAAATTCTAGAACCTACCTGCCCAAGATAATATAATGCGAACAAACAATTTGAACCACAAGGAAATTTCCAATTTTCTAATAGTGATATTAAGACAAAACAGATGAAATCAATGCAATAATATATTGTATTAGTCTCATATATCTAAATCATTTCAACTAATAATTCAATTTTTAAAATTATTTAAAAATAATATTAAAAAGTCACCAATGAACTATTTTACTTTTTTTTTTTTTACTTATTTTGAAAAGCTAGGGTACATTTCATACCTCCAGTACATTTCTCTGGGAAATGGCCACATTTCAAGGGCTCAATAGTTACATATGGGCCATGTGTTAGATATAAATACCAGTCCACCAAAAAGACAAGCACAGACGTCTGTGTTAAGTGACACCACGAGAAAGCAAATGAATGACACTAGAATTTGTCACAATCTAGAGAACAATACACTTTCTTCAAAGTGAGACAAAAAAAAAAAA
>NW_022900931.1:66157853-66162924 GCF_012274545.1 Fukomys damarensis
GGAAAGATCTTCATTACAGAAGGACTGCAGGTGACAAATGCAGCCTGAAGGACAGAGTTACAGTACAACCACTTTTTTCACTACTAATGATTGCTAAACCATAAAGATGAAGACTGCTGGGGTATCGCAGTGGAAGATTAGCGTGACAACACCTGAACCCAGTGATCAACCCTAACATCTCAAGAGAGCAGACTGCGCGGCTGTGCTCCTGACATAATGCAGTAGTGTGTACTGTACACAATGCCAGGTGCTCTTATACAAGATAAGAGCACAGTGGAATCAGGTCAAATTCTAGAACCTACCTGCCCAAGATAATATAATGCGAACAAACAATTTGAACCACAAGGAAATTTCCAATTTTCTAATAGTGATATTAAGACAAAACAGATGAAATCAATGCAATAATATATTGTATTAGTCTCATATATCTAAATCATTTCAACTAATAATTCAATTTTTAAAATTATTTAAAAATAATATTAAAAAGTCACCAATGAACTATTTTACTTTTTTTTTTTTTACTTATTTTGAAAAGCTAGGGTACATTTCATACCTCCAGTACATTTCTCTGGGAAATGGCCACATTTCAAGGGCTCAATAGTTACATATGGGCCATGTGTTAGATATAAATACCAGTCCACCAAAAAGACAAGCACAGACGTCTGTGTTAAGTGACACCACGAGAAAGCAAATGAATGACACTAGAATTTGTCACAATCTAGAGAACAATACACTTTCTTCAAAGTGAGACAAAAAAAAAAAAACAAGGGAAAACATTTATGTATTAGAAGAGGCTAAAGATAAATATCTATCTTGTTGAATGTGTGGATAGTGGTTCTATCTCAGTACGAAAATCAAGGTCATACAGATATTATGACTAGGTACTGATAAAAAGACATTGCTCTCTTTTAGGTATATGAATATTTTTCTAGTTGGTTAAGAAAAGTCATCACATGTCAGAGATACAAACCGAGTCATTTATAGATAAAGTAATGTAATATTTTAGCAATAGGGGTTATAGATAAAATAGGATGGGCCACTATGCTTAACATTATCAAAAGAAGGGATCATTATATCATGTGTTCTATTTTGCTTATGCCTGAAAATGTTTACCAATGCTCAGTTGAAACACATCAGTTAAACACACATCTTCCATTAAAACCAAAACCTCATCTGGAAATTTGCAGGAATGGTGGAACATGTGTCCCTTTCTGGAGCTGGCAATAGTTTTTAAAAGAAGTTTTTAAATGTTACTCTTGAAGAATCTTCCATTAGACTGACATTACAGATATTCACAAAAATGTGAAACAGTGCCATCCCTCCTACTTATCTCCTCTCCCGCCTCCTCCCCTCCCTTTCTCTCTCCCTCTCCCCCGCTTCCCTTCACACCCTCCTTTTCTCCCTTCTTTGTATTTATTCTCCCTTCCTCTTTCTCACAGAGGATTGAACCCAGTGGAAAACCTGTGTCCGATCCCCCGGACCTCCACACTAAGTCGTATTGCCAGCCTTTTCCTTTTCGTACGGAAACAAGTTGCTTTCAGTAACTGGTTACTTTGCATTAAAATTACCCACATTAACACATTGAATATAGTATTATAATTGTAAGGAACTAACCTACAATTTAAGAAGTTTTCAGTTGTAATGCCTAGTCTGGAAAGTATCAATAGATATTTAACCACACGAGACTTTCTTGGGGGTGCTCAAGGACAGGGTTGTGTCCATCCTCAAAATTCAGTTTTGTCTGTACTAAGCTGAGAGGCGACAATGCCCACAACTCTCTTCACCCCAACTCTAGTTCATCAGGTCCCTTTCTTCAATGAAAAAAGAGAGGTTCAGGCAGAGGGGGCATTGGCTGACCTAGTTAACACCCACATTATACAGACGACACAACTCCCAAGAGGGAAGATGCAAAACGCAGTAGCCACTGCTCCATTGTGTCGTTATAAAAGGTTTCTTTTTTAAAAGAACGGAATCTAACCTTTTCTCAGAGAGATAGCTTTGGGGGTAGATCTATCTGTTAGGTTCAGAAATGGATGCTCTAAATCAGATAGCGCTTTTGTTGTAAGGCTGCAGAACTCTGCGAACCCCACACTTCCTGACCTTTCCGCGGTACGTGCAGGGGTTTGCAAACCGCTCCCCAGCTCCGCGGAAGCAGGGGTCCCAGTCCGGCACGCACCTACTCCCACGCCCCCCTACTTCTCCTCACCCCCATCTCTCCCTCCTCCACGTATTACAAACTCTGACACCCCTACAAGACCACATGACCTGAAAAATATCCAGTCTATCTTTTGGAATTATCTGCCAGGTGCCACACCGAACCTAAACGCCTAATTACTGCGCAGGCGCAGACCAGACTGGGAGCGGGCCGACCTAGGACATGTTGAGGTCAGAATGCCGGACGCACGACGCTGCCGCGAGGCCCGCCGGGAGTTGTAGTTGTACCTCGTGCCTAAAAGGCCCCACCCACAGGGAGTTTTAGAGGCGGACCCAGAGCCTTCTGGGAGACCGAGTGCCGCCGCCCGCTTCCGCGTTTTCTCCGGCCCGGATCCTCCCGCGTGCGTTCTGCCCAGGTGAGCCCACTTTGCCAGCTACACTGCCGTATCTGAGCCGCAATTCTATTTTCCTCCCAGCATTCTGGTAGGCGTCCCTGGAAGACGGGCCCCTTTGGTGACCCCCAACGCCTCTCTCGCGGGAGTGCCCTCAGCAAATGCTGTGCTGCGTAGACCCTGAGTGGTCAGAGCTGACCTGGGGCGTTCAGGTGGCGGTGGGAGCGCCGAGGAGGCGCCAGACTTAGCCCGGAGTTCAGGACCCACTTCCCGGGGGCAAGGACAATTCCACCGCGTCCAAATGAAACCCAGGTTCTCTGCCCTAAACCCGCCCTCTCACAAGTCTTTTCCTTGTCTCTTATCCCCCACCTCCTCCCCACTAAGCTTCTAAGCGCTCAAGCCAATACTTTGGAGTTGTCCCGAATCTTCTCTTTCTCTCGTCCACATCCTCCCGCAATCGAGTCTTGTGCGAATCCCACCGGCTCTGTCTCCAGAGGAGCTCCAGAATCCGACCATTTCTTCCCGCCCTCAGGCCCCTGCTGCCTCCCCTGTGCTCTCCCAGTCCTCAGGGATCAGTGTAGGGGCCACCTCACTGTTGTTTCTGCCCTTGCCTCTTGCCACTGTTGCAGGCCAAGGGGTCCCATTAAAATATAAATCAGGTGAGGTTGGTGGGAGCAGGAGATGGAAGGCCACACAGAACTTGGAACATCCAGAGCAGGGTTGTAGCAGGGGTGGGAGTGAATCTGATGAGGCCTCTAGGAGATGAACCCAGGACTAGGTGACTGTAGGTTTGGAAGGTGCGAAACGTGAGCCCTGTTCTGCAGAAGTACTGGGGAAAGGGCTGCTCTGGGGACTCAGGGAAACAGCTCAATAACTTCCTGTCTTGGCTGGCAGTGGCAGGTCAGTTTGGGAGCTGAAAAGGTGGAAGGGCAGCCAGTGGGGATCTTCATTTGGGTGTTTGGAGGACCAGGGTGGTGGAAATTGTGATTTATTAGAGTCACCACAGTGAGAATAAAAAGAGAGGTTCTGGGAAGGACCATGGAGAGCCCTTCTGAGAGCCTGAGCATGAAGACAGCAGAGGGAGGACTGAGTCAGAAACGGGGAGAAAAAATTCAGAGGGCTGTGCTCACCTGTGACAGATGTGCTGATGTCATGACAGGTGAGTCCTGAAGGCTGTGTAGAGAGAAGAGTGCTCTGAGCAGAGGGCAGAGCGGTGCCAGCGTCTGGAGGCAGGTGCGCTCCTTTAGAGAGCAGTGTGGCAACGATGACAGTGGGAGAGGTGGCTGTGGTTCAGAGAAAGTCAGAGCACCCGGGGCCTCACGGGCAACTGACATTTATGGAAGAGAGAGTTGATCGCTGAGAAGATGCCGGGCAGGGTCCCACTGCCGCTATGTGCAGGTGCGCGAGTACCGAGGCGCGGAGGTGGAGGTGGGGCGTCCGCTGACGGCCCAGACTAGGTTGCCCGCTGTGGGGATGGTGAGAAGTGCTCGGCTTCTGGATTTGTTTTGAAGCTACAAACAGAATGTGAGCATATTCCATCCTCAGCGGGGCATTGAAGGGGAAGGTGAGGCCTGACGGAGGGCAGCAAGCCTGGTCCTGGACCTCAAGGCTTCCGGCCTGAGCCCTGGAAGGGTGGAGCTGCGCTTTGCTGCAGGGGAAACCTCTTCACTTAAAGGAACTGGGGTTTGAGATACCCGTCAGATATCTGGCACTGGTCCCTGGCCTCGTGGTACAGACAGTAGAAATACAGTCAGAAAATAATTCTGAACATTCTGATTAAATGACCTGCTCTGAATGGTTAGGGGCTACTGCAGTGGTCCAATCTGGAGATGAGGAGGGGCACTGAGCCGGGTGAGTCTCTACGGGTTCCTCAGGCCAGCAAGACCAAAAACAGTGTGGCTGGAAGGCTGCAGCCCCAGCTGGGCGGGGAAGGATGAGGCAGGAAAGGGAGTTCGAGGGGTCGAGCAGGGATGGGTTTGCTCGAGTCTCCACAAAACCTTGCGCATCTCCGACAGGTGTGGCCCGGGTGGAGGCAGAGCTGCGGTCCTCTGCCCCTCAGAGGCGGCGAGCAGGGCCCATTTTAGCAGACTGCGTCCTGTCCTCCGGAACAAATCCTCTTGGTCCTTTCGCTGAACAGAGCGCAGTGCCCTGACCTCTCTCCGGTCTTAAGAGTCACTGACTCCCTCCTCTCCTAAGCTCTAAACTACCCACAGGGCCACGTCAATCACAGCCGTCCTGGCCCTCAGATCAGGGATAGCAAGGAGCTGTGCACTGGGTCCTTACAGGCACCCGCGTCCCTCCGGAACGGACAGCCCTAGTTCTGAGGGTAACCTGCTTCTCTCCCTCTTTCCCCCTGAAAGCAGCTCTTCTCCGGTGCACAAAGGGTCCACATCCCAGCCTTCCCGCAGACGGTGGCATCCTCGCACCGGAACCGGGTAGAAACCTCCAGTCCCCGGCAGGACGAAGCTCCTCCCCCCGTGCACACCGTTCCGGGTCCGCGCCCGCCCGGTGACCCCGCGATGCCC
>NW_022900931.1:66163357-66164101 GCF_012274545.1 Fukomys damarensis
CACGCACATCGTGACCGGTGAGCGCACGTGCGGCAGAGGGAGGGCAATGGAGGAGTGGGGCGCATGCGCCGCAGGGGGCCGGGCTGGGGAAGGAGACCGTGGGCCGGGCCGAAGGGGAGGAGCCTACTGAGGATACAGGAAATGCGTGTGCTCCATTTGGGCTACGGAATAGGGATGGATTTGCAAAGTTCAGATCCTGCCATCCTTCTGGACATATAAACATGGCAAATGGAGGGATAGACGGACTACTCTTTAGAGGTTAGGGATGGTTGTCTACTTAGTGAATGAAAAAGATGTCATTTTTTAAAAAATCAAAACGCTTAATTTTTAGTGGCAGTCTTTGTGTCTCCCTTCACAACGCGAGGGCTGTGAAGCAGTTCTCCCATCTGAGGTCTGTAGCTAGGCACAGTGGCACACGCCAGTAGCACCAGCCACCCCGGAGCCTGGGAAGGACCACGGATTTGAGCCCATGCTGGGCAGCTTCTCTAGACCCTGTCGCTAGGGAAATACACGAAAGGGGTGGGGAGGGAGCTCAGTGGTGGGGCGCTTGCTGAGCCTGTGCGCCCTTGGGTTCCAATTGCAAGAGCCGCACAGATAAGTAAGTAAATACATACAGAAAGTAAAAATAATACAGAAGAGAACGAGGAAAGGTGCAGCAGGGTGCGCCGAGTTGCGGCAGCCGGGCCCGCGCTCACCCGCGTCTCTCCGCAGGCCACAACGCAGACGACATGGCCGAGACGGTGC
>NW_022900931.1:66164633-66203064 GCF_012274545.1 Fukomys damarensis
GGCGCGGCTCAGGGTGCGCTGGTGGCTGTGGGGAAATCGGCAAAGTCACCCCCAGGGCGGCACGGGTCGTCAAGGTCGCCCTCTGGACGCCTCCCTGCCAGTGTTTCCGGCCCGGCAGGCCGCACCTCCGTCTCATCCCCACCCCACGCGGCTCCAGGCACCCGGATGTTATGGGGACCCCTCTCCTCACCCGAACCTTGTGGGTGAGCCTGGGTTAGTGACTAAAGCTCCCTGACCCTCCCTGTTCTCTGAAAATAAAATCAAAGCGCTGTTGGAAGGACTTGGTGCCGTGCTGACTAAATGGTGGCCACTTGGCCGATCATAGCAAAGTTTGGCCACCATGGGGCTTTGGTTTGGGGGTTGCTGTCCAAGCAGTGTGGAAAGACGAGGCCTTGAGCTCCCGGCCTGACCCTTGGGAAGACTCAGGGATCTCTGACCCCTCTAGATTTGCTGCCTCCCTTACCGCGAATGCCCTTCCTTTGTCATCTCCCTGCTCAAATCCGCCAGTGTCCTCGTATAAGCTTTCCTTGATTCCGTCCTCCCACCCCACCCAGCCCTTGGTGTGGGGCTCTTCTGAATCCCAGCCCCACAGTCCTCTCTTGGCTGTGTGGCCATCTGACATTTTTCGGTGTTGTTCTACCCTCTTGGACCCATGTCTGAGGACACAGACCAGATCCCTCACCCATTGGATAATATACTATCAGTCATTCAAGAAATACTTATTGTACGGGCTTTTCTGGGCATTGGTTAAAAAATCTCCTGGAGCCTACAGTCTTATGGGATAGAGGTAACGAATATATACTGCCAGGTGGTGAGGAGGGCTGTGAATAAAAAGTAAAGCAAGAGAAGAGGGAAAGTGTCAAGTGTGCTGTTTTAGTTTGGGAGGCCAAGATGTCTTTGAGGAGGTGTGCAATTTAACTCTCATATTCAGAGACGAAAATAAAACAAAGAGGTTACTAGCGTTTATGGAGAGCTTGTGTCAACAGAGACCACAAGGCCAGCTGGAAAAAGAAGACACACATACTTAACACAAGACAACCTGAAGACACTGAAGAACTATCCAAGTGGCCAGTATCCCAGAGGAAGGAGTCTTTTTTCTTTTTGAGGCAGGGTCTCCCTGGGTAGTTCAGGCTGGCCTTGAACTTGCAGTGATCCTCTTGCCTCTGCCTCCTGAGTGCTAGGATTACAGGCCGGAGAACCTTTTTCTATTGGAGAAGCCAGAAGACTAAGGAAGCAAGCAGGAAGAATAGGCCAAGAGGTGGGATCCTAAACTGAGCTTTTAATTGGGTCATGAGTGGGACAGGAGACAGAAGTCTGCAGCTAGTAAAGCAGACAGGCCACAGGGACCAGAATCTGGGAGGAGATGGAGGAACACTGGGGTGACCTCAGCATTACGCTTAGACTTTCCCCTTGGTGATCTCATAAAATTTGGTAAAATGACTAGGTTCTCACAAGGAGAGACCTTAGACCTACAGGTAGGGCTGAAAAAGGGTTACAAAACAAGTAAGGGTCAACTGGAAGTCAGACCATCCACAAAAGGACCAACCCAGTTTCAAATTCAAAGCCAGACTGGATTGGTTAATGGGGCCCATCGCTATGTGCTTACAAGAAAGGGAAAATAGGATATTCCTAGCCAATCGAGCCTGTTTACACTTAAACTTATTGAAATTAAATTTAAAACGGCTCAGTAAGTGCTGTATAGCCACACGTGACCATAATGAACAGTACAGTCCACAGAAGGTTTCCATCATCACTGTGCAATGCTGTTCTAGACTGTTCTAGACTGTTCTAGACTGTCCCTGAACCCAGAGGAAGACTATTCGAGCTATAGCTCCAGAACATCTCTATTTTTTTTGACACAAAATACTGCATTCAATAAAAAGTTAACAAGGAAGCCAGGAGGTATGACAAAATAACAACACCAAGAGGAAAAACAAAGCATGGAGAGGCTCACAGGTCACCCAATCTAGGAATTTTAGGCGCACAATTTAACTCTCATGTCCAAGAGATTAGATGCTGAAGTGGAAAATTTCACAACTGAATTAGAAAACATGACAAAAAAAAAAAAGGCAGACAGGAGTAACTAGGACCAGACATATCCTACCACATACAACTATAAAATGACATACAGTGCAATTTGCTCTGCTCTCTCCACATCCAGGTCGTCTTCCGGGCTGCCAGCAGTCTTGGCTAAAATGATCTCAAGCCCATCTCCCCCTGCTTGGCTGTGTGCTCAGAGACAGCAGCTGTACAGAGGCAATGGCTTTCCCTAGGGTCTGCCACAGACTTCCCCATAGGTGTCTCACGTTAGCAGAGGGTGTGCTCAGCTTTTCAGATTTCTCTCAAACTCCATCTTGTCCACCCACACCTGTTTTAGACCCCTGAACAGTTTAGTAACACTCAGAGCATCACCTCTCAGCTTGCACCACGTTTGTATAAAGCCTCAGTCTCCCAGTGAGCCCCTGAGCCCCCTACTTCCCTTCGGCCATCTTCCTCCAGCTGCACTCTGATGCAGCTAGAGATCGTTTTAGACTCTGGGTCGTAGAATCTTTCTCCAGAGCATGCTTACTCTTGCTTGTAGCAGGTAGATCGCTCTCTTCTGATCAGAGATTGATGCAATTTGGAGTCTGGTTTCAATTCTCATGAAGGCTCATCGATTTCCAGCTCACGCTTACTCTAACTTTCCAAGTTCCAGAAAGATTTCATTGTTTACCAGGGATCTTCTTTGGCAGGCCGGAACCCACAACTTTCAGTCCTCTAGCCCCATGAGACCTGTGGATGTGCTACCTAGCTTCTGTCTGCTTGGACTCAACAATCCATTTGAAGAAAAATGTCCAAATACAGTACTGGGCTTATGTCTCATGGCACCCTACTCTTTTTTTCCTTTTTTTGGTACCGAGGATTGAACTCGGACCTTGTGCCTGTGGGGCACCATTTTATACATCTACTGTGCACACTTTCTTTCCATGGGCTCCAAACACTGTGAAGCTTTTCCATTTTTTTTCTCTTTTCAAACCATCGGCCTGGCAAATCACTGTCAGAATCGTGTCGCCTGGAGAGTTTGCCAAACCCTGGTCTAATGCCTGCACCCCCAGAGGTATAGGATGCTACCCGCCAAGGGACTCCTGCACAGCCCTTGTTTGTCCCCTGACTGCCAACCTGTCTCCAAGCCATGAGCCACACCAGAAGGTTATTTGCTCTGGGACCTCACCAACTGCAAGAAACGTCACCCAACCGATGACTCAGGAGTCCCCATGCCTTCCCTGGGCCCATGTACCCCACCCCACTGTCCTCTTCTAGGACATTTCTTCCGGTCATATTTCTATCCCTGTGACAAAATACCTGAGGTAAACAACTTATGAAGAGATAAAGGTTGGTTTGGCTCATGCTTTTGGAAGGTTCAGCCCACAGTCACCTGGCCCCGTCTCTCTTGGGCCTGTGCTGAGTGTGTCATGGTGGGAGAACATGGCGGAGGAACGATGCTCACCTCAGGGAAACCAGGAAACAGAGAGCAAGAAAGAGGAAGGGGCGGGAAGCAACATGCACCCAAGGACACACCTCCAATGACAGAGTTCCTCTTACTCTTCCCTGCCACCCAGTTTTCACCACCTCCCCAGAGCCCATTAGGTTCTGAATCCATAAATGGATTAACCCACCCATGAGTTCAGAGCCACTGGGATCTGATCACCTCCGAAGGCTCCACCTCTGAAAACAGCCGCACAGGAGGCCAAGTCTTCAGCAGTGAGCTTTTGGGGGACACTGAAGATGTGAACTATAACATCCGTCGTGTTGCAGGAAAACCTAGTTTTCTCTGTGTTTGGCACCGGGGGCGTCTTTTATGCTTGAGGAGCGCTTGCTGTTGTGGAGGTCTTGGGAGAAGCGGATCTGAAACTGTTGGGTGTGGTCGCTGGATCACCCAGGCGGGGATGGCTCCCTCTGAGAGTCGGCAGTCGTGAACTGGGTCTGAATCCACGTGGGGGACCCTGATGGGGAATGTGCAAGGAACAGGGTGCATGAGCTCTTCCCACCACAACCACAAGGACTGTGTGTTCGGGCAGTCTCGGGGTGGCCCTTTGCCAGTAGAAGTTGTTGGGTGTCCTACCCCTTGCATGGGTCCAGTATGGGGACAGCAGGACCCCTATGTCCCCTGACTCCAGATTGCTAGGATGTGAATGTCAAGCACTTGGGTCAGCCCCGAGGAGATGGAGGACCTGAAAGACAGAGCAGGGTGTGGCCTTAGGAGTGGCCCCTGCACAGTCCGTGAGCTGGCCCCTTCCCCGTACCTGGGCCTTCCATGCCTTCTGTCAACCCCAGCCCCTGGGTGAGGCCCCTCCCTACCTGCCACGTGCGTACAATGATAGTATCTCACAAGAAGTCTTCCCACAAAGGAAAATGTTCTCATCCCCCATCCTGGCTTCCTTGGTACTGGCGGAGCGGCTAGTGGTCAGGCAGTTCCTTGGGAGGTGGCCCAGGCCCCTCGGTTCTCTTCCTGCACCCTGTGGGCTGGTCTGGGTGTAGGGATAAGAGGACCATGGTATATGTTGGCCCCATCGACAAATCAAAAGAAATAATTTTAGAATTGACACCTATCTTAGGCGGAGGGGTCAGAGGATGAGGACACAGGCAGCTTTTCCTACGGGGCATCTCCACTTCTCATGTCTGTGGCTGCTACCAAGCTTGTTCCTCATGTAGCTTCCCAAAATGAACGCTCAGGACCTCCTGAAGTCATTTCCTGCAGCGCTCTCACCCTGCACACTCACAGTAGGATTTGGGGTGGGCAAGTCTAGGGCCCCTGATGTTACTTGATTAGTCCCTTGTCTCAGGGTCAAGGGCCAATGCAGACGGCTGGAGATGTTCTGTGTCGGGCTGTCCCAGACTTTTCCCTCCCTGCCAGGAGCTTCCCTTCCCCAAAGCCACTACCAAGGCAGTAACTCTCCTCACTCCGGCTGAGTGGTAACCTGTCTGTGACCCCTCCCACCGGTTCATCTTTCGCTTACATGGTGTCTCCTCGTTGTGCAGCTCATTATCCCGCCCTGCCTTCCCCGTTCCTTTCCTTCCTTCCTCCCTGTCTGTCCTCACTTGGAGTTCTCGGAGTGTCTCTCTCAGAGCAGGAGGGTCTGGAGTCCAGGACATGCCTGAGACGCAATCTTGTTTCTTCTGGGCCTTAGCCTAAGTGTGGCCACTAAAGAAGCTTCCAGAAGGGGTGGCTGAATTCACACTCATCTGGAAAGGTGTCTTGAACAGTCAAAGCGGCCATTGAGACTTGGGGCCCCAGACAGAGCCCCAGACTTGAGTGTGATGCTTGTGGTTTTCTGGTGTCATTAAGTTCAGCTAAGGTTGCAGCTGGACCTGCCTGCATTTTCAGCCCATTGTCTGATTTCCCATGAGCTCTTCGTTCATACTTTCTGAATGAGCTTCGACTTCTGAACCATTCAGCCAACCCTACAGGCCTCCCCTGTATCTATCAAATCTCCCTCTCCTTGCCCCACCACAGTTTCCCCCGGCCTCACCTGGCCTGCTCAGCCCCTCATGACAACTCTGTCCGTCCTGTGGGCCACTGAGGTCACAGAATCCTTTTCCCGGTCTGAGTACCTGCTGTTCATGTAGAATGGAGGAAGAGTTAGAATGTGTTTCTGTCCCTCATCTGCTAAAAATATAAGCTCTCCACCAGCCTCCTAACACTTTGTTCCTCCATTTGGGCTGAATCAGGACTTTGACAGCTCCAGGCACAAAACAGAGACACCGTGTTCTGTTGTCCAGACCTCGCTGGCAGCTCAAGGAAGGGAATAAAATCCAGAGGAAAACATCAGCCCGCTGGGCAGTGAGGGGAGGAGGGAAGGAACCCGACACAGTTTTGTAGAGGGGAAGAGTCAGCCCTGACAGCAAAGAAGTGGTCTGTGAGGAAGATGCCTCCGAAGCTGAGCCTTCCGAGGGCGAGGTCGGGGACATTCGGGGGAGACGGAGGAGGAGGTTGGACGCCCCTTACCAGCAGCACCTCTGTCCTGAGGACAGAATGTCACCAACCCCACTCCACCGCCTTTAGTTTGAATCTGCGACAGCCGAGCTCTGTCTGCAGAGGGCGCTCCGTCCACCGTGCCTGAGTTGGGATGCACCAAATTGCCGTCTGGGAGCTCTCCGCGGTGCTGATCCACAGCCGGGCTGATTTGAGGCAACTCGCTGTAAGTGCCCTGGACCCAAATTCATGGGCCCAAGGTCCTGAGGCTCAGGCCAGCAGAAGAGTTGAGCCAGAGGGCTTCAAAAAAAGCAGGGTCCTTCTTGGAAGGGAGCTGGGGAGGAAGTGGCAGTGGGAAGAGCCATCTCCTTGTTTCCCCTCCCAACCCTCTTGTTACCCTCGGTTCATTCTTTAGAATTTCTGGTGACTGATAAAGGGACAGGAATAAAAAGGAACTTTTCTGAAGTTCTGTATTACACTGATGTTTCTGGTCCTCAGGTCACGCTTAAGTTGCAAGTTAAGTTGCAAGAGATGAAGAAACAGATGGGTGTTCACTGGAGCTCCCTGAGTGCCAGGCCCAGGATGTGCCTTTCTATATATTGCTCCATCAAACTCTCACAATCTCTGAGAGAGGTTGCTTGATAATTCTTATTTGAGCCGGGCCTAGTGACTCCACTGTAGCTCATTGTGAAGGCCTTGGGTTCAATTTCCAGAGTCACACACACGCACAAAACCCTACGTCATTGGACAGTGAAAAGCCGAGACTTGACATGGTAAGTGGCCTTCACAGGGTCTCTCACATCACTGGTGCATCTTTGGGAGTGGAAGTGCAGCCACTCTCACCCAGTACCAGAGACAGAGTGCTCCTGGGTCACCTTGCTCCCAGATTGCCCCCCCTCAAATTACAGAAGATAAACATTAGGAAAGTTTTCCAGGGCCAGGGATTTAGCTCAGTGGTTCGGTGGCCTGCCTTGCAAGCACAAGGACCCGAGTTCAATCCCCCATACCAAAAAAACAAAAAATTTTTTTTCCATCTGAAAAAATGGGCCAACAGGCCATACTCTAGGAATGGCAGCCCAGCGAAGAGTAGGAGAGCTGCCCAGTAGAGGGGGAATCTCCAGGTTCAAGGTCATGTCTCCGAGGACTGTCTCCTGACGCTGTCTTCTCACTGGTCCAGGACACTCCGTTTCCAGTGGACGCAGCCCAGCCCACGATTACTGAGCAGCTGTCACTTAGCACGTTCCACGGCAAGGTCCCGAGAGGAGGAATTGCCCAGTGAATTTCTTCGTGTCTTAGGGGAGCTACCAAGCTAGTCACCCAGCACTGCAGAGTAAGATCCCGGTGTGAACTGCAGGGAGAACGTAACTTCTGGAGAATATCAGGTCAGCTGTGGAGGAGGCTGGGAGAAGCTGAGCTTCTAACTGGAGAGCGTGCAGAGATCAGTGATGATAACCAGAAATACTGGTAAAATGTGTTCCCTTCCCACCTTGGGGTGGAAACTGTGAGCTGTTAGCAAGATGCATGTTGTCTGATTGCACCCAGGATTTAGAAATTTGATTTGTGAAGCAAACTACTATGAGGACCGCTCGAGGTGTTCACTGTGGCCGCACGCTGCACTCAGCGCTGGCCCGGCACCCGCGTCAGAGCAAACCTGCTCTGCGGAACTGCCGCGGTGCCTTGTCTGTAAGCTGAGGCGGACACCGTCGCCCCACAGGCCCCTGGGAGTTCCTGTGGGGCAGGGCACTGGGGACTGGGGGTCCTGGGTCGCTCCCCTTCTGCCAGGCGGCTTCCTTCCAACATTCCTGCCCTGGGCTGCTCCTTGAGTTAATTGTGGTCATATTGTCTTAAAATTATTTTTTTCAAACTTGTCAATGAAAGATGGCTATCAGAACATCAGCTGTCTCCTAGCTAGCAATATTTTCATGTATTTTGTTATGAAAAATATCCTTACCATTCACAGTGTATAATCACCTCTCAGTTCAAGAGACAGAATGTGAAGGCACCCAGTGAAACCCCTCTGTTTCCCGTCCAATCCAATCTTCATGAGTTACCTGGCCTGTGTGAAGATTTGAGATCATCTTTTTCTCCTGCCTTTGCCTGTAAACATAGTACTTGTGTGTATATCCTTAAATATAAATGAGTACTTTAACATTTCATATAGAGCAAGGTAGTAATGTGGTTTGGTTTTGTTTTTGAGATAAGGTCTCACCCTGTAATTCAGGCTGGCATTGAACTCTCAGTATTGTGCACCACACTGGTAATGTGTATTTTGAGTTATCAAGTAGAATACGCAAATTTTCTTTTCGTGAATGTTGACATAATATACAATGTGTTTCCTTTTTGCATTTTGCCTTCCTTGTTGTTACACTTTACGTGTTTTGAAGACCACGTAAAGATGTTTTGAAGACCATGTAAAGATGATCCTTGGCATTTCAGGGTTTGACTTTTGATTGTTTTGGCTCAAGAGTAATAAACACTTGGTAGAAAATGTAGTTTGAATTTTAAACTTTGACCTTCTCCTGTGCTACATTAGGCAACACAGTACCATCTCGTGGTGCTGGGCAGTGCCAGGGATGCCACCTCCCCCAGTCAGAAATTCTGAGTGAACAGCACGCATTGTATAGTGTGCTGTGCAATTCATTGTAGTGGTCAGTGGATTAAGTGTGTTAAAAGCATTTTGAATTTATGATATTTTCAATTTAGAATAGATTCATTGAGAATAATCCCATCTTAAACTGGTGAGCACCTGCAGTTGAAATATTAATCCAAGCTGATTGTTTTTAACTGAAACATTTATCCAATTGTATTTCACATAAATATTCCATATTAAATTGGTTTTAATACATGTCACCAATTTACATTGCTTTATATCTCCCCATTGTTGCCTTCTTTCAGTTGACTAAGTTTTTATAGTACGCTAACTATTGTTAGTTGCATACTATGATTCTAACTCTTTCAGTCATTGTCATAAAAATTACAGCATGCACAATTAATTTACTGAAGTATTTAGTAATTGAAAACCTCTCTCTCCTTTGGCAGAATATGTAGATATTGGGAAATGTAAATCTTCTTACTTCCATTTGTACTTAGCTTATTATTGTCAAGAATTCTAAAACTATCTTTTGATTTATTCCTCAGATAATAAATTTCCCCATTTATTTGCTTCAAAAGTTCTTTTTTTTTTTTTGGTACCGGGGATTGAACTCAGGTCCTTGCGCTTGCGAAGCAGGCCACCGAACCGCTGAGCTAAATCCCCGGCCCATTGCTTCAAAAGTTCTTTATTGGATTTTCATTTGAGCTTCTCTGTGAAATATGGATTACATATTGATGTTAAAGATAGTTCTTCCTCCTGCTCTGTGTGGTCATCACTGTCAATTCAGCTGTCCATTAAACTGCTCTCCTTCTGAAGGTAATCTGTCTTTTTTCTCATAGTTGCTCAGATTTTCTCCTTGTCTTTGGTTTTGACTTCCCTGAACCCAATGCAAACTCAACGTGAGGATATTCTCCTGTGAAACTTCCCATCCGAGGCAGGGCCAGAGTCTGGACTTTCATTTCTAGGACCACATGCAAGACTACAAGACCAAAATTCACATTTTTCAATATAAGCAAATGACTTTTGAGAGTTTTGTCATTTCATCTTAGATCTGCTTAGTTCTCTGGGTTCATACTTTCCCCCAACTTGTAGCCTAGGTAGTTCCTATTTTCCTTTCAGGTTTTCTATACTCTTTGAGTGGAGGCTTCTCCTCTATTCATTTTTCCCCCCAGAGGATTTTGTTGCTTTCAACCTGAAGCTCGATAAGAATGGTTAAGTCTGTCATAATAAACATTATAGCAAATTCCCTATGATGAGTATTATCGTTATGTACACCTAAAATGTACCCCTAAATGTTTTGACTCAAAAACCCAAAGTAATAATCATAGCTCAGGGGCCGGGGATTTAGCTCATTTTTTTCTGCCACCTGCCTCGCAAGCACAAGGGCCCGAGTTCGATCCCAAGTACCAAAAAATTAAAATTTAAAAAAAAATCACAGCTCAACTGACAGTACTGCAAATGGGGTTTGGAGAGTGGAGATTTGGGATCAGTGTCCTCTAGTACTACCCCGGCATTCCTCCACTCCTTTCCTTGTGGATTCTATAAAGTTCAAGAATTAACCATGCCATTTTTCTAAGCTTGGGTGCTGCTTAAAATCTTTCCTTGTGTTTGTTTTAGCACTTAAAGATCTAAATTAGTTCAGCCTTAAAGAAAGGGGCGTATGGGTTCCGTCTGCAGCCTACGCACGCAAGTCTGACTTTGCACCAAGATTTGAAGAACAAGATGGTGCAAACCAGATGAAAGTGAAGTGGTGTGGCTTCCAGGGGGAGGTTTGAAATCATAAGCACCCTGAAAGGAACCAGCGTGAGAAGTTTAGGGAAAGGAGAGCCGGGAAGAGACCATGGGTGAGTGGGTACCAGGCAGATTATGAAGGACTTCAAATGTGAGAGGCGGTGCGTGCTGTGTATCGTTACAGCCAGGGAGTCACGAATCCATTTGAGCAGGGCAGAGTCTGGCGCAGCCCTTGGGCTGCTAGATGGCCTCTCTGGCCATCTCATGAATGAGATGAGGAAGGAAATGGAGCAGAAGAGATATGTTGGAAGGATGGGCAGATAAAGGTGGGGCAAAGAGGTTGCAGAAGACAGCAGATGCCACGTCATAAATCAAATCCCAGTCTTTCCCGGCGAGGCTGTGAAGAGTTCTGGGGAGGGCAGAGATGCCAGTGTGCTGCTGCCGGCTTCTCTGCACCTGGTCACCCAGCTCGGAAGACTCGCCCGTGGGAGCCTCTCTGGTGAAGGGAGCCCCGAGCTCACCCCGACAGGACCTCTTTCCCAGTGTGGTTTATTTAATGCTCATAACAATTTTAGGTGGCACACATGATCTTAGATTCACAGAACAGGAAACCAAGGCACAGAAAGATGAAGTGAACTGCTTAATAACAAAGTCTTAGTCCTGGAGTTGGGGGTTTGAACCCAAGTCCGTCTAATCCCGGTCAGCTGTCCTTCTAGGGATGCTCTTAACAATAAGGTTGACACTGTCCCCAGAGCTCTTCATGTGCCAATAGTTAGTCCCTGACTTCTCCTTTCCCCCAGACAGGCTGTGCATCCTCCTGCCAGCGTGGACCCGTGGGTGCATCTTCACTTGCTTGTCTTGATGTCTGAGTACTACTCTGTGCTCCTTGTGGCCTTGTGGTTCGGAGGCTCTTGTGACTTCACATCACAAAACTTCATTTCCCTAAAGCTGAGAGAGGCATAATGGAGTTCCTGTTGTTCCCCGCCAGGCAAGTCATCTCCAACAGGGGGCGCTTTCGTTTGAGGGTTGTCTGGCCAGGGCTTCTGCTTGGAATCCTGAAGGGGAGAAAGGGCAGTCACAGCAGGAACATAGAGGTACGGGTGGTGTGAATTCTTAAAGCCAAGTTATAGTGTTCATTGTCTCAGCATCTATTTTGAGTATACGTTGAACTCTCTCATCCTTGGTACAGTTTCTTGTTCTCACCTCCTCCCAGTTCCTCAGGTGATTACTTTGGATATCTGCCTTATAAACCACCTCCCGGTGCCCACTTCCCCATGGGACATCGAGATACAACTTACTCGACTTGACCCTTTGGCCACCGCATCCCACATGGCCAGTGCAGGATCTGCGTCTCAGTCACAGCACGACTCCACAGAATTCCACTTGTTTCTAAACCCACCCATTAGAATTCCCAAGGGAAACCTACTCAGATAACACCCTGGACCCCAATAAAGGCGTTTTAGGCTTCACGACTTCCCACCACCCCTTCTTCCCACTGGTCCTGTGAAAGCGTGCTGCCCTGTTCTCTCCGGGGTCTGTAAGTAAGAAAGTTGCTTTGGTTGCCTCCACTGTTTCACCCGACTGACATGGCCAAACCTGACTCCCTCCTGGCCAGGGCTGTCCCGGAGAGCAGCTAACTTGGTAGGAATGGAATGGACACTGCCAGATGAAACACGGGGCATCTGGCAGCATGAACAAGTTTCCTGGGAGAGGGACCCTGCTCGTGGCTTGGAATTTGGCATTAGGCTTTCACCAGAACTGTCCTGTGGAAGGCATGCTGAATGTGTACGAAATCATATCCCGTGGACTCTCAGCAGGGCAGGGCTAGTTTATATCTGGACCTCTAGGCCAAAATACAGAGAAATGCAGCACATAGTTCCTGAGGAGAAGATGGCTGATAGGCTGTTTGATCCTAGAGTTTATATTCTGGCAAATTAAATTCAAACATAGGGATATAAAAATATTTTCAGAGACACACAAATCCTGAGAAACCTCAGTACATAAGGGAGGGAAGGAGGAAGGTGGAGGGGGGGGGCGCACACAGGGAACTCCTGTGACATGTATGAGATATAATGAAGACAGAATATTTCAGTAAAACCTGAAGCGCATATTTAAAAAGACAATGAATAGAAAATCTTAGGTATATTAGTGATAACCCAGAATTAGTTATTTGCAGATCTGCAGAGAATATGTTGATATTTTAGAGAGCAGAAGAGAGATCAAGAGTTAAGAAGATGATAAAAGTACATCGAAGTTCTTTTAGGTATGAGACAGAGGGATTAGCCAGGTGTCATAGCCCACACTTGTAACCCCAGAACTCTGGGAGGTTGAGACAGGAACCCACTAGGGAAGCTCAGGGAAAAAAAAAAACAACAACAAAAAGCTGGCTGGAGTTGTAGTTCAGTGCAGTGGGCCTGGACTCAGACCCCATTACCACACACACCAAAAACCCAGGGATTGATTTTTAAGTAAGGAAGAACAAAAAAGATGAAATACTGAGGAAGTGGAACCAAATGATAGTTAAAGGTAAATTAAAGAGACATCTCCATATGTCAAAACCCATAATAAATACTGATAGCAATAGCACAAGCTCAACAAAATGTCTAAAATTTCATTCTTAAAAACCTGGTTATACAAAAATATCACCATTGAAGCCAAAGCACATAAAATTTTGGTGGGAAAGACATTTGAAAAAATATCAAGCTGTAACCAGTCACAAACTGGTGTAACTATATTAATATCAAATCATACTTTACCACAAAAGGATAGAGAGGATCACTATGTGTGATGAAATGTTCAATTTGCTGAGATTTAATACTTCTAAAATGATTTTAATTTTAAAGCACATCAGCTATAAGAAATACATGTCATAGATCTAAGGGAAGAAGGGCCAGTGGTGTAGCTCAGGGGCACTGCACCTGGCAAGTGCAAGGTCCTGACTTCCATCCCTGATATCAAAAAAAAGAACAAAAGAACAAAGGAAAGAAACTGACAAATATATTACCACAATGTAAGACTTCAATACACCTCTCTCAAGTACTGACAGGTAAGGACGATCAATCATTCAATATTTGGACTTGGGGACTACCTAAACTATGCATCATTCTCACACACACAGGAAGTGTTATAGGCCACATATCAGGTCACGGCAAAATTTTGAAAGTTATCATAAAAGCCTTGCATTTTGACTGAACAACATCTAGCTAGACTCTTCCATGGAAAGGTGTTTATAAATCTCCATACATTAGGAACTTCGTGATGCCAAATAGTCTAAGAGTCAAAGAAAGATTCACAATTGGGTTTTAACAATATCCAGAAGTGAATGCTGTTAAAATAACCGAAATAAACAGCTTCAGAATGGATGAGATGGGGATGTGCCTCAGTGGCAGAGTGCTCGCCTAGCGTGACCAAGGCTCTGAGTTTGATCTCCTCTATGGCAAGACAACCAGCCAAACAAAACGTGGTGAAACTTTTGAAATGGAGCCCAAGTGGTATTTTGAGAGAAACGTATCCATAGTTACTTTCATAAAGAAGAAAGTTACACATTAAGAAGCTGAATATTCAATTTAAAACTTTGTAAGAAAACACTAGAATTAATCAAAGCAAATAGAAAATGCTGAGAAAACGCAAATAAAAAGAAATACAACAGAAAACAAAGATACGGTGAAAAAAATTCAACATTCCTAAAAGTTGGTTCTTTGAAACTGATAATGAAATGGATGAACAATTAACAAGTTTGGCTAGAAAAAAGAGGGAAGTGACTAATGTCAGGAATATAAAAGGAGAATTACCCTTAACTAAAATACCCTTAACATATCCTTTTGAAAAAAAGAAAACTTAAGTGAAATGAACAAATCTTTTAAAAAATCACAAAAGAACACATAAAATGATTGCACTAGAAAATGGCACATAAAGAAATTCTCCATAGACACAACACCAGGCCCTGATGGTTTTACAAGTGATATCTATTAGTCATTCAAGAAACAAGCCATTCCAACTTTCTACATGCTCTTCTGGATAATAGAAAAATTAGAAATAATCTCTAGTTCCTTTAAGTTACCTTGATGCCCAAAGTTAACAGAAGAAAGGAAAAGAACATGCCCATGGATGTAGTAGCAAAACTGTCAGCAAAAGTTTATCAAATTGAATGGGCAGGGGAGGAGGGGGTGAAGAGAGGGCAGGGACAAGGGAAAAAATGAGAACCAAGACCTGTCGTGTAAAGGTACAAGATCCCAATGATGAATGTAACTGTACTGTATACCTAAAATGTACCAATAAACTCAATGAGGGGAAAATAGCTTATCAAATTGAATCTACCAGAGTATCAAAATTATGTACACCACGAATACTTTGGTTCTTCCAGGAAACTGAGAAGTCGTTTCATCTTAGATAATCTTCGCAATTAATGAAGGGTATAGATGAAGGCTAACAGCTAAAAAGTCCTATCAGAGTCACTTGAAAAGTTCAACATAAATGTACGATGAAAACTTTAAGTGATTTAATGATAGAAAGTAATTAAGGTAATGAAGGTGAGCGAAAAGCAAACAATTAACTGGCAGGATGAGTGTGTTTCCTTCAAAACTGGAGTAATAAAAGGTGCCCATGGTCACACTTTCATCTGACTTTGACTAGAATCTTGGCCAGAATATTAGAACAAGAAAGAGGAATGATGTCTTTATATTATAAATAAGGTAGAAATAACTCGTTATAATTTTTCAGATGATATAATCATCTAATTTGAAATTTCAAGAGTCTAAATAATTCCCCAAATCAAAATGTGATATTTAAAATTTTCAAATTATTTTTAAAACCCTCAATTTTTGTATATACATTATTTTAAAAATAGAATTTGAGTTTCATTTGTTGTATCAGAAAGGATAAAGGTGATTCTCAGCACCCAGAGAATGGACCCCCGTGGCGGTGGCCTCACCGTGGAGGGTGCACGGTTACCGCGAAGGCCCTGGGCAAGCTGACCACAGCGTCAGAAAGGGAAGGTGAGGCGCGGTGTTGAAAGGAGCCGGAGCCATGTCCTGCCCACAGCCCGAGGTATTGCGGAGACTTCCGTTGCTGTGGGAGGCCGGGTGTACGTGCGTCCTCACTTCCCTACCAAAGTGAGTACTCAGAAGTGGGTCATTTATGGAAATGTGAAACTTCTTAGAAGAAAAAGACACGTACAGGGTGTGTATGAGGCCAGATGTTTTTTGCTCAGTGTCGAGGTCCAGAAGGATGGGTTAATTCTTGACAGCAATAACATTGCACTTCAACTGCTTTGATTCAGCAAATAATTACAGTTAAAATAAAACGTTGCTAATTTTGAGGACATTTTCTGCATCTCTAACAAAAGAACAGGTCAGTATGCTTAGGGTTTCCTAAGAATTCCTCAACTACCAAAGCAGCAGAGATTCTCAATGACACCCAAACAACTTGTGATATTTGTCAATAGCCTAAACCCCTGTACTTAAGAAAAAGAAAACTTTCATTCTGCATTCCAACAGCAAGCAATCAGAAATTGCACTTTTGAAAAGACAGCATTTACGACAGCAGCAAATAGCAGTACTTAGGGAGAAAATGAAACATTTGGAAAATCTCTGTGAAGAAATTCTACAACTTTCTTGAAAATGCTAAAAGAGATTTAGACAAATAGAAATCTGTTTCCATGAATAAAAAGACTTGAATTTATAATGTGCAGATTCTTCCCACAGTGAGATATAGACTCACTGTGATTCCAGTGAAAACACTGATGGGAATAATTTTTGGAATCTGACAAACTGGTTCTAATATTTAAATGGAAGGATAAGGGGCCAGGGTTCTGTTGCAGGAGATCAGTGATGGGTCCTGTCCTATCGGATATAAGAACTTTTGAAAAAGTTTGTAGGCTGTTGAGTCTATAGACAGTTCTGACTCAGAGAGTAAAAAGAGACTCACGCAGGTAGAGAACAGCAGTATGCAAGAGGCTTCTCAGTGGATCACTGCAGGCTGGTGGGAGGGGACCGTCAAAAAAGGAAGGAGGAATGGATGGATCGGCACTGTATGTGACACGCAGGAACCAACTCCAGGTTGACGAAGTACTTCAATATGAAAAGGAAAACATAAATATTTAGTAGAAGCCACACAGGAGTACACTTCTAATCTTAGGATGGGAAAGATAGTCTTCAGTAAGTCCTCAAAGATGCTCAGTAGAAAAATGAAGATTGAAAAGGTAGATGAGGGGAAGAAGGGAGATGCATCTTTCTCACATGGGAAGGGGATCAAGAGATGGAGGGAGGAAAACGGAGGGGAGGAAAAGGAAACAAAAAGGAATTAAGGTGTTGGATGCACTTCCCAACTCCCCACAAGACGTGCAAACATTATGCACTGCAAACATAGACTAATAAAAAGGGTAAAGAAATACAATAAACTATAAAAAAGGAAAAAAAAAAGAAAAATGAAGGTTGGTGAATATGATAATGACTTATGTTCATGCGAAGTCACCCAAGGAAAGCGAAAACAGACTCCTCACTATGAAAAGGAATTTATGTTACATATAATGAGAAAGATATTAGTATACAAAGCCTTCTGTTAAAGCCATGTAAAAAATAATCAAACACCTATCGGGAAAATGGGCTCCAGAAGTGACCGGGTATTGTATGGGGGAGGTGTGAAGATGCCTGGGAAGTGTAGAGGGATTTTTCATCCTTATGGCAACCGAGGAGAAGCAAATGACACCGTGGTGAGCTCTTGAGATGACAAAAAGAGCTGACCTGATTCCCAGTGTTGGAAAGATGGTGACCACCAGGAAATTGCAGGGGACATGGGAGAGTGAATGGATTCAACCACTTTGAAAAAGGATTTTCGTGATCTTCTAAAGATGGACATTTACAGAACTGTGGCTCAGTGATTAAATTCTAGGATAATGTCCAAGAAAGATTCTTGCAATCTGGAAGCAACTTGAAAATCCATCGGTGTGAGCTTAGATAATCAACATAATGATAAAAGAAAATATGCAATGGATCAATGAACCGGCTGAAACCATGCAATAATATTTGAGTCTTCACAGTGTAACATTCAGCCGACAAGCAAGCCTAAGGAGACTGCTTGGCTCGTGGGACCCTTCGTGGCCTCAGAAACAACTAAAACTAAGCATCGGCACTAGAAAGACAAGATTCAGAAGAGTGCTTACTGGAGATGGATCCAGGAGCGACGTGGGCAGAGATAAGATATGAGTAATTATCAGGGTGTTTGGTCTTAAAGTGGATGGTGGGAGCAGTTGTTCATTGTGCTATGAAGAAAAACGAGTAAGTAAAGGTGAACAGTAGTTGTCCCAGGAATAGAAGGGTGATGGGGAACCAAGCTCTTTGGGTGATTCCACTCAAGGTAGCGAGGGTCCAGTTTTATAAAAGAAGAGAAGAGACGCGCTGGACAGGAGCGAGTGAGAAAGACTGAAGAAAACCAGCGTCCCCAAGAACTGTGCAGACACGATGAGGGTGGAGACAGGAAACTGTACCTAAGGAGCCCATCTGCACAGGGTGCATGATCGACGCATGGCAAAGGGAGGCACTGATGCTAACGGGGGAGACCGGCAACGTTTCCCCAGGGTGGGAGACGAGAGATCAGAGCTAGGAGGCTTAGACAGGGTGGTGTGCTGGAGGGAGGGAAGGAAGTGCGTTTCAGAGGAACGAACGGTACGTGCAAAGGCTCAGAGCTGTGAGCAGAGGGGTCCCTGGGAAGGTGGGGAGAAGGCCAGTGCGGCTGGTCCGCAGGGCAGGAAACGGGCTGCACGGCCACAGATGAGGGCTTGGTTCTCTGTGGGGGATCAGACGGCAGCGCTGAGACTCCGGAGGGGCTGGAAGCCAGTACTCCTGGGAAGACGGACCGGCAGGCTTGGCCCAGGGTGGGAAGTGACGGCGGGGATGTGAAGTGGACTCTGGTCAGTCGGGGCAGGATAGGAGGATGAACAGAGGGCCGGGCCGGTTCATTTAGAAGGAGGACTGCGCCGTATGGAGTGATTGATGTATGGGCTCTGGGCGAGAAGGGACTCCCGCGTGAGCAGGGGGATGGATTTGGGGAAAGGCCTGGCAGCTCAGTCTGAACTTACCAAGCGGACTGAAAGGGCCTCAGCGTATGACTCACCCAGGCGACTGTACCCGTGACATGGTCCTCGTCATCCATTCTCTTTGGTCCTCCAGCTGCTCGAGTCCTCCGGGCCTTCATGCTAAGAGAAGAGAGCAACACGCTGAAGTCAGCAGGGCCCGGGCACGGTGAGCAGGCTGCGCTGGCCCCTGATAAGAGGGCGAAACTGATGACGGCATCCAGGCCTTGGAACCCAACGCAGAGGCCTCCTGGATGTGAGAGGACCCCATCTTCCTGGATAACCTGAGTCCACCACAACGATCTCTCGTGCGTACAAAACTTGCACACGTGTGCTGCTTATGGGGACCTGGAAAACACGACACTGAGTGAAGGCAGCCAGGTGTGAGGACGCGCATGGCGTGATGTCACTTTCAGGAAACGTCCAGAACGGCCAGTCTGGGGAGAAGAGTCTGGGCCAGGGCTGGGGGAAACGGCACGTCACAGCTGGGCGATGAGGGCTTTCATTTTCATCTAGGCTAACGAAACAGTTCTAAAATGGTCGTGGTCACGGGATCGTGACTCCAACTGTACCAGAAGTTACTGGGTTACACACTTTCACTGGATGAATTGGGCAGCGTGCGCAGCATTTCTTAATCTGTTAGGAGAAAGAAAGGCATCCTCCCCCGAAATTCAGTTCTACATTTCTGGAATTCCGCAAGCTTTCTCCTCTGCCCTGCCGCTCGCTCCCACGTCCCGTGTGCTGTACTTTCTCGCGTTGGGCGCTCAGCCCCTCCACACAGCTTCCAGTGCTCCGTCGGAGCTCGGTGCTCATCCCTTACCCTCCTCCTGCGCTTTCCCTGCTGACCGCCGCCCTGTGGGACAGCCGCGGACGTCGTATCTGAGTGGCCCTGCTGGCCGCCCCGGGCCTGGGCTGTGGATCTGCTGCAGTGGCCTCCTCCCGCGCGTACTGTGACGTCTCTGATCTCGGCCCGTCTGCTTTAAGCCGTCAATCAAACCTCCGTGCTGAATGTCCCGTTTGGACCACGCCCTGGGTCCCAAGAAAGGCTTTGTCCCGGGGTCCCTCCCTCAGGCTCCCTGACCTCCCCTGTGTGGCTCCCGGGCCCTGTGAGAAATACAATCTTTATGTCCATCCACGTCTTCTCCAGTCATCAGAGGGACACTGTCCTGAGACCCTAACGCACAGCCCTTCTGCTGGAGCCGAGACTCACATGCAAAAGAAGATGAGGCACAGAGCCAGGCAGAGCAGGGCCATGGCGCCAGCGCCTCCAAGGGCTCCAACCACTGCTCCTGCCATGGGTCCCGATTTCCCTGCAGGAGAGAGGGCGGTGAGAGGATGGCGCTCAGGGCCCCGTCTCCTCGTGAGTTTGCTCCGAGCCCCTGCTCGGCTGGGCAGTGGAGGACGCTGTCCTCCCAGGCGGCTGGGTCTGGACTCCAGCCCCACCCCCGCCCCATCCATCCCTCCGAGATCCCTGTGCCTCCCCTTGGTTGCTCCCTTTCTTCCCCCAACATTCTTTCTCCCTCCAGAACTGGGCCGCTCACCTGGCAGCAGCAGGACCGTGGTGCTCTGGGCCCCGTGCTCATTTCCTGCCTCACAGCTGAGTCTGAGGCTTGAGCTCAGTCCCCCGTGGAGGCTCAGGGAGCTGTTAGCCCAGGGCCCGGCCCAGCTGGAGGTGATCGTGAAGGAGGCGTTGCTGCTGTTCCCCTCCAGCAGCTCCTCCCCGAGCCGCCAGTGCAGGGACGGGGCAGGCCGGGCCCGGGAGGAGCAGCTGCAGCGCAGATCCTCAGCCTCCCAGGAGCACCAGGGGCCCAGCAGCTGGGGGGCATCTGTGGGAGGGAGAGGAGGTCACAGGGGCCATCCCTTCCAGGATCCAGGTGTCCTGACCCTGAAGTCCCCACACTCACACAGCATGGAGAGGGTCACAGAGGCATTTTGGGATCCCAGTGTATTGTTAGCTCGGCAGGTGAAGCCTCCTCCTTCTGCAGTCCCTACGTGAGACATCTTCAGGACCCCAGTACTGGAGAGGGGGGAGGCATGCAGGTCAGGAGACTCCCAGAACCAGCTCACTTGTGCAGAGGGGTAGCTGTCTGCAGCACAGGTCAGCTGTAGAGCCTGGCCCTCCATGACGGAAAGGGGTGAGGCATTTGGTAGAATCTGGACGACTTTGGGGAAAGCGGAGAGAGAGAGAACATGAATGCACAGGAGGTGCTGTGGCTCTCTCCTCCGGGATCTAATGCCCCTCCCTCTTCTCTCCTCCCTAGACCCATCCTGGAGAGGTTCTCAAAGAAGGAGCCTTTACAGCTGCAGGGAGTTGATCAAAAGACTGAGCTTCGCATCTTCAGAGGAGGCTCAGAATCTCCCTGGGACGTGCCTGGACCGTGGGAGACAGAAAACAGAGGCACAGTGGCTTTGCGAAACAGATTTGGTCACGGCAGGAAATAAGAGCAGAGGGGCAGGAGGACCACATGGCTGAACCACGCAAAGGTGACCCAGGTGAGAATATGGACCATGAACGGGGATAGGTGGGTAAATCCAGGCTGCTCCTCTCCGAGCACAGTATGTGTGTCCGTGTCTGGGCATGCGCACATGCGTGTAAACATTGGGTGTACGGGAGCAGGGGACAAAGGGTGATAACTCCTGCCCTTCTTCCTCCACTGTCTGCCACATTCAAGCTCTGATTCCCCACTGCCACTCAAGTGGTCCCAGCCAGAGAGAACCGGCTCTTTCCTACCTGTGCCATTTCTGTAGAAGAGGCTGATACTGAGGTGCTGTGGAGCATCTGGGGAGAGACACGCCTCACTTAGAGTAGCAGTGAGACAGGAGAGGCCCTGTAGGCGCCCAGGGAGGTCATGGAAGTGGAAACTGGGGCTGCTGTCCTCTGACCCGCTCCCCACCAGAAAAGCAAACCACACACACAGAGAGTTCATTCACACTGCCTTTGGGACCCAGCCGTCCCCCACACTCACAGGAGACGTGGAGCCCGATGGTCCTCTCCGTGGTCGCCCAAGCTCCTGCGAGCTGCACCTGGCAGGTGAGGCTGGTGTCGTGGTCCTGGGGCCGTGGGGTGAGAATGAGCTCTGAGGACTTCAGGGTCCCGGGGTCCATGGAGTTCAGGGCGTCACCCGACCAGGAGAAGGTGAGGGGGCGCCCCCCTTGGCAGGACCCTGGCAGGCTGCAGCGGAGGCGTGAGGGGCGACCAGACTCCAGAGGCTCGGGAACGTGGATGGCGGGTTTCTCTGTCAGGCCTGAGGAGGGCACAGGGAGCTGCCTGGGCCCAGGGTGGGGACCGCAGTGTGACCCCGACAGTCACTGTGCCTCAGGGACCGAGCAGGTCCACGCCCCATGATCCTGTGACCTCCACGGACCCAAGACCCAGCAGAGAAGGGTCTAACATCCTGTTCCTGCTCCACATGGGGCGTCCAGGACCCGAGGTCCCCTCCTGGGTGCTGTGCCTACCTGTCACCTGCACAGTCACTAGATGATGTAAATAAGTGTATATTGCATGTCTCTTGGTCTCTATTCTGAAGACATAGGTTCGTGTGTCCTCTCTCTTGTCTCCTCTGATGCTAAGGGAGCAGTTTCTGGTCCGGATGTCCCCAAGGAGGTGGAATCGGTCTTTGATCTCAGTCTTCAGTTCGTATTTTGGGTTGTTTGTGGCCACCACATCGCCATAGGATGAGTCTCGCCTGACCCGGATCCAGGACATGTAGAACTCTTCAGGAGAAGACCCTGCCCTGAAGGGGTAGGAGAAGGAGCAGGGCACCAGCACGCACAGGCCCTCCTGCACCGTCACCGCCTTCTGCACCTGGATCGGGTGCCCTCCATCCTGCTGCAGGGACCCTGTGGGGACGCAGACGCTCAGCTGCAGCCCGGCCCTCAGCCCTGCTGACCTCCCTTCCTCAGCTCACTCACCAGCCCACAGCAGGGGCAGCAGCAGCAGGCCCAGCATCCTGCATGTGGCAGGGGTAGACCCAGTTTGGTTCCTGTCAGGGAAGCAATGCAGTACTGTGGGGCGGTGTCCAGGAAGCTGAACCGGAAGTAGCTGGGGCGGGAGAGCCGCGGCCGCCACCAAAGGGGAACTGGTGCTGAGGAACACAGAGTGAGATGGGTGCTGGGGAGCCAGCTGTCCCAACGCCCACCAGACACTGTAAGTGAGAACCGTGAGGCCTCCAGGAGCCAGAGCTTGTCCGGGAAAAGGGCTGCCTTCCAAATAGTGTTCACATCAACAGTGAGCATGCCGAGGGATGAGTGAGGGCCTGCCCTGCGGGCTGGTGAGATGCACTTCCGATCCACCCTCCGGCCACTCAGCACCAAATATTCCAGAAAGACATATTTTAAATTGTCCTACAATTATTGAAACAGTGGCCAGAAAGGAAGGTGTTTTAAAACCCAAATTGTGGGGTCTGAGACTGGGAAGGGCTTGAGCACCTTGGCCTTGAGGAAGTTTTCGGAATGCGGCACATTCACTGTCATGAGAGTGAGGCCCAGGGCCCTCCGGACTAAATGTCTGGAGAGAGGACTTCATTCCTCTACACGGGGCACCAGACGGATACAGGACACTTTTGTCACCAGAAAGCTCACGAAGGTCAATCTTTGGGGTCCTTCCCTTATAGAGTCTTCTCACCTCCCTGGCAGGAGCCTGAGAAAGGCCTAGAGTAACCTGTCATATGACTGACTTTTTGTGAGAATACAGTAACTTAAGAAAGCTGTCTTCACATTTAACTCTGATAATGGGCTGTGGGAATAAAGAAAGCTTCTTGACTTAGGAGCGATCAAAAGAAATTTCAATAAACCATGCATGATGCAATGCGGACTTCTACATATATTCTAAGTATACACATCCCTTTTCAGAAGTGTCACCCATAGAAAGGCCACCAAGGAGTATTGGCCAAAATTCTGAGAGGGAAGTATGCAGGTATACGAGATATGCAGCCTGCACTATTAATAAAAATTATTTTTCTGAGTAGCCTTATATTTTAATATTTTCAGCATATTGGTGTTTATGCTTTTGATGTGATGTTTTCTAATAAAAACTGAATGACAAATTTTGTAGTGTTTTTCTAAAGGCTGACAAACACTCTCCTTGATCAAATTTCCCAGTCTGCTCTGAGCACTTTGATAATTAGTATATAATGTGATACTCTTGACACTTATCCAATACACCCAATGTATCTTCCTTTCCATGATAACTAGTGTTGAGTGCTTTTTCTTTAACAAAAGTATGAATGCTGAGCTTCCCAAATATGGATCTCTCTACTTAAGTGATCAGGTAACAAAGAAGTAATGGCATGCAATTTACAGGTAAGGTTGTCTTAGGTAAAGCAAAGACTGAAAAAGGGAATGTAGCTGTGGCACAAGCAGGCTTTGCCTGGGTGAGCAGCACTTATCCACGCTTCTGTGCAAATCTCAAGTGTGTGCTGAGAGTCTCCCAAGAGTTTAGCACTGGGTTAACTTTGTTTCCTTGGCCTCTGATGCACAAGTGACAAAATCCCTGTCAAATTCTTTCAGATGAAACACAGTGTGGTTTTTATTGTCAATTTGTTCCTTTATGCATTAAATACCAAAATATTTTTTTTAAAAGTGAGCACTGGTGATTTCAAATGCTTTCATGATAAAACACGTAGCAGCTAGGAATTAAAAAAGAAATTCCCTAAGAGTTCCAAGGTCTAACTCAGCAAGCACAGCTAGTCAGGGCCTAGCATAAGAAGATACTAAAAATAGGTCAAACGTATAAGAATTGGAAGGAGAAAAAAATGTCTGTTTTCTTAAAGGATATGATTCAACATAGAAACATACAGAAGTATACACAGATACCATTTGGTGACTTAAAAAGAAAATTAGAAAAACTGATAAGCAAGCATTGACCACATTACAAAATTCAATTTTATTTTTCTATCACAATGATAAGTAACATGAAATACTATAAAAGATGTTATTGACAACAGCACTTAAAAGTAAATTGAAAAGGGTTCAGGCTTGAAGACTCCCTGAGCTGACAAAACCAGCATAACTCATCAGTGTCTTGTGCTTTATCTGGTTTACAAACCTGACTAAAACTTGAGCTATTTCTTGTAAGGAAAAACAGGATGCAGTTCAGCCAATCAGAGGCAGCCAGAAAAGTTACAATTAAATAATTAATAATTAACCTTCCACTGGAGTATATCAGATAAAGCAGTGTATAATTGCAACCAGTCAAATGTTTCCTTTGCTTTACACATGTGTTTGTCTCATAAAAGCCACCCCTTGTGTCCTCTCAGTGGAGGACCTCAGTTTGGAGCTACAGGTTCATAACTCATTGTTGTCTCGGTGAAACTCTTTAAAATTGTATTGTGCTACAATTTACTTCCTAACACATCAAATTTATGATATACCTAGGATACTTCTATTTAGAGATGCCTCTAACAGTTCCATAGTGTGCACTGTGTGGAGGAAATTATATATCTAACTTGAAGGATGCTCAAGATGCAAAGATGGGAGAATATGCAATGTCAGTGGGCTTGAAGCAACAATGGCAACAGATTCAACAAAGGAGAGTTAATTGTACCCAAATTAACCTACAGAATCATCGCAATACTCATTCCATCTCTCAGGTTACTTTTGTGCATCTTATAATGTTGTGGAAGGAATTGGTAAGTGACACGCACAGAGACACAGAATGGAAGTAAAATAATAAACGTTTTTATTTTGCCAGCAAATGGCTGATTGCACTAGAAGCAGTGCCAGTGATTGACCTCCTATTGAGTTGCAGCTTTTTTTTTTTTAAAAAAAAATAGGTTTTATAACCATGATCTCATTAGGTGATTACATTTCATTTCCTCAGTTCACATTACCCATGTATAAATTACAGTAACCAGACAGTTCACTTTAACCCAGAGGTAACAATTCCTTGTAGTTAGGGAGTTTAACCTTAAGATTCATCTAGCTGTCTATTCTAGTGCACAGGAAGGGGGTGTTTAAGGTCAGGAAAGAGGCCAGATGTCCCATTTCACAGTCAATGCCTCCAGTGCTTGTTAATTTTGAACTAAACAAAGCAGATTGCTGTTAGAGACAGCAGAAGTCATTTCACATTTTCCTAACATTTTTTAGGTTTTCAGATTATTTACAAAAGTTCTCTGTATCAATAACTGTACTGTAAAATCTATACTGATGTAGAAGTTTCCATAGAGCCAGGTGAATCATGAACAGTAAATACCTCTGCAAGGCATCGAGACATCATCAGTCTTCCAGAACTAAGATGGTGTTGTACTGGCACAGGCAGAGACCACGCACCATGCAACACAGCAGGGAAGCCAGAAGCAGACCTACAACACAGGAAACATGTGAGCTGGAAGAAATGACCTGAGGAACAGACTTTGATGTTTACAGGCAACGTGAGATGTAAACAGAATCAAATGAAACTGGGAAGATCACTGAGAAATGATACAGGCAACTATCATCAGCTTAAAATCAGTTTTGAGTGTGAAAACAACAACTCTGCATGCAGAAAGCTAATTTACAGTTATTTAAAAGTTCTTAGTGCCTCCAAACTGTATCTCTTTTGTTAACTATAGTCATGGGCCCATGTATATTTTATCACCAGTTGTCTGAGAATTTATCTATATCAGAAACACAAATTGAAAAATGTTTCTGAATGAATGGAGCAGAAATGATTGACTTACAATAATGTCATAGATAGCTACAAAATGTATGAAATGTACATGAAAATAAACTGAACGCACAAAGTAGTGGGTCCCTGAAAGGAAAGATGAGAGTCAAAACCCTGCATGGTCATGGCCAGTCACAAACAACATCTCTGCACATACCCGCATGGCTACAGCTGCAAAGCCTGCTACATCAGGTGTTGGCACATGATGTGGGGGAACTGGAACTCTCCAGCACTGCTGCAGAGAATGTTGGTGAGCTCCAGCACTTTGGAAAATAGGCAATATCTGTTCGTGCTAAACACCACCTACCCCATCACCAAGCAATCTCCTCCCACCATATTTCCCCGAAAAAAGACCTGCCCAGAACAGAAGCCTTAAAATGATTTTCCAGGATGCTTGCAACATAAGACCTACTGCGAAAATAAACCCCAGTTAAGATCCTCAGCCAGACGCATGCACTAAGTACATCACTTGCAGCATATGGCAGACATACTGAATTATGCAATAATGACATGATTACATAATTAAATGCAAAGAAATAATATTATTCATAGTAAGCTTAAACAAGATAATAATATAAATTATTACTAAGTATTTGTAAATTCCCAAGCAGGTGCCTTTGATGAGTGGTTAATAATTGTGTAAACAGATGACCTAGAGACTTCCTGCCCAAAGACCAATCAGAGTACACACAACAAGCCGGGGCTTTAGCTCAGTGGTTCTGCCGCCTGTCTTGCAAGCGCAAGGACCCAGGTCCGATCCCTGGTACCAAAAACAAAACAAAACAAAACAAAGTTGTCAACAGAGTACACACAACGCAGGGGCAATGTGTGCACTTGATAAGGAATGGACATGGCTGTGTCAAATGTGACTCTTCATGATTCAGTGCATCATGTGTTAGAACGATGCATTATGAGCAGTCTGAATGGCTGGGGAGTGCTCATTCAAGGAGAGCTCTATGGGTACACATGACCATTTGGGGCCAGTAGTTCCACAGGAAATGGAATTGCAAGAAATTCAGGTGAGAATTCTGTATTCTGAGAGTTTTGACAATGCTCCAGAAGATAACATGACTTGAAATGTATGTAGATAATTGTATGTGAATACATGAATAAGTATAGATTGTTGTATATAAGCCCCATTGCATCCTGGAAATAAAATATAATACCCAGTCTTATTTTCAGGGAAACATGGTAAACTCTTCTGTCACCGACTGACCTCAGGACCACATCTCTGTGGAAAAGGCCATAACAGAGCACCTAAAGATCAGAGGACCAACGTAAGAGTTGAGCGCTGACCCATCACAGGCAAATGAAAGTTTACAATTTGCCTTGAAACAAATTAGTGCTAAAACAACAAAACAAATAGTCCTCTTGGAGAAACAGAACTGATCCCAGAACCCCCACAACAGAACATCAGCAGCTTCTAGGAGACTGTCCAAAATCACCAAATATGTCTTTATAAACAGGAAAACTGGACCCATTCTGAAGGCCAGCAATGAGGTGACCGAGGTCGTGGAGATGACAGACAAGGACCCCAAGGCAGCTCTGTCACTATGCTGGAGGAGCTGCAGGCCCTGGAGGCAGCTTCTGTGATTCTGACCTTTTTAGATTCCACTCATGAGCAATGATAGTGTGGTATTCATCTCTCTGTGTCTGACCTTCTCTCTTAGCCTCAAGCCCTCTGGGTCGGTCCATGTCAGCAAGGCAGCCTCTTCCTGTCATTACTGGCTGAACAGTGTCATGACTGCATTTAGGAATGGGTGAATAAGCAGGGATACAATTGCATATTGAGCAGTGTGTTGAAAACAATACCCAGGCCAAACACGTACTACTGAAGAAGTAACACGGATACATCAGGAAAACCATACTGAGCTAAAAAGCCAAACACTTAATCACATGTGAGGTTTGCTTCTGGGCAGATGAAATGGGATGCTGGAGTGCAGGTGACTGCAATATCGATTATGCACAAAGCAGGCTGTAAGCAGTATAAACTGTAAAGCATTAACCCCACAACTGGTTTATTTATAGAAGTGAGTCTGGTCAAAGCCTACATGCCAGGGCCAGAGTAACTCACACCCAAATTCCATTCCTACAATTAAAATCTCACTAGGAGGAAAATGCTCTGATTACAGCCATATATTTTGTCTGCTCTGTTCCTACCTTGAGAATGCTTTGTCCTGTCTTCTATGAGCCTTGCTTACACTAATTTTCATAGAAACCACACTACTGCGTGGCCTCATACATAGTACTGCTCTTGAATGTAGCTTGCCTCTACCCTAGGTGATTACCTATAAAAATCAGTGGTCTGGAGTGGCCAGTGTCTTTGTTGGTTGCACCAGCGTTGGTTGTCTTGGCACTGAGTTTTCTGTCTCTCTTAGTTTTGCCTTTTAGCACCCCCCCTGCTCAGGCTTGCATTGTACACTGAGTAGGAGACTAAAGCCTACTGTAGAGGCGTCCAGTAATGTTTCAGGGATCCCAAGCACTGGAGCACAGATGCATATGGAGGGGGAGACAGTGGTGTTGGCTCTAAGTTTTTTGGACTGGCAGAACAACAGACTCATGGAAGGGGACGAGGGCTGAAAGATGCTACACATTGAGCTGGACAGTGCAGTCCAGGATGGGTCCATATATAAATAACCTCCTCGCTGTACTCTTTCGATTTTCATGTTGAATTTAACTTATGCACCAAAGAATGAATACAGAGGTGTGGGCAGTACATCCCAGTGTTAGGGCACACGGTTAGAGTCCAAAGGCCCTGCACTTCATTCCCCACCAGGCCCCCCAAAAGGTACAAATGAAACATAAGATGCCTTAGTTGAAACTTCAAGTACATCAAGTCATGAGTTTGTTCAAAAACTCCCACAGAGATATTAAACAGTGAAATCAACTCCATCTTGTATTATTTATTACCATGGACATGCACAGTCACGTGCTGTGACATTCTGTAATAATGGTGATGAGGTAGGGCCTTGGACTAGGAAGGAAAAGCTGTGCTTGTGATTCCCTGTGTCACTGCCCATGCTGCTAGGGAAGTCAGGAGACGGAAACTCTGGTGCTCTGTGGGAATTCCTGGTAGGGGTGATGGGTGACAAACTTCATCCTTACTGCAGGGCTGTGACAGAGAGGGAGAGGAGAGGGAGCAAGGCGAGGGATGGGGTCTTCTGGCCTCAGGAGGGCAATGACCAACAGTGGGGTAAGTGATGGGGAGGGGATCAGGCGGGGCCTGAGGGGCAGTTATCAGGGTGAGTCCAGAGCTTCCAGGGAGGTGACAGTGGCGTCCCCACCATTGTCCTGTCTGGTCTGCATGCCGACTGCTCACTCCAGAGTGGAGAAGAAGGGGCTCAGTGAGGTCTCACAGCGCTGAAGCCCTGAGCACCCCCGTACCTGCAGAGTGAGCACAGCCTCAGGTCAGAGTCTGTAGTCCTAACTCCCAGTGGGCAGCAGAGTCAGCCCTAGCTGGAGCCCTGAAGAGAAGCCACCTGCTCACCTGGTGTAGAAGATCCAGGTGAGGCCGTAGGTGAGGAGGAAGCCGGCTCCCATGAGGGTCCCTCTGATCAAGGTGAGGACCAGGGGCCAGGAGCTCCCCTGCCTCTCAGGCACACAGATGCAGGAAGAGGGGATTCCTGGGGAAGGGGAGGGGAAACAGTCTGTCCCTGGGTCTGGCCTCACCCCCATCCCAAGAACCCGCCAGGCTGAGGCCTCACCTCCTGCTTTGCTACTCACTCTGCACAGAGAGGTTCAAGGAAAAGTGCTGGGAGCCCAGCACGTTCTGAGCCTGGCAGGTGAATTCCCCGCCATCCTCAGCCCTGACACGGGATAACTCCAGGATCCCAGATCTGGAGACCTGGGAGGGAGCTGGGGCTTTTCCCTTCCAGGACCAGCTCAGGGAGGCAGGGGGGTTGCTGTGAGCCGTGCAGACCAGGAGAAAGGACCGTTCCTCTGGGACAGGAAGCACTGTGCCATTGCTCACGGTCGTCAGCACTGGGTGAGAAATGCACAGCAAGGCTGGTGGGGGTGAGGAGCACCTCTGCCCTCTTCCCACCGAGCCCCAGCAAGGAGAAGACCATGTGGCAAAGTATGAGAATGGCTTAGTCATAGCTGAAGGGAGGATGATGCTGCCGGCAGGAGGCTATGTCTCCTATTAAGAAGCCTGAGGACCGCTCAAAGAAAGATGTGTTGAGAATTGAGCCGGCCCTGCAGAAGAGGGAAATTTTGCATCTTCTACCGGGCAGGGAGGAGAAACAAGTGCTCAATGCCTGCTGGAGCTGGGAGAGGAGGCCAGGTCTTTGAGACTTAGGGGCCCGGCTGTGCACCTTGGGCTTTGCCTTTGGCTTCCAGAGAGCAGTAGGGTCTGTGCATAGAGAAAACAGTAAAGTAACTCTGGGTTTGAAAATATCCTGCGAGGTCAGGGCCTGGACTGGACAGGGTGGACAGGAGGCTGTGTGGACATTGGGAAAGGATTAGTTTTCAGGTGAAATCAGGGCAGGACAGGGGAAGAGGATTTGGGTTGAAATTCCTGAGGCTCATGTCTCTGGGGCACGCTGGGGATGAAGGCGGTTGTTTAGAGCCAAGTCCAGCACATTCCTCAGATGGTGCAGGCAGGGAGTGGTTGTGGAGAGGCCTTCTGTGTCCGAGCTCGAAGGGAGCAACCACCAAACCCCGAGGAGGGCAGAGGAATTTCACCTGTGCCATTTTTGAAGTAGAGGCTGACGCTGAGGTCCTGCGGAGCATCTGGGGAGAAAGATGGTCCCTTTTCAGAGTGAGCAGCAGGATGGGTGTGGGCCTGGCGGGAACAGAGAAGCACAGAGAGAGGATGGGGAGCCGCCCTGCTGTTCCTCTGCCTGCCACCTCCCAGACGAGGGACCCAGCCGTCCCCCACACTCACAGGAGACGCGGAGCCCGATGGTCCTCTCCGTGGTCGCCCAAGCTCCTGCGAGCTGCACCTGGCAGGTGAGGCTGGTGTCGTGGTCCTGGGGCCGTGGGGTGAGAATGAGCTCTGAGGACTTCAGGGTCCCGGGGTCCATGGAGTTCAGGGCGTCACCCGACCAGGAGAAGGCGAGGGAGTGCCCCCCTTGGCAGGACCCTGGCAGGCTGCAGCGGAGGCGTGAGGGGCGACCAGACTCCAGAGGCTCGGGAACGTGGATGGCGGGTTTCTCTGTCAGGCCTGAGGAGGGCACAGGGAGCTGCCTGGGCCCAGGGTGGGGACCGCAGTGTGACCCCGACAGTCACTGTGCCTCAGGGACCGAGCAGGTCCACGCCCCATGATCCTGTGACCTCCACGGACCCAAGACCCAGCAGAGAAGGGTCTAACATCCTGTTCCTGCTCCACATGGGGCGTCCAGGACCCGAGGTCCCCTCCTGGGTGCTGTGCCTACCTGTCACCTGCACAGTCACTAGATGATGTAAATAAGTGTATATTGCATGTCTCTTGGTCTCTATTCTGAAGACATAGGTTCGTGTGTCCTCTCTCTTGTCTCCTCTGATGCTTAGGGAGCAGTTTCTGGTCCGGATGTCCCCAAGGAGGTGGAATCGATCCTTGATCTCAGTCTTTAGTTCGTATTTTGGGTTGTTTGTGGCCACCACATCGCCATAGGATGAGTCTCACCTGACCCGGACCCAGGACATGTAGAACTCTTCAGGAGAAGACCCTGCCCTGAAGGGGTAGGAGAAGGAGCAGGGCACCAGCACGCACAGGCCCTCCTGCACCGTCACCGCCTTCTGCACCTGGATCGGGTGCCCTCCATCCTGCTGCAGGGACCCTGTGGGGACGCAGACGCTCAGCTGCAGCCCGGCCCTCAGCCCTGCTGACCTCCCTTCCTCAGCTCACTCACCAGCCCACAGCAGGGGCAGCAGCAGCAGGCCCAGCATCCTGCATGTGGCAGGGGTAGACCCAGTTTGGTTCCTGTCAGGGAAGCAATGCAGTACTGTGGGGCGGTGTCCAGGAAGCTGAACCGGAAGTAGCTGGGGCGGGAGAGCCGTGGCCGCCACCAAAGGGGAACTTAGTGAAGTTGGGGATGGCGTAGGATTTAGACATCAGTTGAGTTCATCCCCATTGGACACTGCAGGCGAGGAGCCTCTGGTCCCCGCAGAGGAGAGCTTGTCCGGGAAAATGGGGGCCTTGCAGATGATATTTAGATCAACAGTCAGATCAGCAGCACCCGAACGCAGATAGAAGAGGGGAGCGAGGGCCTGGCCCGTGGTGCGGGGAGATGAGGAGATGCGCGTCCCGTCCACCCTCTCACTGGCTCACTGCTGCATGCGCTAGACAAGCACAGTTTGACTTTTCTTTCTTGCTTTTGAGCCCCACGTTCAGTATGATGCACGTTCTTCGTGGAGAGCTGACCCTTGTACCTAACTCACCTTCACTCTTTTTCTTGGCCCCTTTGACTCCCCTCCCTCCCTTGCCCTCCATTTCTCGGTCCCCTTTTCATTCTTAAGACTTTTACCTTCCTGTTTCTACGATCTTTTACTTTCTTTATACTTCAGCTGTCTCATGAAAGAGAAACCATGTGATATTTCTGCTTGTAAATCTGATTTATTTCAGTTAAGCTTATGGACTCAAGATGCACTCATTTTCCTACAAATGCTTGGTTTATCCTTCTTTATGGCAGAGTAATACTCTAATGCATGCAAATTCCATACTTTCTTCATCCATTAATCTGTTGACGCGCATATAGTCTACTCCCAAGTTGTAGTTATCCTATCAGGGAAGGGAAGATTTTCGGTCTCCAATTGGTGGAGGGCGAGACCTCTCCGGCCAATCACTTGCTCTGAGGGGTGGTGCCCAGAACCTGGCGCACTCTTCAGGGTGGGTCTCCCTGAGCACGGGGTCTCCCAGAATGACCACAGAGGCCCAGGCCCACTCAGGACCAGATTGTGCAGGAGGACGGCGTCCGTTTCACAGGGGACTGGAGGGATCCCGGGAATGAAAGGCTTCCTCTTCTGCGGACACAGCATTGCTCAATCTTGTGACCTTTCCTCGGCCTGAGAAATGTGTGGAAATAACCTCTCAGCACACTGCTCTGTTGTGACAGAAATTGATAAAAATGTGTTCAAATCGAGCAATGATTTCAAATACGTTTAGCAGTTCCTGATATGAAGTTGTGGGAATAAAGAGTGTTTCCAGCTCTGTCAGAGGAACATCCGTGGGTCTTTCCAAATGAAACACCGACTTCCGCGTCCATTCCTCGCACAGAAATTCCCTGCCACAAGTGTGAGCTACAGCAAGGTGGATGAGCAGTATAGGGAGCAGGATCAGGGCCAGTGTGCTGGGTACTGCATGGACAGCCTATGCTACTCGTGAAAATAGTGTCCCACTTCCCAGTGGGCTTATGTTTTGTCATCTTCCAGCATTTGGGGTTTTGTGGCTCTGATGTCATATTTTCCAACTGAGAAAAAAACACACGCGTGCCAAATTTTTTGGTTTTTCCTTCTCTAAAGTGTGACAAAGACTTTCCTTGGCCAAATGTTAGGCAGTTCGTTCTGAGCGGGCCTACCCTGGTCCCGGACAACTTTGAAAGTGGTCCCAGCTGGTCCTGGACTCACTTCGACGTGATCATTTTGTGCTGCTTCCCAACACACAAGCTGGGACCTGGAGGTGTCTGCTGTGGTGACCGCCACGTTTTCCAGCCCCAGCCGTAGGTTTGGCATTGGTCATTCCTGGGACTCACGAGCTGTGGAGGGTTAGGGTGCTGCTGTACCACACAGCTACGTAGAGCAGGAGCCTCCTGTGAGCGGACCGGCAGGTATACACAGGTGCACCGGGCCTGAGTCCATTTCGGACCCCCCACACCGCCCCAACACCTGCCCTGGGCACCTGACGGCCTCTGCCGGATTCGAGCACCTGTCAAGCCGCCCTAGCGATAATGCTCCCTCTCTCCATCTGTCCTCTCAGCCTCCTCCACCTGCTCACTTCGGCCGCTCCTGCCCCACTGCGCCTTCGCTGTGCCCCGCTCCTTCTCCTGAGCGTGCACAGCTGAGCCTGGTATCCTTCCCTGTGCACAGCAGTGACGCTTTCCCCAGGACTCCCAGGAGTCGTCCTTTCCACCTTAGCTAGTGTCCGGTTGAGTTGTTTCTTTATCCAAAGTGTGAATGTCTGGCTCCACAAAACCTGGCTCTGCTCTGCCTAGGGTTCAGATGGGCAATGAAGAACCATGATTATGTGGCCAGGGTTATCCTGGGCAGGATTTGGGGTCAGGGTCAAGGGAGGGAAGGCAGCTGAGGACCGAGCCGGGCTTCAAGTGAGCGCCAGCACCAAACCACAGCGGCAGATGGGCAGCGTCTCTCAGCCGGGCCTGGGGCTTCCTTCGCACTCAGTACAGCGGGAGCTCTGCTCCCTCAGCCTTCTGACGAGGGCGACACATCCCTGACACCCTTTCTGTCAGATTGTGTAATGGTTCTTTTCATAAGGACCCCAAATCCTTGCAATAAATCCCCTCAGTTGGAAGGCATTGTGTGGCTTCTGTTATAATCTTGGTCTTAATGGCCTCAACCTCAGGACAGGAGAACAGAGAGAAAGAGCACCAGCGATTTTCAGTTCCTCCAAGATAAAACCGAGGGCTAACCAACACTGAAGAGAATTTCCCTAACAGGAAACAAAGCACAGCTCGGTGAACCCTGCACTGAGTCAGGCCCTGGCATGAGAGAACTCTAAAAGTAAGGAAGGATGTAAGAATCGCAAGAACAAAATAGGATGTTTCATATCGCACAAAATATAAACGTAGACCAGGCGTATCTGGAGGCTTCAAAAGAACATGAGGCTGATGAGATACTAGACTGGGGAGATTTCAAAAATCAACCTTATTAAAATAACAAAGCAAACTGGGATACTGTGAAAGGCGTGGTCCATAGTAGCATGGGTGGAAGTCAGTTAAAGTGGACTGGCCCAAGACTCCTGGGCAGGCAGAGGTGCACGACGCCACCAGGGGCCTCCCCACCTTGCCAAGGCGAGCAAAACCAGAGCTGTTCCTCCTAAAGAAGAGCAGGATGTAACGCAACCAGCCAGAGGCTCCGAAACACCTATGACTAAAGAACTTGGGACTTTCAGGGGGGACCGAGCAGCAAGGGAGCAGTATCACTGCATGCGAGTGCACGTCTGCTCTGCTTTGCTTCCGTGTGATCCATGAAGAGCCACCCCCTCTGCCTCCTCAGCAGAGGTCTGCAGACAGGCTGGTGTTGAGTTCACAAGACGTGGTGGCTGCACCTGTAATCCCTGCACCCTGGGAGGCTGAGGCAAGAGGACTGCAAGTCGGAGGTCACCCTGGGCAACTTAGTGAGATCCTATTTCTAAATAAATAAATAAATGCTGGGGATGTAGCACAGTGAGAAGGTTCTGTGACCAATTACAAGTACGGCAAAAAATTGTATGGTGCCTCAATTTCTTAACACATCAAAATGATGTGACTATATATCAATGAACGTGATTACTATGTGTGGCAAATATGTCACCATAAAAGCATGCTCAAAAAGAAAAGGGACTAGGAATACAAATGAAAAAAAATTTCAATACATCAAATTTTAGTTGGAATATGTCAAAGAAGATACAACAGGAATTTTGCTCACACCCCGCCACAGAGCTATGTAATGGTGAAGTCATTCTGTGTGTCGCATGGTGGAATGCAGTCTCTGCTGACCTTTCCATGCCGTGACACCTTGTTCCGGCTACAACGAGGAAGAAGCTTTCACTGAAAACAAAAAGCTGTGCCCGGGACTCCTTGTACCTCCACGCCTGGGAGAGGGCAGTTGGGAGGCCCAAGACTCCCACTGGAAGCCTTGGTAGTGGGAGAAAGGATGCAAAGTTCACCTCATCATGGGGCTGGGAGGGAGGAGGAGGAGGAGGAGGGAGGACACGGGCCGGCTCCCCTAGAGTTGGGCAGGACTAACGGCAGTGCGGGGGGTGATGGCAAGCAGGTCAGGCGCAGGAGTCCAGCGTTCCCAGGGAGAAGCTGCCGTCCCCAGGTCCGCCCCTCTGAGCTCTGGCTCATTCCTCTCCCCCAGGTCCAGGAGAAGGGGCTCAGGGAGACCTCTCAGCCCCTCGTTCCCGGGCATCTGCACACCTACAATCAGGAGGGTCTCTGATCAGAGTTGGCCTCCGGAATCCTAGCTCCAGACGCAGTAGGCGGACTGAGCCCCTCCTGGAAGCCAGGACTCCTCGGGGCCTCCTCGGAGGAGCCGCCTGCTCACCTGGTGCAGTAGATCCAGGTGAGGCCGTAGGTGAGCAGGAAGCCGGCCCCCATGAGGGTCCCTCTCATCATCATGAGGACCAGGGGCCAGGAGTCCCACTGCTGGGCAGCTGCACACAGGGACAGAGACGGGGAAGGAGATGCAGGCTGGAGCTCTGACCCAGGCCCGGGCCCTCCGCCTCCAAAGCCCTGCCAGGCTGAGGCCCTTCTCTGCTTTTCTCTCTGCACAGAGAGGCTCAAGGAAGAGTGCTGGGAGCTCAGTGCGTGCTGAGCCTGGCAGGTGAGCCCCCTCCACCCTCAGCCACTACCAGGGACAGCTCTGGGACCCCAGATCCGTAGACCTGGGAGGGACCTGGGGCTTTTTCCTGCCAGGACCAGCTCAGGGAGGCAGCGGGGTTGCTGTCAGCCATGCAGACCAGACGCAGGCGCTGTTCCTCCAGGACGCACAGTGCTGCGCCATTTCCCAGCAGCCTCAGGGTTGGGAAGGAGCACAGAGCGGGGTGGTGGGAGTCACTAGTGTCACTGTGCTCTTCCCACACAGATTCAGCAGAGACAAGATCCGGGGGCACAGGGTGAGCCTGGGTTCAGCACGGCTGAAGGGGAGACAACATCGGGTCCCCTCAGACTGTCAGAAAAAGCACTTGTCACGTACTGCGGGGAGCTATGAGGGTAGCTTGGGCAGAGATGTGACAGGAACAGAGCCAGCCTCAGAGCAGGGGCACCGCACAGTGCAAACGGGCTCAGTGATCCCGGGATGGGAGAGGAGGAGGCAGCCAGGGCTTGGGAGCCCCCAGAGCCAGGGCTGGGACCTTGGCTTTGCCCTGGGATCTCAGAGAACAGCAGGGTGCTGTGAATAGAAACAGAAGCAAGGTCCAGAAGGACCCTGCTGGGGCTAAGCAGGCCCGGGTCGGAGACACTGGGCAGGAGGCAGGGAGCAGCCCAGTTTGGGCACAGGACGGGTTGGGCAGGGACCAAGGGGATGAGGAAGGAGGAAAAGATTTCGGAAGTGAAGATCTCCATCCTCACTGAGTTGGGGCACTAGTGGGGAAAAGGGATTATTCAGAGTAGGCTCCAGGACACCCCGGGACTGTGCAGGTGGGAAAAGCACCAAGCAGGAGGCCCGCAAATGTGAAGACCTGGGGCAGAAAAGGAACAAAAGCAGCTGTATGTTGAGTTGCAGTAGCATCAGGACAGGGTGCACAGAAGGGCGTGATTGGTTGGGAAAGAGGAAAGGAAGGGTTGGGGGCACTGGGCTGTGGGGTGAGGGGCCTGGAAAAGACATCAGACCAGAGAGGAAGAAGGACTGGCGTCAGAGGAGGCGGGAAGAGAGAAACCAGGAGAGGGCTCCAGGGTGCAGGAAGTCAGCAGCACAGAGGCAGAGAGGAGGGTGAGGGAGGGCGGGAGCAGGAGCCACAGGTGCAGCTTCCTTCCCTCGGGACCAGGAGGCTCTGCCGGCTGATTGAACAAGCGGAAAAGAATCAGCATCGCTGAGTGGTCCTCACCAGCGTGGCTAAGATGGTAAACTTTCCATACTTACCTTACCCGACCTGGAAATAAGTGTGGAAAAAGAGAAACAAATGGAAAGGAAGGATGGAAGGAAGGACAGAAAGGGAAAGGAAATGAGGAGAGGAGAAGGGAGAGAGAAGGCAGGAAGGCCCCGTGCAGGCGTTCCCGGGTGTGACGGGCGAGGCCCAGGGAGCCCTGGGACCGAGCACCGAGGGACTCTCCCGGCTCCCTGTCCTGAAGCCTGAGCTTGCAGAGTCTGCCCGCAAATCCCAGCCCCAGAGTGGGGGTGGGATCTTTGCTTCCCAAGCCTTTTCTGAAGAAGAGGTTGATGCTGAAGTTCTGTGGAGCATCAGGGAGACAGACGGACGTGGGAGTGCATCAGGGTGAACAGCAGGAGGCTGTGGGACCTGGTAGGTGGCGGCACCGCCTCTGAATTTCCCTCGTACACACACACACACACACACACACACGCACGCGCATGCACAACTCCCACTGCTTTTGGGGGCCCAGCCGTCCCCCACACTCACAGGAGACACGGAGCCCGATGGTCCTCTCCGTGGTCGCCCAAGCTCCTGCGAGCTGCACCTGGCAGGTGAGGCTGGTGTTGTGGTCCTGGGGCCGTGGGGTGAGAATGAGCTCTGAGGACTTCAGGGTCCCGGGGTCCATGGAGTTCAGGGCGTCACCCGACCAGGAGAAGGCGAGGGAGTGCCCCCCTTGGCAGGACCCTGGCAGGCTGCAGCGGAGGCGTGAGGGG
>NW_022900931.1:66203114-66213967 GCF_012274545.1 Fukomys damarensis
AGCTCCTGCGAGCTGCACCTGGCAGGTGAGGCTGGTGTCGTGGTCCTGGGGCCGTGGGGTGAGAATGAGCTCTGAGGACTTCAGGGTCCCGGGGTCCATGGAGTTCAGGGCGTCACCCGACCAGGAGAAGGTGAGGGGGCGCCCCCCTTGGCAGGACCCTGGCAGGCTGCAGCGGAGGCGTGAGGGGCGACCAGACTCCAGAGGCTCGGGAACGTGGATGGCGGGTTTCTCTGTCAGGCCTGGGGAGGGCACAGGGAGCTGCCTGGGCCCAGGGTGGGGCCCGCACTGTGACCCCGACAGTCACTGTGCCTCAGGGACTGAGTGAGTTCATGTCCTGTAGTCCTGTGACCTCCCCAGACCCAAGACCGAGCAGAGAAAGTGCCCAGGGTATGGGGTGTCTGGGACTTGAGGCCCCTCCTGGGGGCTCTGCCTACCTGTCACCTGCACATTCAGCCTCTGATCTGCATACGTATATTTTATCTTTCTCGTGTCTATTGTGAAGGCGTAAGTTCCCTCGTCCTCCATCCTGGCGTCTCTAATGCTCACGGAGCAGTCTCTGCTCTTGACTTTCCCCACAAGCTGGAATCGAGCCTTGGTCTCTGGCTTCACTTTGTGGTCTGGGTCGTTTGTGGCCACGGGTTCATCACAGTTCATGTAGCTCCTGGCTCGGAACCAGGAGATGAAGAGCTGCCCCGAGGAAGACCAAACCCGCGAGGGGTAGGAGAAGGAGCAGGGCACCAGCACGCACAGGCCCTCCTGCACTGTCACCGTGCCCTGCACCCGCAGCTGGAAGCCTGGATCCTCCTGCAGGGACCCTGTGGGGACACAGACGCTCAGCTGCGCCCTGACCCCCAGCCCGACCCCCACTCCACTCACTGGTCCACAGCAGAGGCAGCAGCAGCAGGGCCAGCATCCTGCACGGCCAGGCCGGGGCCAGGCATTTCCTGTCAGTTAAGCAATGCCCGGCTGTGGGGTGGGGTGAGGAAGCCGCAGGATGCAATGGGTGCGGGAGAGCTGTGGCCGCCATCGAAGGGGAACTTGGTGCTGCGTGATGTGAGGGGAGAAGCCGGGACCGGGTGAGCAGTGGAGGCGGAGTAGAAAGAACAGAGACGCGTGGGCCAGGGATTTGGCTCAGTGCTTCCACCACCTGCCTCTCAAGCGCAAGGGCCTGAGTTCGATCCCCAGTACCAGAAAAAAGAACAGAGAAATGAGGCTCAGCTGTGGGGTGCAGGGCGGGGTGAGATGTGTCCAGACTTAGGAGGTGGGAGTGCAAGGTGAGAAACCTGTCCTCACGCGTGTTGTCCACACGGGGAAGAAAACACCTGCTGTCCTGTTCCCTGGACACTGGAGATCTGGATGCTCAGGGAAGATCAAGGGGAACAGAGAGGAAGTTCACCACTCCCTGAAGGGAGCCCCAGCTGAGGCCAGGCAGGGGTCTCCCCCCATCAGGAGGGCAGGCAGCATCTTCCCACAAAGGCCTCAGGGAATGTGACCTTGGCCCCAGCATTCATGAGAGATGTGGTCCTCAGCAGCAAGCCCTTGGGTCTCCAATTCCCTTGTCCTAGGCGGACTAGAGCGGTGATGTTGATGTCCAGACCGGGCCCAAGCCCTGGAGGTGCTGAGAACACAGAGTGAGAACCCAGACCCTTCATCTCAAGCTAAGCAACCTCACAAATAAATATTACTGGAACTCTGAGGCGCAGCTGGATCCTCCGAAAGCAGAGACAATTCTACAGATGCGGCACGGAGTTAAAAGAGTTCAGCTGTGTAACACACTTAGGAGGGTGCCTGGCACCGAGGATCTGCTCTCCAACTAATGTCCCTTGGGTCCCAACTGTTGTAGCAGCTACAGATGCTGCACAGGCAAGCTCGTGACAGGACAGTGAGCTCTGGTGGGGAGATGGACATTAAATATGGCGATCACCCAAGAAGATGAACGGAAAGTTCTAGATGTCAGACCCCTGTAAGTTTCAGTTTCACCCCATCCTGAGGAGTGTGATGAAATCTGGTGTGGCCCCCTCTGCCCCACCCAGGATGTGAGTCATCCTCTGTCCAGGGTACCCACACTATGTATGATACGTATCCATTAGTCACTTAGCATCTCAGCGACTAGGTCAGCTTTTACCCTACTGCAGGGCTTGTGTTTTTTAATTTGTCCATGTTTGCAGTGTGTAATGACTGCCTTCATCCTGGAGAGCTGCTACATGGGCATAACACAGCTTATTTATTATTTTTTTTGGTACCGGGGATCGAACTCGGGACCTTGTGGCTTGTGAGGCAGGCAGCAGAACCACCCAGCTAAATCCCCTGCCCACAACTTATCCTTTTTCACCCCCTTCCCTACCTCTCCCTCCATCTATCTTCTTGGTTTCTGTTATCTTTTATTTTGCTCTGCTGTTATCTTTATTTTACACTTCGGGTTTCCCATATAAGAGAAAGCATGAGATATTTAAGCTTGTGTGTCTACTTCACTTCACTTAACAGTAGGGTGTCAAGTTGCACCCATTTTCTTACAGATATAACCTTCATCTTAGTTAACAGTGGGCCCAAAGCACCCAGTATTCATGTTGACTGTGTGGATTTGCCAAAGAGAAGCCATAAAACGCTTCCTTTAAGTGAAAAGGTGAAAGTTCTCAGCACAGATATGAGTGAACTTCAGTACTCTGTGGTTTCAGGCACCCATGGGGGTCTTGGCCTGTGTCTCTTTCAGTCAAGGGGAGAATTACTGTATAAAGATGTGACTCACACTGCTACGGAGGCTGACGAGCCCCAAAATCTGCAGACAGCAAGCTGGGACCCAGCAGTCACTGGTGTAGCCTCAGACCACAAGGGGGCAGGAAGAAGCTATGTTCAAGTCCACAGGCAGGGAGACACTGCTGCTCAGAACGAAGACCTTCCGAGGGAGGAGTTCCGCTTACTCACAGGAAGGCCAGCCCTGCTGCCTGTTGAGCTCTTCGTCTGTTGGCGGAGGTCTACTCACACCGGGGAGGCTGGACGCAAAGTTCGCTGATCCAAATATTGATCTCATTCCACAACGCCCTCCTGGCCACACCCAGAGCTCTGTTTGACCAAATGTTCAACCCATGACCCCGTCCGGTTGACACCTGACATCAACCATCACACCGAGTGAGTTGTCAAAACAGTTCTTGAACAAATCAAGGATGGGAAATAATTTGCTTTCACGAGAGCCCTCTGCTCGCTGTGCAGTTTGGACCCTGCCGGTGGTGGGAGGTGGGGGTCCTGGGGTCTCGATGTAGGTGGCGAGGTGCTGGGAAGAGAAGGGATTTTCAGTGTTCCTTGACAGATCAGATACGAGGATGAGAAAGAAAAAGTTAGGATGAGGCTGAAGTTTGGGGCCTGCGCAGTTACAAACTGAAAGTTGCAACTTTTAAGAGAACTTTTAAGAGAATTGAAGTTCAGCCTGGAGCAGGTTGGGTCAGATATAAAAGGAGAGAAAGAGAGGTATGTGGGTCCGGACTTGAAGAGAACTTCTGGCTGGACACACGAGCCTAGGGTCACCTCCATGATGAAACGGCAAAAGTCTCCGTTTAGTTGAATTAGCTCATTGTCGCCAGTCCAAGGGGATGGGATGCACTTATCAGGGGCCTCAGAGACAAAGCTTTAATTAACGCCAGGGGCTCAGTCTGGTTCACGCGCGGGAGACTGGCCCTGCTCAAGGCTTGAACAAAGAAGATATACATCCTAGGAGGGGGAGTTTCAAGTGAGTCAACTTCGGTACACATTCATTGGTTACAGAAACAATGTGCGTTAGCAACTGGGCTCAGCCACGTACTGGCTCACACACGATACCGATAACTTGTTTGCTGGGTGATTTAAGGTGAGGGCTGTCTCATTAGCATTCTGGTGAAATGACAAAACTCTTCCGGAGACACATTCCTAAGATGGGGAAGTTGGTTTGGGCATGTCCAGACAAGTGAGGTCGGGCAGGCCGGGCTATGTGGAACAAAGAAAAATTTCAAGTAGGGAGTTTCTATTAGTAAGTCCAGCTTGAGCTACAGGAGCAAAATTTCCTTTCAATACCATACTGATGGTATCTGAAGTCAGGAGCTTGAGAAATATCCCACAGGGCTTGAGTTTAAATGGAAAGGGGGCATGAAATATCTCCAGAGGCTTTTGGACCCGGTATCAGATTCACCTCCCACAGAAACACAGGGTGTAACCTCAGCAATTTAGATGTCTATTTGGGCCAAATAGGGCTGCCCATTTGGTCAAACGTATTCTGAGTCTTTATGCCACAATGTTTGGATGAGATTAAGTCTCAAAACGCTGGGAAGGCTAACAAAGAGACAGAAGATTTTTCAGTCTAAATTCTACAAAAGGGTGGAAATTCAGAGAAGGCCCCAAAGTCAAAGATGCCGTGGGAAAGCACACAAATGTAGTCCGGGCGCTTGGGAGACTGAGGTAGGTAGATTGGCAGCAGGCACGACCCACCCTCCCTGCCCTCCCTACCCTCTGGCTATCGCCCCAGCCAGTAGCAGGGAAGACGGGGCATCTGTAGGGTGGAGGGTCAACACCCTGCCCTGGGAAAGATCCCGTTCTCTGACTCGAGTGAGCGGGACACAGAAGAGATGAGTAAGAGGGAAGGAAGTTGCATTCAGAAGCCATAGCTCAGAGACATAAGAACCTTGACAGAGAAAAGGAAGACCCCCTATCATGTCCCCAGAGAAGGAACAGCCCAGCTGGAGGGGCCGACCTCGGGGTCCTACAGGATCATGGACTTAGTGAGCAGAGTCCACCCAGCCCGGCTCTTCCGCTCCTTCTGAGGATATCTGAGTCCATGTGGAAATTGCCAGCCCAACCTCGGCTTCCAGGACCAGACCTGCAGCGGCTGCCCTGGCTTCCCCTTCCAAGTTTGACCTTCCTGGCCATCGTCCTTACTTCCTCCCCTCCACGTCTGAGTTTCCCAAGCTTGAATGACATCCCGGGGGTCTCTCGCAGCTCTGTCGTCCTGTGCTGTTACCGTATTGGTTACTTGCTCGGCTGTTGTTTGACTCCCCAGATCTCGGTTCTTCCTCTGGCGGCCCCATTGTGATTTTCCTCGGGGGCACTGGACTACCCTTCCATCACCGTTGGCCCATGTCTTGCTCTCGGGGAGTCTCTGAGCCAACACTGACCAATCAAAGTAAATCGTTATTCATGAACCCTAAGAAAGATAATATATGCATCCTAATATGAACAACATGAACCCTAAGAAAGAAAGGGCTGTGGTGGCCAGTGGTCTAGGTCAGCAGGGGTGGCGGGGATGGGAGCTGGTTTTCTCTTCTTCCCTGGGATCCCTGGCCATGTGAGGCTCCGTAGGGTGGAGATGGGTGGTGGGCTGAATATCTAATTTATATTGCTTCTGGCTTAGTGAGGTCACTCCTCATTGCTTCCTCCAAATTTTTAGTATTTTTGACACAATATCATGGGTTAATCGTGCTGGGGAATGCGAAACAAATATTTGTTCCCACGTTGGGGAGGAAGAGCCTCACAGTGCATAGGGCAGGAGAATCCCATCCCACACGGGAAGCCGCCCCGCTGGAGCGCAGGGCTGGCAGTTTTGAATTCACTACGTTTCTGTGGATGGGGTTTCCATTTATTTTCTCTAGATTTTAAAATCCTGAGGGCTGCAGGATTTGAGCATCTTTGGTTTGTGCTGTGTGTGATGCAAAACTCCGCGGGGATGTCATTCTTGTACACCACAACCTGAAGGGAACTGGAGCGGGAGAGAAGGAGCCGAGCACAAAGGCAGAAGCCGTGTCTGAGAACCCGCTACGCAAGGTGTGAGGCTGGAGCCTGGGGCAGAGCTGAGGAAGGGCTCCAAATCACATGAGCAGGAACCCCAGGAAGGATGGCACTTGTGCTAGTCATTTTCCATCGCTGTGACAAAGTATCTGAGAAGAACCAACTTTTGGCCCACGGTTTTAGAGGTTTCAGCTCATGCTCAGTGGGCTCCATTGCCGTGAGGCCTGTGGTGAAGCAGGATGGCATCATGGTGGCCAAGAAAAAGAAGAAAAATGAGGAGAGGGAGGGGAAGGAGAAGAGAGACAAAGGACACTGGGACCTGGGGGCAAGAGTTACCCTTTCAGGCCCTCCCCCAGTGACCTAAGTCCTAAAGTTTCTACTTCTACCCCCTCCCAAGAGCGCCCCCATCTGGGGACTGAGTCTTCAACGCAAGAGTCTTTGGGGAATATTCAAGATCCCAGCCACAACAGTACCCACCCTGGACCAGCAGTAGCTGTGGCTGAAGGAAAATCTAGGCACTTACAGTCAGTTGCTCACCCCATTTGACTTGGCTTCCAATGAGCAGGCTGAGTCCAGCTCCTATTTGCATTTTGTTTTCTTGGAACAGTTAGGACATTTTTAAATTAATTTACAGCATCGCAATATTGGGAGACATCTCACACTAACATAGGAGTGCATATTTCTCTTGAAAAGTTGGAAGACCCAGCATCCCAAGAGTAGAAGCCAGTGGAGGCTGAGCAACAGTCCATCACTCCACTTTGCTGTACTCTGCACCCCAGGCACCATGTGTCAGAATACTCTCCCAGTTTTATTTTCCTGCACAAACATATCTTGCCTTTTTAAGCACAGCTGCCTCATCCACGTTTGGATTTGATACGGGGTCCCTGACCTTATGGAAGTTCCTCCCAAAGTGTCTTCCTCTAATTTACCAGCAGAGGTCAAGCACACCTTGAGAGAAGGGAGGAAAACGGAGTCCAAGGGCTCCCTCTGCTGGTCCAAGTGAGATCCGCATTGACTTCAGAGAAGACATTCCCAAAGAATAAAAGTGGAAGACTGGGCCTCCAACAAAAGCGAAGAAAGGAGGAGGAGGAGTAGGAAGAGGAAGGACAGGGGGAGGGGGAGGGGGAGGAGAAGAAGAGAAAATAAAGATCATCAAGCAGGAGGCTTCACGTTTCAGCTCTGACATTCAAACAGCTTGTAGATTGTCATTCTCATCCTTACAAGTGAAAGCTGAACAACTTCTCTGGCACATCAAGGGAACTAAGGTCAGGCCAGGGATTTAGCTCAGTGGTTTTGCCGCCTGCCTTGCAAGCATAAGGGCTTGAGTTCGATCCCCAGCACAAGGGGTGCGGGACTAAGCTCACAGAGCAAACCGTTACCCTCAAACCTCAAATCTGAGGAGCATGGCAAATATGACGCTGTGACTGAGATATATTTGCCTCAGGCAGAAGCTTTTGGAGCCATACACACCAGCAGGGACACTGTGTAATAATTTTGACGAGGTGCTGAGGCTGTGCATGGACTAGTTCGGGGGGAGGGACTCTTGCAGCGTCGGCTCTGAGGGATCCTCACCCTTTCATGGGTTTTATCTCCAGTAGCCCGACCAGACTTGCACAGAGAAGAACGCAGAGAGAGGGAAGAGCAAACTTTTCTATTTTTTTTTTGAGACAGGCTCTTGTTATGTAGCTCAGGCTGGCCTTGAACTCACTATTAGCCCAGGTTGGCCTGGAACTTGTGGGGATCCTCTTGCCTCAGCCTCCTGAGTGCTGGGATTACCGGTGTGCACTATCATTCCAGGCTTTTGAAAATTTATTTTTTTATTGGTGAGTAACCTTTTCTAAATGCACACAGAGCCCTCTCCACAACAGAGGCCACTGCAGAGGGGAGGGCATTCGGAACCTTCTCCCACCTGCAGGACCCATTCTTCCAGGCCCAGCACACTGGTACCTTCCTGTCTCATCTAAAACGGGATGAGGGAAGCTGAGACTAATTTGTCAAGGCTACAACCCTCTGAAGACTGGAGCTTAATCACAAGACATAGTGGGCTGGAAAAAGCCCCCAAAGAGATAGAGATGCCAACCCCTAGAACCTGCGAGAATGAACTCAGATAGCAAAAGAGACTTTGCTGATGTGATTAAGTTCAAGATCTTGAGATTAAGGGATTACCTTGGATTATCCTGGATGTCTTTAAATGGAATCACGGGAGCCTTTAAAACACAGGCAGAGGGAGACTGACTGTAGAAGAAGCGAAGACAGTGTGGGAGGAAGCAGAGGTCACAGTGACGCAGGAAGGGGTCACAAGCCAAGGGGTACGGGAGGCCACTAGATCCTGAGTGCTCTAAAAATAAAGTCTTTTTTTGTTTTTTAAAGCCACTGCAGTCTAAAGAGACAACCAAGGGTCTGTCCCAGACTCAGATATGACACTGCTGTTGAAATCACCTCACAAGGAATTTTTAAAACCTGTGACTCGTGTGTGAAGAGCTCTAACAGGAGAAGCCTGGGAGGACAGATGGGTGATGTGGTGGAGATGGAAGCCCTCAGCCAAGAGGCCATGCTGGAAATCAAAGGCACGTGACAGAAGTCGCAGGCGTCGAGGTCGTTTAGCCCCCCCACCAAACTCACATATGAAGGCCGATAGTCTCGTCATGGGATGTTGTGGGTTTTCTTTGAACGCTATGCTGTGACTGTAAACAGTGGTACTTTGCTTCTTGCTCTCCCGTCACATGCCTTTCGCTCTTCCTATTGTCACTACAACGCGGACTAGAAGAGGCGACGGTGCACACCGTTATCTTCTCGATCTTAAGGGAAACGTGAATATTTCACTGATCCAGGATAACCGGAAGCCCATGCTTCATCGTACAGTGAATCCAGTGCCACTTGCCAAAATAATTCTAGTTCAGAGTTATATTTAGTTTGCATAAGAGTTTTCAAAAAAAAATTTTTTTTGTACCGGGGATCGAACTCAGATTCTTGCATTTGCGAGGCAGGTGCCGGAACCATTGAGCTAACTCCCCAGCTCAAAATACTTTAAATTCACTGATAACATTTAAAATTTGGAGATCTCCAATAATCAGAACACACGGCTTCTCTTGAAATACTTGAGTGGCTGGTGTTCCCATGCAGCGACAGGCAGCTGGCTCCCTTTGGGCCCGCAGGAGTCACCACACATGCTGTGCCCATCTCCCCACCGGGCACTGTGGGATCCCGGCACGAAGGCCAGGGCTCAGGTGTTCCTACCAGGATACTTGCCCTTGTTTTTCTTGCCCCAGGCCTACTACACACACTTTCTATGCGTGCCTTTATAACTCCTTGGAAAGAGATGCGCTGACGCATGGAACAAGAATTCCCAGAGTCAGAATCCTGCTCAGTACCAGACAGGAAGCGAATGCAGTCCAAGGGTGCTTCCTGCTGGACAAGGTCCGATGTTCAGGGTTGAGCCACGGAGGGCCACAAAATTGAAATACCCCAGGCTCCAGCTCTCTCTCCCAGCCCGATGTTTAACAAATAATAAAGCAGAAAGATAACAGCATAATAATAACAATAATTGAGAAGGGTGTTTGAATTAACTGTATAAGACAAAAAGTAGGCTCACAGCTTCCCACTTAAAACTTTCTTATAAAATATGAGCCGGGACATGACAAGGGCATAAAAGTGAAACTAGAAGATCTAGAGGTAATAATTAATGAGAAATTAATGCCTTGGGGGGGATCGAGTTGAGCTAGAGATGTAAAAAGCAATACTTGGCACACAGACCAACAACAGCAACAACAAAATAGTGATACGAATTTCAGATTGAGGAAAATCACACAGGGTATGAGGGAAGGGACCAAAGGGTAAAGGTGATGAGGCATCAATAGCTCTGAAGAAACCAATTATTTAAAGAATATTTCTCTAAGTTCCTTGCTTATAGTTTAAAAAGTTGGACTACAAGTACATTCACGATTTTCCCGGAACATGTAGATTACAAAATACTCTCAGGAACTGATGCACACATTAAGTAGATCCTTAACTATGATACAAAGTGAAAAAGTCCTCTTAAATTACTTAAAGCTATCAGCAAACAATTTCGATTCAACACAAATTGAAGAAGGAAACAGGTTTGCAGTTATTTGTGCAAAGCCAGGGTCACATAACATAAAAAGCTACCATGATAACAGAAAAAAGGGAAAACTACAAAGAAATCTTTCATAAATATTAATAGAAAAATTCCAAATAGATGATGAGCAATAAAAGTGTCCCCTAAATTTAAAAAATACCAATGCTAAATGGATATTACCCATAAATACAGATAGGATTGAATGCTAGAAAATCCATAAAATAAATCTTCATATAGAAAGACCAGCCAGGCATAGTGGTTCACGCCTGTCATCCCAGCACTCGGGAGGCTGAGGCAGGAGGATCACTGTGAGTTCGAGACCAGCCTGGGCTACATAGTGAGTTCCAGGTCAGTCTCAAATACAGAGTGAGAGCCATAAAAAACAAAACAAAACAAAAAAAACCCTGCAGGAAAAAAAATACACATTAGTTTGTCAGAAGCTGAAAGGGCATCTATTAAAATTTAGGGAAGTTTATCAACAGAAAAATCTCCTTATATCAAATTATTTTCATACTCAAGACTTGTATCTACCTGCCTATCTAATCATGTAAAAGCAAAGGCAAGTTAAATTATTCTCCGTACGCATGACATTGTCCTACCCCAGGACTCCTTAAGCCACTTCCTTCTGGCCTATGTATTGCTTTCCACAGCAATCTTATCCAGCCCAAGTTATTTAAATTCCACCAAATATTGACGCCTCCCAAGTATGCATCTTCATCCTCCTCTCTTTTCTGGAGCTTTAGACTCATGCCTTTAATTGCCCGCTTAGCCATCTGATGTGCATATTAAACTCCTCTCACCCAAACCAGACTCTGGACTTCAACTAGAAGCTGCTGTGTCTTTCTGTAAATGTTAACTCCATTTTCCAGCTTTTCCGGTCAAAGATGTGGGAGCCATCCTTGGTTTCTTTCCTTTCCTTATGCCCTGCCACTGGAAATCCTCTCAGATTTGTGTTTAAACTACATCAGGAATGTCTAGTACTATTTCTCCTCCTCCTCCTCCCTCGCGCCCC
>NW_022900931.1:66213978-66230589 GCF_012274545.1 Fukomys damarensis
CTCCTCCTCCTCCTCCTCTCCTTCCTCTATTCCCTTTCCTTCTCCTCTGACCCCTTCTGTACCTTTTGTGGTCAGCAGAGTTCAAGGCATCAGGTACTGCAGAGCAGAATGAGTACAGAGCAGTTTCAGAAGAATAATCCATAAGGTTGAGTGAAATAAATCAGACGTGCAAGTTTAGATAGTGTGTGTTTTCTCTCACATGAGAAACCTAAAGTATAAATAAATCAAAGAGAAAAGTAAAAGAGATAATAGGAGATGGGGAGACAGATTTTTTTTTACAAATGGAGAGTGGACCAGGAAATGTTGGGAAAGGGGAGAGATGGAGGGCAAGGGGATATAAAGAGAATGAAGATGGGAATACACTACTACTCATTTAAAAAAGAAGAGCAAAGATGATTTCTACTGGACCATGTCAGGAATAATGGCTGAGCCTGAGCATAAAGGGCATTTGCATGTGATTGCGTACTCAGGGATGGCCCTGCTAGGGCGGCAGAGCATGAACAGGATGATGAGGGAGCCCCCTGGTGGCGAAGGAGGCATCCTGGCCAGGAGAAGCAGAGCCAAGCAGGATGAGGGCCACAGGAGTGGCGGAGACGGAGGACCCCTTGCACTTGGAGATCGATTACAGAAGTGAACATGTTACTGAAACTGGGAAACCGCTTTTGCATTCTCAAAGAAGGGCCTTACACAAATGGAGAGACAGAAAAAAGAATGACTCCTACGGCATTGGACCAGAACCGGAAGTAGTGAGCTCATGGGTCCTGTGAATGCAAATGAGAGATGGTTTTCAACAGAGTCAGGAACGAGGAAATGGTACCTGATACCACCCGTAGTAGTTAATGTTCTACCAGTGGGATTCTTGGTTGCAAAAGAAACTGATCTGTGTTAAGAAAAGAAAAGAAAAAACAAACAAACAAAAAAAGAATCCATTCAAGGGCACTGGGCACCTGACAGACTGAATGTGAAAGCCAAAGTCAGAACCCAAGGAGACAGTGAGGGGAGGACCCCAGCCAGCCTTGCTCAGAGACAGCCTCATTCAGAGCTGACTTTAGTCAGATACCTGCACACAAGGCATCCGGTTCTCAGAAGAACAAGCGTCTGCTTTTCAGATCTTCAGCGCTGAGACAGAATTCCTGGCCATAACTCATTCAGCGACAGAATCAGCAAAATAGAGTTCAACTGCTCGCTAGGACTGGTTTTTCTGAAAGTCCCAGCCAAACGCAATGCAAAACAGAGCCACGTGAAAAGGCACAAAGCTGGGAAGGACCTGTGTACCCTCGCGGTAGGCAGTTGGTAATGACCACATACCTAGAACACTCAAACGTAAATGGAAAAGCGACTGCAAGCAATTCAACAGCCCATGTAAGCGTCAGGTTAGATCAGAGTTGCTCAGTTGAGCGCGATTGGCATTTGGAACCGGAAAGCATTTTGCCAGGCTGTGGGGAGAGCGAGTGGCCCGTAAATTACGGGGTGTTCAGCAGCATCTCTGGCTTCTACTCGATAGATGCCCGTAGCATCTCTTCCCCCACCCAGTTAGTAAAACGAAAATACCTCCACATTTGTGAAATCCATCCTGGGGAACGGACAAAAAGTACCCATACTTGAAATGGGTCGTATGGTTAATTTATAAAAGTTAATAACTTCCATACATTAAAAGATAATCAATTGAAAATTATTGCCTCAAGATCATCTTGTATTTGTCAGGAATGGTTTTGTGTACGGCATGAGACAGGGATCTGGTCTACTTGTTGACTTATCCTAAGATCCGATTAGTATATAGGTCTTACATTTTGCCGCCCTAAAAACCCCTTGATTATGAATTCCAAGGTTTATCGACAAATCCCCTTGGAGTTTTGGGGTCACATTGCCTGTGAAAGATAACAGTCTGGTCTTTGCAAATCTCATGTTTCTACTTCATTTTACCTTCCTGTTCAGCTATCTTTTCCAGAAACAATGATAATCGTGGTAAGTGGGCCCCTGCCTTGTTCCTGGCTTTAACTCTAACAACTTTAGAGTTTCACCATTATCACCAGTGATTTCTATATTTCTTTAGCAGGTGAGGTAGCTGGGTTCTGTTGGATTCCATAAACTATTTCTGATATACCAGTTTTGATTTTTCTCTGTGGCCTTTTGTCAGAGATACCTTTTTACCATTTTTGCTGTGTGTGGGTTTTGTTTTTTTGTTTTGTTTTGTTTTGTTTTTTGTACCAGGGATTGAACTCCAGTCCTTGCACTTGCAAGGCAGGCCACCGAACCACTGAGCTAAATCCCCGGCCCTGTGTTATTTTTATTTTAAGCCATTATGATGCATAGATAAATGATTCTTACATATAGCATGTATAGTGGTAATAGTGCTTTTCACAATAGTAGCAATGTTATTTTTCTGGGATGTCCAATATGGTAGCCGTTAGCTCCATGTGGATTTTCAGCAGGTGCAATATGGCTAGTGTGACTGAACAAAGATATCTTTAATATGATACATTAGCCTTTTATATCTAGTTCAATTTAGCTTGCAAATTAAAAAAAAATATTTGTGCACCCGATTAAGATGGGCCTAACTTTCATTTGATGTTGGGCTTTGGTATAGAGTTTATCCTGTATTAGCATCCCAAAACTTGGAAAATAACAAAGTTTTTTTTGTTGATTTTTGATATAATTTACTGATTATATCCTTTGGACGTAAAGCTTTTCTTGTGTGATGATTTTTTACCACTAATTCTTCTAAATTGTAGAACTATTCAGATTTTCTATTTTTTCCTGAAGTGATTGTACTAAACTGAATATTTTAGAAATTTTTCATTTGCTCTAATTTCAAAGATATTTATATAAAATTGTTCAAAATATTATCTTTAATGTCTATCAAATCTCTGGTTGTGTTCTGTTTTTTTATTCCTGATATTAGCTAAATATCCCTTCTCTCTTTTCACAGTGGTTAAGCTCACCAGAGGGTTATCAATTCTATTATTCTTTCAAAGAACAATTTAAAGCTTTGATTAATTTTTTTGATTATTTTGTTCCACATTCATTTTGCCTTTTGAAAAGAAATATCCAATTTAATTTAGCTTATTTATCTTCTAAAAATATGCAATTAAGATATTCATATCCCTCAAAATATTTTTTAACTTCTAATTTGACTGCATAGTTGACCCATGAACTTTATTTTTTTTTTTTTTGTACCAGCGGTGGAACTCAGGACCTTGTGCTTGTGAGGCAGGTGGTGGAACCAATGAGCTAATCTTGAACCTTTAAAGACTGATTTCTTAATTTCCAAACCTTCAAGAATCCAATAGTTTTGTTTTAGATTTTCACTCTAACTGTGAAGTAGTCAGGAAATACACTTTCTATGATGTGAATCTTTTGAAGTATGAGTTTTTTTATGTTTAGTCTATGGTGAAATTTTACAAATATTCCTCATGAGCTTTAAGGACACTAGAAAGATTACAGATTAAAAATAATTCTTGCATTCTGAAAGTTATGAGTGCAGGGTTTTGTCTTTTGTTCAAATCCATTTATTAATTATATTTTTAAGATTTTCCATATATTTACTGATTTGTTTTACCTGCTCGTTCACTGCATTATTTGTTTGTTTGTTTTTTGGTACCAGGGATAGAACTCTGGACCCTGAGCTTTTGAGGCAGGTGGTGGAACAGCTGAACTACACCCCCAGCCCCTCCTGCTTGTTCATTAATGAGCAATACTTATACCATGATTTCCCACTGCTTGTAAATTTGTATTTTTTTGTAGTTCTGTCAACTTTTGCTTTATATATTTTGAAGCTCTATGATTCAGTGAATACTAAGAATTTTACTATTTTGAGGAATTGAAACTTTTATCCTGTGGTATGATCCTTTGTTTCTGGTAAATAAAGCCATGTGCCTTAAAGTCTATGTGGTTGACATTTATGCAACCACGTAGCTCTGTGGTGAGAATGTGCCACACTGCGTGTCTTCTGTCTGACATGCCTGCATGCGTGTTTTAGATGCATCTTATAAAATGCATAGTTAGGTTACTATTTGTGTGTGTGTGTGTGTGTGTGTGTGTGTGTCACATGATTTTAACGGGAGCCTTACATTATGATTACTACAACTACTAATGTATCTGGGTTTCGGTCTAACATATTTGTGCCTTCATTGCATTTTGCCTTTTTAATCATTTTTTTCCCCCTGACTGCTTTTGGACTAGTAGGTATGTTTCTCTTCCCTAGTTCATTTCTCTTCTATTAGTTTGGAATTAAGTTTCAGTTATACTAGAGATTGTAACTTGCACACTTAATAAAGTCTACAAGTTGTTTATGCCTCCTCCGAGACATTAGAAAACTTAACTCTATTTGCACATGTCTAATATCTCACTATTTTCTCTTATTTTGTACCTATCCTATTTTCAAGCCTCTCAGCCATTTTTACTGTGCTGCAATTGCTGTAATTATTGCCAGTGGTGGAATACGATAGAGGGCAGGTGGAGGGGCAATCACTGGGAGATGAAGTGGCTCTTAGTCACCTTGGTGATAAAGGCCAGTGTGAAGACCGAGTGGCAGATAGGCAGCCTCTCACTGACTTGGAGACCAAACAAAAATGAAAAGATAAGCTCAGGCCCCACATGCCCAACTCAAGACACATGTTGGAAATATCAGAAAGTATTTATGGCTACCTTAAAAGAATCCCTTATCTCTCTCTACCACTCTGCTAGCTAAGGCTCAACTCCTGGTCCTCTACACTAAGCAAACAAACAAAAAAATGAAGGCCAGGAGGTGGAATTATATGCAACCACACAGAAAAAGATGACTTGTGGTGGGAAGGTCTGTCTCAGGCTGTTATGGTGCCTTCAGAGAGCCGGTACTTGGTGACGTTGAACAGCACAGATTTTGTCTCAAACCAGCGCGATATGTCCTCCCCACTCCACAGCTGGAAAATACAATATCAGCACCCAGAAGGGCAGGCAGGAGGAGCCCCTCTTGCTCTTTCCATCCATTCAGTAAAAAGCCCAGGAGGCCGTTGGTTGGTGGCAGGCTCCAGGCCCAACAGACCAAACCAACCAAAATGGAGTCTCTTATGCCAAAGTTCCACACACCAGGCACAGCCACGTTGCTAATCTCGGCTTCCGAGCAGTGAGAAGAGAGAGATAGTAACCAAATCCCCAAACAGGCCAGTTGTAGCTGACATGATAAGAAAGCCTCCTCGGCTTTTAACTGTTACAAGCAAAGTAAAATGGAAATAGCACATCTTTGTTTGGTTCTCAGCTTCTGCTTTCCTCAGCCCTCCTCTTCTTTGGAAACCAAACTCCTCTGGCTCTGCTCATTGGAGCACCATGGAGAATGAAGGGTTGCTGATTCAAAAGTGACAAATAAAACTGATTAAGACCTTTAAATTAGCTGAGGGTGGTGGTTCATGCCTATAATCCCAGGTCTTGGGAGGCTAAGCAAGAGAATCAGTGTGAGTTCAAGGCCAGCACAGGCTACACAGTGAGACCCTGTTTCGAATAATTGAAAAAAAAGTCTTTAAATGTGTTGTAGCTTTGCCTTTTGACACACACAATCATGCACTTCTGCATTTTTAACTCCCAAGCTTGCAACCTTGGAGTGGGTGGGCTTGAGAGTCCTAGTGTCAAAGGAGAAGCATTTATACCAAAGGACATGGTCACGAGTCCTTTAAAGTGGAAGCCATTTGGGCTAAGACAAGATGCTCACCAACCAGCGGGGAAAGAGTTGCTAGTAAAGCTAGTTGGCTGATCCAGCACATTATGGGGAAAGTGGGAGGAAGAGGGATTAGCCTTGGCACCCAGAACATTCACCAGGGAACCTCTTCAGACCCCTGGGTCCAGAATAATAGTCAGCAGGAAACCGCAGCAAAGCAATAGAGAGAGGAAACACTGATAACCCAGGTTCCTTTGGGTTTTCCTGCTGGGCCCAAGTCCCCAGCAAGTAAAAGTATACGAGGAGGTAAGGAGGGCATAAAAGTGATTGTCAGTGTAGCCTCACACACACAGGACTCTGGGTTGTGTTTATGGGAACTAATTGTCTCATTCCCACCTCATTTTCGCCCTGCTATCGGATGTGAAAAGCACTGCAGGTGGCTGCTGTAATCAAGCAGGGCTGGAACAGCACCCACGACCCCGCAATGACAGGAGAGCACCGGAATCCTCGGATCCTCGGATCCTCGTAGGCCTCCTCAGCTCAGCTCTGGGAGGCTGGCTCTCCGGACAGCATCCTCTCCTTCCCCCTGCCCACTGGGATGAGCCAACAGGAGGCCACGGCAGGGCACTAGAAGGTGGAAGGGAAGGAGAGCCTTGCTCCTCCTGTTCCTTCCCCTGGGTTCTGACAGTACCTGCTCTATCACACAGGCCCCATTTGTCTCCAGCGGACCACCCTGGGAGGCTATGGCTCCTGCTGACCACGGGCACTGCCCTCCTCCCTCCAGGCACTAATGGCTTCTCTTGCTGCTTACCCTTGGATCCCTTGTTGGGCCTCTTAATCCTGCCCACCTCTCTTTCTAGCCCCTTCATTATTCTTTGCTTAGTTACTCTCCTGAATGCGCCACTGCTTTTCCTATTGAGGAAAGCAAGTCCTTTCCTCACCGTCTTCTTGTCCTTGTGCCTTCAACTCTCCGCATGTCACCTTTCTTCTGCTATAGCGAGGTCCTCTATCCGAGAGGGCTCCATGTGTCACAGTGCTACCACTTGGGGCCCACTTCCACTCCTCTTTCCCACCCCCAGGAGATGGTTAAAACCAGCTCGTTCCTATAATCAGCATAAGCAAATGCTCTTCTGTTAAAATGCAGCTTTGTACGTTCTCCTTGCTTCTCGCTTTCCAAATCTCAGCTGGGAAATTCCTCACTAGACTGAACTCTCTCTCATGACTTTAAAGAAACCCTTAAAATGTACAAGTGCTTTGCGCTTTTGTAAAGACTGCTGGTGGTACTGCATCCAGCGCCTTGAGCAGTTCTCAGCAGAATGGTCATCTACCTAGCCCGGTCCACCATTGTCCAAGAGAAGGGAGTCCCAGCCTCTCTTACGTTTTCTAAGATCTTAACATGCAGTTGATGGTTCACACAGTCACTTGTGAAGAATCTGTCCTTAAAGCTTAGATGAGAAATAGGATGATAGATTAAAAAAAGAAAAGGAATAGGACGATAGTGCAAGGGATTGACTATAAGACATAAAAGTTGGAAGTCGGTTAATTATCTTTTGATACATAACAAATTACTCCAAAGTCAAGCTGCTTAGCATAGCTTACATCATTTTGCCATTGTTTCCCTGGGCAGGGCACCTGAGCACAGCTGTCTGATCCCTTGCTCCCATCTCTCTCCAGGCTGGCATCAAGGGCCAAATCAGGGTCTGGGTCTCGTCTGAAGACCACCGGGGCACACATGACCCACTGCCACGTTTGCTACTGGGCCGTGCCATCGCTTAGTTCTCTTAGGGCTCTGGGATGGGAGCCTTGTTTCTGGCTAGCTGTGGGCCCCAGGCACCCTTCAGGTCCTTACCACGTGGGCATTTCCAACACAGCAGCCCACAGTGTAACCACTTAACTTCATAAAACACCGGTCCTGCAGGGAGTTTGCACAGTCTTTGGCGGTCTAGCAGGGATGCAAACATCAGGAAGTGAGACCATTAAAAGAGACCTTAGAAGGTGGACAACCTCATGAAAATGACTTCTGAAGTTGCACCTCCATCTCAGCTGTCAGTGCTCATTCCAGCACCTTGCAGAGGCACAATGATAGCAGTTTCTACTGCACACATTCTCTGTGAAATAGTTCCACCCTCCAAGTGCTTTCTTTGGTCTGGCTCCCTTTTCAGCAATTTCTTCCAAGAAGCTACTTTTTCTGTGGGTCACTTTCATTTTCAGCCCAGTCCTGCTGTATCAGTACTGGCACCTGCATAATGCACTGGCTCCGTCTTGCTTCAGTAACTCCTTGAACATAGAGAAGCTGTTTGGCTGTCCTGTTCCTGCTTGAACACTTCATGTGAATACAGACCTGAATCTGCATGACAGGAGTCTGACTTTGGCTCAAGATGGATGCAAATGCGCCCTCACCAGGGTCCTGCCCTGAGCAGTCATTTACTTTACCTAAGACTGAGCTCATCTGTGGATGTTGATGTAGTATTTAATCGTGACGTTTGTAATGTTGTATCTTTTTTTTTTTTTGTACCTGGGATTGAACTCGGGTCCTTGATGTTTGTAATTTTGAATCCACTGATAGTCTTTGCCTTTTTTGGGTTCCATCGTCAATGACAAGTACCACTTCTATTCTATATACATTCTGTAATTCATATCCTCTGTGTTTTAACTATGTGCAAGACTGAGATATATCTCAACAACTAAGTAGAAATACAGCTCAATTAGTCACAAATCAAATAAAAAGTCACTTGGTTATTTCTTCGTACCCACGTTTCCCACGCAACCTGCTGAAGCTGTACACAGTGACTACAACCATTCTGTACATGGTTTAATAACGTCCAGAACAAATTTTTTAAAGCATGTTGTCTAGAAAGCACTTTTAAGAATCATAGCTTGGGCCCACTTTGAAAAGCCCCCGTTTTCCAAAAATAGTTGACAGTACTGTGCAGTCAACTTGACAGATTTCAGGTGTCGGCTTCAGTAGACTGAAAATTATGAAGAATTTATATTTTTTAAGTATTCTTTCAAAACCTGTTGTTTTGAAGTTTGATTAGTGAGAACAAAAGGTGTCCGTGGCACATCCCTGCTAGCACTATATTTTCCCCACGCTCTTTGCAGTCTTTGATGCCTGCGTCAAAGATGGATTATCATAGAAATTGTCGTACATGAGTTTAGATGATGTTATTTCCACTTCAAGAAACTTAAGTCGGCAGGGTTGTTAGCCTTCCAAAAATTCATCTTCACAAATGTGACAAATCTTCAAATAACATTTTTCTTAAAAGATGTATGACCTAATTGGAATCAAATAACTTTACAAAATCAAATGCAGTTACTAAAGATTATTTTCTGTAACAGTGTGGATGCTGGAATAGCAAATAATTCTACAAAGCCTGCTGCCTATCACAAAAATGATCTCTGGCTTTCCATCTTATCTAATCTTTGCTGTCCTGTCTTATGATATTATTTACATTTGTTGCAAGTACTTGTTGGTTCCAAGAGGAGAAAAAACATTCTTCCTAACGACATATCTAACCAAAGCACGTCTAACATTTTTTACCAACACAAGTCTATTTCCTGTGTTGTGTAATTATGCAGAAATCCTCAGTTATTGTGGGTGTCAAAGGCATGCTGTAGTGGGGACACTGCTTGCCCAGCTGCAAAGGAAGTTGGTGACTGACAGCCCTCAGCTGATTCCTGCATCCCAAAGAAGCCCTCAGATGGGGGCAGCTGCCTCCCCAAGGCCACAGCCCCTGCCCGGTCAGCCAATGCCCAGTGGTGGGTCTGTTGGAGCAGAGCAAGCAGGAGGTCATGGGTCTAAAGCTGTCTCTGTATTCTGAGTTCCTACCTGACAAACAGTAGCCTTAGAGTGCAATTAAACCAAAACCTAAGAGACAGAGACAGATTGTGTGTGTGTGTGTGGAGGGTGAATTTGCTCCTCCCAATTCTGCAGTGTCTGTTTTGGGGATGCTGGCATCTGGAAGGCCTTCTTGCTTTGTCATAGCATGGTGGAATATACGAGGGTAAAAGAGAACAAGAGAAATTGACCTCGTAGCCTCAGGTCCTTCTAGAATCCACATTGATCCACTCATGAGGGTGGAACCCTCATGTCCCAAACAGCTCCCCCAGGCCTCACCCCAAAATCTGCTTTTTGGGAGACACACTTCTCTCAGCACTAACTTCAGCATGCTTTGGGGTAACAAATCACCAGGTGTCAGCCGGTACAAGGACGGAGTTCCCTGAGAGGCAGACCTGTGGTGGGAGCGGCCAGGGATGATCAGGGTTGACAGGGTTGTCAGATCTGCCTCGGCATTTGCCTTGAAGCTCTCCACTCATGCTGCTGGGTGGTGCTCTCCAGCCCTCCCCGGGACTGCGTGACGCCCCACTGCCCCATTCTCCAATCACACTTTGCTTAAATAAACGCTGTTAAATTTAATTTGTGTAGCTTTTTGCAAATGAGGAAGGGATCAAGGGACGGAGGGAGAGGGGAAGCAGGGAGAGGAAGTGGACAGGACTGAGATGTGATGTGTTTATGCTCCCGCGATGAGGGCACTCATTACGTGTGGCAAGCGTGTGCTAATCAAAATGTTTCTGAAAAATAAAAACTAATCTGTCAGATTTTTAAATTTTCTTTTAACAGGCCAGTGTGTGTTGTAAGGCCTGGCCCCTCTTCCCCTACTCAGGAAGCCTGTGGGATTGGCTGAGGCCTTCCTGAGGGCTCCACAGAGAAAGGTTCAACTTCTCCCACCCCGAGTCCTGTCCCCTTATCTCCCCGGGGCATGGAGACTCTGAAGGCCCCCAGTTAATTTGCTGAACTCAAACTTGTGCCCCAGAGTCCATCTCCTGAAGAAACGCCTTCAGCCTGCAGGCTTTCACACTCATCAATGGTTATTTCAGCCACTCACTCCTGTAATTATATAATTACATGCACAGAAACACATATGCACACACGCACGCACGCACAGGAGTGTGAACACACACACACGCACGCACACACGCACGCACTTAGACCTCAACTGAATGAGACAGTTTTGACCTGGAACAAACACAAGACTCACAAAGTTATACGAAAATGTTTAAAGTTGAAAGGTTTTCAAGAATCGCTGGAAATAACGTGATGGTCTGTATTATTCATACTATTACCCGGATCGGACGTGACGCTAACGCAATCGTTCCCACATTCCCTGAGGCCACACACGTTCAAAGGAGGCCAGACATGGCCTTGAAGCTGGCAGTCAGTGCTTCAGTCTTCAGAAGACTGACGTGAGACAAAACTACACAGAAAAATGTGAACAAACCCTGAGACTGAAACTGGATTTCGACGCACCACAAGTGTATGACTACTCATGGGTTTGTGACTTAAGCACGGAGGAAAAGCACGTGAGACACACAGCAAGGATGGTGCATCAGTTTCCTAGGGCTTCTCTGACAGCACCACAGAGCGATGTATTCTCTCATGTGAGTGGAGCCTAGGCCTTGGAGAGCTGTGCTCTTCCTAAAGGCTCCTTCCTGCCTTGTTCCAGCCTCTGGTGGCTGCCAGGGTCCTCGGGACAGAGGTGCATCTGTCTAATGTCTGCCTCTTTGCCATGTGGTCTTCCAAATCTCTCCTCGGGCACAGCAGACCCTTAATCACGGGGGTATTCACCCCAGATACCCATGGGTGACTGGAACCACGGACAACACGTGTGTGCCTGTGATGTATGTGTGCTCACCCTAAGATACAGTTTAGCATATAAATTCACCACAGCAAGAGATTAACAATAAACAATCTCAAACAGCAATCACAGTAGCAGAGCGGTAAATGGGAATGTGGGCTCTCTCGGATCATCTTACTGTCCCGCACTTGCCTTCCTGCGCGGCTATGAGACGGCACAGCACCTGCTGACGCGATGCAGGAACATGAGGGTTTCGGCCTCGTGAAGCTGCTGGACCGCTGGCCGTCTGTCAGGAGCAGGATCGTGGAGCCATGCAGACACCTGAAGCCAAAGAAGGGGAAACCGGGAACCAAGGGCACAGCCTGCGGATCTCGCTCCTCCTAAGGGTACCGGGGTTATTGGATTTAGATCCCACCCCAATTCAGTGCGATCTCATCTTGATTACAACAGTCAAGACCTCAGATGAGGTCACATGCACAGGTACTGGGGATTAGGACATCAGCATATGTTTTTGGAGGTATGATTCAGCCCATAATAGGATAAATGATTTTGGATTTTGGACCGGGAAAACGGGCAGAAACAGAGGGACCAATAAAGGTAAGCAAAGGAAAAAACCTCTTTAAGAATAAATCGCCCCAAAAGAAAAAAATGTGTGATAATGAAAAAAAGGAAATAAAGTGTTTGTAGATGGGGAGGGGAGGAGAGGGTGAAGGGAGGGCAGGGACAAGGGGAAAAATGAGAACAAAGACCCGTCTTGTAGAGGTACAAGATCCCAACAATGAATGTAACTGTACTGTGTCCCTAAAATGTACCAATAAACTCAATTAAAGCTGAAAAAAAAGAATAAATGGCCCTATTTTATTAAATAGAGCAACTTAATAGATTTGTCAAAATAGACAGGACAAACGATTTTGGGTGGAGAGTTACCTGAGAATGGGCAGAAAGAGAGGAGTCAATAAAGGCAAGCAAAAAAGAAAAAAAAAATTTCTGTAAGTACAAATTGCTTTGTTTATATAAACTTAGCCAGCCCATACTACATAGTGAAATCCTGTTTTAAAAAACCAAAATAAATTTTAAAAAATGATAACATTATATGTTTGTGCATAAAGAAACTGGAGCAAAGAGCTAGCTGTCTATTAACTGGTAGGAATAACATCAGATAATTCTCCTATGTGCCAGGCACTTTCTTCCTTCAATCCCTTCCCTCATGTCTCCATCCTGTGATGAAGGTGGCTATTATCAACCCCATCATACTGATCACAAAACTGAGGCACTGAGAGACACGGCTGGTGGAGTGGGGAAACCAGGACCCAATCGCAGGCAGTCCAGCCCAGACTCTATGCTTTTTATCTCCTTGCTACATACACAAGACAAGGCTGTTCTTGGAAAATGAAAACATTGTCCATGTGTGTGAATGCTTGCATCTTTTCAAAGACATAAAATCAAGGGTTAGGATCAAAAGTAAAACCTTGGCTTCTAGTCAGGTAGTGGAGGTCATGGATGAATGGTCTGATTACCCTGTTGGTGATATATGTCCGGGCCAAGTTTTGAGAGGGAGCCTGGATATTTCTGCTTCTAGCATGACATTCTTGTCAGTCTCATGGAATGTGGACCGTCTGGGGAAAAGCTATTACCAGAGGTAGGTGAGGTAGATGGCAGCTGAAAGGCTTGTAAAAACCATACCCACCTCAGGATCCTTGTTCCTCGGCCCAGCCTTCCCCGACCTTTGCTTAGATATAGAGAAGAGCGGCTGAAGATGGTCCACACACGGGATCAGCAGGAGGTGTGGTGCACGGCTAGGTGAGGTGTGGGAAACCCTTCCCAAATAATCACTCACTTCCCCAGGCCCTTGTCCAGAAGAGAGCAGAGAGTGGGAACAAGATTCATCTCTCCCACTTCCGCTCCAACACCAAAACTTTGCCCCTACAAGTCTACCAGGCACAAATTGCCATTTTGGACTAATACAGCGATCGGAGCACCCGCTGCGTTTGAACGGTCTGTGTTGTTATATATCTGAGGATTGTCCCACCTGTAAGGAATAACCGGTATCCCGGGAGCGTCCCGGGTTTAGTCTTGATCCCTCATGCAGGGTTGTCCAACTCAGCGTCCCCTGGGTATTACATGCGAGCTGTTGACTCAGACCAGGGCAGGTAAGGGACAGCTGTCCTCCCGTCTAGCTGTTCTTGTTTCAGAAACTTGGGGATGGCCTCGTGAAGGGCAGGGAGTTTCTACTTTCCACCGGAACGCTACTCCAATGGGGAGCAAGCGTGGTGGCATCAGCGCCTCAGGAGTTGTTAGAACGGTGGCTCCTATGTCTAAGTGGAATGAATGGAACCAGGGACACAGGGTAGTCAAGTCTGACAGGTACGGTGGCACTTGTGTGCCGGTATCTGATGGGAAAGATGCATCTCAGCGCCAGGCACCGATGGGAAAAGTAGCCCCTCTGTCTCCAGGTTTGATAGGAACGCAGGTCCTGAAACTCAGGGATTTGTGTAAAATTACAACAGATGTGTTTTAGGCGCTGAAGGGTTTGGAGGCCCATGCACCACACAGAACGATAGAAACAGTGGTCCCCACGACTGACTTATGCAAATGGAGGCCTACCTAATGTTTCAGGAACTAATGAGAGCTATGCTCTTGTCCCAGGATGTAAGCAAATTCCAGCCTAAAGCATAAATCATTTGATACTCACCCATCCCTCCACTCATTCATTTCACAGTTTTCAGTACCCCTGCTCTGAGCCGCACCCATGTTGGGCGATACTGAGGACACAGAAAAAACTCAGATGGAGACTGTGCCCTCAGCGAATTCCCAGAGACAGACACCCATCCAGACATCGCAACACAGCAAGATCAGGCAGGACAAGCGGCCAGCACCATGAGGCAGCCCCGTCCACGGGGCACCTGGCATGGGCGTGGAGGGACAGTCTCTGATGTCGAGGCACAGTTCAGGGACCGACACAGGCAGCTTCGTAATCACAGGGGAACTTGCAACGTGTGTGGCAAGGTCTAAGCGTGCCCAGCATCGATCCCCAGTGGTAGCTCATTCTGTGAAGCAGGAGCTCTCTGCCCCAAGAAGTAACTGGGAGTCAGAGCAGCCTGAGTTTGACTCCCTGGCTCTACCTGACGCTTATTTTGTGAAAGAGTAACTCATTATTCAGAACCTTGGTTTCCTTATCCTTACAGGAAAATGACGACTTTCCAATAATAAGGTGGCTTTGTAATCAACGGTGTAATGCATAGTAAATAACTCGTCTGGGCACTGGCCCCAAATAATCATGCAGTAAAAAGTGCGTGTTGTTACGATGGCCATCTCTGTTCCTATGGTGACAGTGTTATCCCCTCGTCAGGGGAGGGAGTAATACATTGCGAGATCCCCAGGGAAGTCCTGAAACCTCAGGAAGCACTGAACACTCTTATCCCGTGTGTCTTTCCTAGACATGCAGACCTACGTCAACATTTACTTTTTACATAAGGTACACTAGCAGATTAATATCTACGATAATAAAACAGAGCGATTGTAACTGCATTGTAATAACAATTCCAGCAGCCCTTGGGTGCCATTAATAAATAAAAGAGATTATTTGAACCCTAGCTCTGCAGTGCCTCCACAGTCCGTTGATAACTACGCGGACTTGAGGCAGTTATTAAGTGACTACCAGGCACAGGTAGCACAGGTTCGCCTGACAAAGGGATGGCTCGGGTCCCGGAAGGATGGTGTGAGCTCTCACTACCTTGCTTATGAGGTGTTTATTTCTGGAATTTTCCATGTCTTTTTTTTTTTGGTACCGGGGATTGAACTCCGGTCCTTGCCCTTGCAAGGCAGGCCACCGAACCACTGAGCTAAATCCCCGGCCCTTCCGTGTAATATTTTAGAGCCGCAGTTGATTGTAGGCAAAAGAAACTTTGAAAAATGAAATCACGGGCAAGGGGAGATCATTATAGGAACTATGAATGAATTTTAAAAGCCCTAGAAGTATTTATCAAATATCTGGGTTCTGAGACTTAAAAGCATTGGATGAAATTTTATTTCTTAACACCCAAACCAGAGGATTTGAATAAGCGTATGGGCTAGTTTGTTTGTTTTTTTAAATCCCAATTTCTCAATGAACTGTATAGATTATGGATAAATAGAATACTATACAGCCATGAATGTGGTAGCTCTAACAGCATGGATATGGGGAATCATTAAGGTATCGTGTTTAAAAAAACACTGAAGAATAATATGACTCCCTCTCAGGACAAAAAATACAAAAAGAGGCTGGCACAGCACGTGTGTATACAAGTGTAAAATTCCTCTGGAAAGGTGCGCAAGAAATTAGTAAGTAGAGCTGTCCTCACAGGGACGGGTGGGGTGCTTCTCCAGAGGCGGAGCTGGAAGGGAATCCCAGGACCAAACATCATCCTTGGCCTGCGTGTCCTCCCTGAACTGCCCAGCACTCGCTGTCCACTAGGCTCCAGAGGCAGGCAGCATCTTCTCTCTCTCTCTCTCCTGGCTCCCCATTGGGACTGAACCCTTTCCCTCAGCTCCTGGCCGGGATCCAGCTTCCTCTTAAACCCTCCCGCCAGCGCCAGCGGTGCAGACGCCCCGACATTCTCGGCCCCACCCCTTCCTCTCGGCCTCCGGGTCCTAGCCCCTCAGTGCAGGGGATGCCTCCATCCCAACCTCGCTCACGCTCTCAGAAAGGATGGACATTCGGACCTGATCCTTGCTCACAACCCTCCGTGGCTCCCGCGCACCCTTGCAGGACCAAGTTCCTGGCCGGGCCTTCCCAGCACAGAGAACGGCCCCGCCCATTCACCCCAACCTCTCCCAGCTCCTTGGCTCCCGGCCCCAGGGCTGTGATCAGACCTGACTGCCTCGTTGTCCTCCGGAATCACCTTGGCTTCCTGCCTTTGGACCTTTGCCTGAGCCGTGCCCGCGGCCCGGGACGCCCCGACTGCTGCCCTCCACGATTCCGGTCTAACTTCACGCCCTCTCGGCCGGCCGCCCGGGGACCCGCGCCGTGACCCTCCCCATCACCCCACTTGGGGACTTTCTCCCACTGGGTCCGCCTCCCTCCATCAGACAACGCGTGCCGTTTCCAGGGGGCAGATCTGGGTCCCCAGGGGCTCGGGAGAGGACGAAGCACCGAGAGGGAGGAGAGCCGGACCTTGCCTGGGGAGGGGGTGTAAGGAGGACCAGAAGCGGGCAAAAGAAAGACGGGAGAGGAAGGAAGGCTGGAGACAGCAGGGAGAACACTGGGGGGAAAACAAGAGGAAGAAAAGGAGAGCCTAAAACGACAGCGCGCAAAGGACGAAAGGTAGAAGGGAAGGGGGGAGGCCGGGCCGGGAGCGCGGGCGCGGG
>NW_022900931.1:66231342-66232321 GCF_012274545.1 Fukomys damarensis
GCCGGGCCGGGGGGGGGGGGGGGGGGGGGGAGGGGGCGGCGGGGCTCGGAGGGGTCAAGGGTGAGCCGTGCGAGCCCGAGGGGCCCGGGGAGGAGGGGAGGTTGTCTGGGCTGCCAGACAGGCCCGGGTCAGCGCCGGGGGCAGGGGATGTCTGGCTGGGGAGAGGCCCAGCAGCCAGGCTCCCTTGGGGACTCGGGATTCCAGGCCCCAGCCCCCTCCTCTCAGATCCCGGAGTCCACCACCCAGTCCCTTCCCGGATTCTAGCGTCCGCCGTCTCCCCAGGACCCGGCGTCGGGGGCCCGTAGCCTCCTCTTCACCTGTACCTAGGGGTCCACACTGCAGCCCCACCCCACCCCCAAGTCGCGCGAGCTCAGAACCTGGTCCCGCTCTCCCAGATCGTGGACCCCAGCGCCCTCTTCCTGTGGCACCCAGGAGCCAGGGGTCCCCTTGCATCTTTGCACCTCGCCGCCCAAACGAGGGGGGGGGGCTCCTTCCCGGGAACCCTGGAGTCCCCGCCTCCCCTCTAGCCCCAGCTGGAGTCCAGCCCTCCGGGGGCTAAGGGGGCGGGGCCAGCTGGTTGCTATGGTGCCAGACTGTTTGGGTCTGCTCTCTGACCCTTGGGGGCTCCCTAGGGTCCGCTAGGAGGGGGATGGGGACCCAGACCTGGGGGAAGTCCATCCACTACCCCTTCCCCAAAGCCGGCCTGGACCGGGGGTTCCGCCCACGCCTTGTCCAGTGACCTTGAACGAGTCCAGACCCGTCTCTCTCCGGGCCTCAGTTTCCCCTAGGGGAAACCGCCCCGGGGTCCGTGGGGGAGAGGGATGCTCGGTCCCCGGAATCTTCAAGATTCTCGCCTCCCCGCTCCGCTTCCCCTCCCCCGGCCCCAGGCAGCCCCGGGGCATGCTGGGAACCCGGGCCCGGGCTCCGGGCCAGGTTGGGGGGGCTCCTCCCTTCCCCTTCCTCCCCACCTTGGCCTGAC
>NW_022900931.1:66233072-66241151 GCF_012274545.1 Fukomys damarensis
CACCTGCGAGGTGCGGGAGCCGTCGGCACCCCGGGGGCTGGGCTGGGAGGTGCCTGAGAAGCCGGAGACTCGGCGCGGCGCTGACAGCTCCCCGGGACCAGAGCTGGTATCATTCAAAGTGTCCGGAGGCCAAAGGAAGGGAGGAGGATGGGGTAGAAAAGTGGGGAAGGTGGAAGAGCCCACACCCCCAGATTCCCTCCGCCCGGGGCCTGCAGCCTGACAGGGAAAGAGGGAAGGGGGGACAGGGGAGGTTCCCTCCCTCGGGCACCCAGGAAGCCAAGTCTCCGGTCAGGCTGTGCCGCCTCCGGGAGGGAGGCTGGACCCTGGGTCCGAGGGACGAGGCTGGGCCTGGACCTTGCAGTCTGAGGGCTGTGATCTTGGGCTCCTTGGAAAGGACAGGACTGCATCCAAAACATCTGGGTTTCTTGGGGCAGAAGGGGCCTGTGTTATAGACCCCTGGGCTTTTTAGCGGGGAGGAGATTGTGGTCTGGACTTCTGGGTTCCTGGGGGAGGAGGACCTGGGGCTTCGATCCCTGAGTCTGAGGGAGGAGGTCTGGGCCTGCAGTCCTGGTTCTTTGGAAAGAGGAGGCTGGGGTCCTCGACCACTGGGTTCCTTGGGAAGGCTAGGACTACATCCTGGGCTCGGGTTCCTTGGGAGGAGGGGGCCGGGGGCCTGGACTCCTGGGTCCTGGCACCCACCCGTAGAACCGACCTTGCGGGGCCTTCGCCACACACAAGCTCGTGTCTGTGGGTCCGTGTCGGGGGCTCACCATCGCGGCTGGGACCTCCCCGGCCCTCCCCGCCCTCCCTGGCCCTCCTGGCCCACACCTTGTCCATCTGTCCGATCTGTCCACCTGCCGCGCCCCCCGGGCTGAGGTAGGAGGTTGTATAGTTGAGGAGGACACCCAAGGAGATCACTATACGGCCTCCTAGCTTTCCCCAGGCTGCGCCCTGCACGGGATGGGGCGGCGGGGACCCCCAGGCCCACACCCTGCCCTGGGACCCTGGCAGGGGCTGGTCTTCTTGTCCTGTGTCTCTTGCACTTGCTGCCTGTCAAGTGGGTCCTGGCCGTCTTTCTTCACAACATTGCCTGTGGCTTTCTGGGCTCTGACCCTCTGATGACTTTCCATGTCTGTTCCTGTCTTCTCTGGTCTGCTTTTAGTTAGTTTTCTGGCACTCACAGTGTCGGGGATCTGCCTCTATCTCTTTTGCCACCCCCAACCCAGGGCCTGTCAGGGCCACTGCATTGCCGGCCTCTGGGTCCCTGAGACCCTTTAACCTGTGAGGACGTCCAGGGTCACAGGTGAGGTTCTTGGGAGCCTGGCGTCTGGCCCAACCACAGACCTGGGACTGCAGGTCAACCCCTGACACCCTTCTTCCTGAGATTTGACCTCTGACCCAGGTGCCTGCCCCTCCCCCTCCTAGTGACCTCACAAAGACTACCAGCTTCTCTCCAGGCCTTGAGACCCTCCAATGGCCCTGCTGGTCCTGGCGAGTGCTGTCCCAGCTGCCCTGCGGGCCCTGCTGGTGCTCAAGGCGTCCGCGTGGGCCTGTCTCCTGTGCTTCACCACTTACCCTGAGCGTGCTGCCATCTGCAGGATGTTTGCCCGGGTGCAGGGCCCCAAGATTGACCAGTGCGAGGAGGCCTTCACCACTGCCTTTCAGGGTCTCTCAGACGTGGAAATCAGTAAGGAGGGAGACCCTCCTCCGCGGACTAGGGCCTGGGAGGACCGGACGAGGGAGAGGGAGGGAGAGACAGACAGACAAGCACAGAGTAGACAAAGAAAGCCTAGGGGTGGCGAGGGCCATCGCAGGGACAGGGAAAGAGGCCTTAGAGGGACCAGGCAGCAGCAGAGGAAGGCAAGGGGGCTGAGGTCCCTGAGAGGGAGCCGAGAGCAGGAAGAGAGGCCTGCTGGAGAGGTGTGGAGAGCAGAGGATGCTGGGAGGAGCTGTCGGGTAGGGCTGCCTCCCAGCCCCTGCCCTCCCCTGCCTCAGATTATGAGGAGAGGAGCCACCTGCACGACACCTTCACCCAGATGACACTGTCCCTCCAGGAGGAGGCCACCGCCCAGGGTGAGTGCCCCTGGAGCCCGGCCAAGCAGCCCCCAGGACCAGGGAGCGGGCTCTAGGTTTGGGTGTTGACATCGGCACCCTGAGGGAGACACGTGATTCACCAGGACAGGTACTGAGGCGAACGGCGTCACTGAGGGCGGAGAGGAAGTGAGGGGTGGGCGGAGGAGACCTGGTGGGGTCTTGTGTAGGCAGACTGGCTGTGTCTCAATACTCGCCTGACATCCGCCTGCCCACCCAGGGAAGGGGGACAGTCCCCTTGCTTCCCAGGCAGCCTCCTCGAGGACAGGACAAACACCCAGCATGAGTCCTTGCAGTTAGGGGGCAGGGAGCCAGGAAGGAGCTGTGGAGCAGATTGCAGAGGTGAGAGCCGTGATGAGACGTGTGTGTGTGTGTGTGTGTGTGTGTGCGCGCTGTTCAGTGGTGGGGGAGGTCCTGGGGCTTCAGGGCACACGTGTCACCCTGGGGGAGCAAGCATCCTGAGAGGCCACAATTAGCCCTGAGTCCCTGGAGGTGCAGAGGTGTGGCTTTGGTGGAGTCAGAGGGCTGCAGGGAGACCATGGGCCCTGGTTTTAGGACAGACTGTCTGCTTCCGAGGTCTGGAACTCAGGGCTTGTTTCTATAGCTGCTGGGTTACTGCTGTTCCCACTACACTAGATGTCAAAATTCCTTCAAGGGAGACAAGTTTCCATCCTTCTGGGGACCTCCAGAGGCCAGGGTGGAGCAGGCTTCAGCTGGGAATCCCCCATCCCCAGGGGCGGACCTGAGGAGCCCCAGAGCTAGAAGGAGGGGTGCTGGATTAGGGAGATGTGGAAGGAGGCGGCTTTGGGTATACGGGACAGACTTGGAGGAGCAGGGAGGCTGGGCTGTGACCGTGGAACAAGCGTGGGGGTCCAGAGGGAGTGTTGGGGTCTGGGCTGTGTGGGGAGAGGCGAGGCAGGTGACAGTGCCTGGGGCCTCAGAGGCTGCGGTTGGCCCCCAGGTGTGCAGTGTGGGAGCTGAGCCCGCCCAGGTGGGGCCAGAGGTTTAGCCAGGTCAGGACGTCGTGATTGTTTGGGTGCCCTGGACATGGGGTGGCTGAGCGTTCGGATGCTGGGTCCAGCGGAGGCCGGGAGAGGCTGGTGCAGTTTGTCATCGTGTGGTTATTGACTAGGGTAGGAGCCCCGCTGGGGGGACGGCTGGGACTGAATCTGCAAATTCCTCACCTTAGACTTGGTGTGGGGGGAACAGACGTCAGCAGTCCCAGGATACTCTAGTATCTCAGAGGGTGACCTAGGCTGGGAGGAGGGGATGGGGTGATAATGAGAATAGGTCAGTCTGACGAGGAGTGGGTGAGAAGGTCCAGTTGAACAAAGAGCTGAATGAGGTGATACTGAGAGCCAGATAATGTGGGCAAAGGGCCTGGGTGCAGGGATGAGCCAGTGCCAAGGCCCGGGGGCCAGTGGGGCTGGAGAGAGATGAAATGAGAGAGGCAGCAAGGGATTGTGGTGTCACTCCATGGAGACCAGTGGTTCTCAAGACCCAGGAATGTCAGGTCTCTCAGGGTGGTGTTAACATGCAGATGTCTGGGCCTGCCCTTTTTGTCTGGCCAGTATCTTCCTTGGTTGAACAAGATCCCTTTGGCAGCTACAAGGGGCTAGGGCAGAAGTCGAGAGACCAGTGAGGAGTCCACTGGAGGCGACCAGGCCATCACAATGGTGGCCAAGACCAGTCTGGGCAGGGGGCAGGAGGATGGAGGAGAGACTTCAGGGGTCTGACTGTGTGCCACACCTGTCCCAGCTTCGGATGCCTGTTATGCCCCTAAAGGACGTCTTGTACCAGCCCCAGGGGCTGGGTGAGGACACTGGGCTGGGCTGGGTCAGAAAGGTGGGCCCTAGGGGTGTTTGGAGAAGCTGGACCGGAGTGACAGGAAGAAGCAAGGGCGACTTCCGGTCTGTCCCAGATGGAGGGCAGGAGAGAGGAGGGACCAGTGTACACAGCCATGAATGCTGTCTGTGTCTAAACCATGGGGAGCTGAGTGCAGTACAGGTGGAGCTCCCGTTCCCCTGAAAATCGAAATGCTGCAAAATCTGAAATTTTTTGAGCCATCGGCAAGACTCCACAAGTGGAAAATCCCACACCTGAAGTCACGTGACTGGCCTCAGTCCAAGGGACATGTGACTGAACCCGCAGTCAGAACTCTGTGAGATTACCTGTGGGCTCTGTGTGTAAGGGACACAGGAAACACAAAGGAAATCTGTGTTTAGAATTGAGTTCCATCCCCGATATAGCTCCAATATTCTAAACTTTAAAAAGTCCCGAAGTCTGGAACATTTCTGGTCTCAAGGGTTTTGGATGAGGGATATTCAGGCTTTGGAGAAAAGAAGGCAGGATTAAGAGTGGGGGCTCTGGAACCTGAATGTCTGGGTTCAGATGGAGCTCAGACCACCCCCTGACTGACTGAAGTCTGTGTCCCCACGTCCCATTTGGAAATGATGGTATCGATAGCTTTACCTCCTGTGCCGTTGGAAGCCCGTGGTTCTAGGGGCTGAGAGACACCAACCTCACCTCACGCCAGGCCTCAAGCAGGCAGCTAGCTGGGTTAGGATCAGGACGCTCTTACGTCGTGTGGCATTGAACACCTGCCCCAGCTGTGTGAGCCAGACACTGTCGTGGTCCCCACCGAGGGCCGTGTAGGGAGGGAGGCCTGCTCTCCGTCCCTCAGGTGTGGGCCGGGTGAGTTCACAGACGGATGTGCCAGGCAGGGCTCAGACCCAGGTGAGCTAGGCCAGAGCTGAGGCTCCCAACATCGTCCCGTGCCTCACCGCAGTGGTAGAACCTACGCCCTTGCCGTTTTGAACATTCTGCGCCATCGCTCCTCCGACTCCATTCTGTCCTCGTCCTCGGCTCACTGGTATAGTCCGCACGCACCCTCGCACCAGTCATTTGGTTTGGCCCACAGATATTTCAGTGACTCTTCCAACATCTTGGCCTCTCATCTGACCACATCCTCCTGGCCATTCTGCCGTCTCCAGTCTCCAGACCACAGTCTTGTTCTGTGGCCCAGGACAGACCTCTAAGTCCTTGACTTCTCATTTTGAACCCACGTCTTGGCTTCAGTGGTCCTTTCTGAGTGCAAATGTAGTGATCCACACTTCAGCCGTCTGCCTTTTTTTTTTTTTTTTACTTTTCTGGGGATTGAACCCCAGGGCCTTCACACTGAGCCACATTCCCAATCTTTTTTTTTTTTTTTTTTTCCTCCAGGTGACAAGGTATCTTTAAGTCACTAAGCTGAGCTCTAACTTGAAATCCTCCTGCATCAGCCTCCCAATGCTGGGAGCTTCAGCCACTCTCTTGCCAGTAGCCTCAGTAAAAATATGCTAGCACTTAGGGCAAGCCCCAGTTGGCAGTTCCAATTTCTTGGAGATTCGAGCCCCTTTTGGCTTTGTGCTGCACCGTCCTAGACTATAGCCCTGTACTCATGCCCTGTTACTAAATCCCAGTTTCCGCAGCCGGACAGAGGAGTGGAAGATGGGCAAGATGGTACCTTCCTTTCAAAGGTACTTCCTGTGTGGCTCTCACGTGACACTTCCACTTAATCTCAGTGGCTGGGACTTGGTCATGTGACCATGACCGAGGCTTAGAAGTGAAATCTTTTAGCTGGGAGGGGAGGGAAGCCCTTTCTCAGGTGAAGCACTGTTCTGTCACTAACGAGAAAAGTTAGAAGTCTGGTGGAGGCTGTGACAAATCTTCATAGATGGCGTGCCTCAACAATAGGCGTTATTTTCTCCAAGTTCTAGAGGCTGGAAGATCAAGACCTGGGTGTCAGTGAAGGCGGGGATGGTTTCTTCTGTGGCCTCTGCTTGGCCTGCAGATGGCTGCCTCGTTCCTGTGTCTTCCTTTGTGTGTCCACCTCCTCGTTTCTTCTTCTTGTAAGAGACCAGTCATCCTGGACGAGAGCCCGTCCTGATGACCTCACGGTGACACGGTCACTTCTTTGAGATTGGCCCGCTCTCCACAGGCAGTCACGTTCTGAGGCACTGGGGTTTAGGACTTGGACACGCGACTCAGGGAGGGCACAGCATTCACACCCTGGTAGCATCGCTCCGTGCCGTAAGTCTGATTTCCAAAAGTGTCTCCACCGTGGGATGAACTCGGCTATCCACGCCCTCTGCCAGCCTCAGCAAACCTTAACGTGGAGGCCATTAGCAGAGTCAGAACCCAGAGAGGACAGAGGGAGCACACTCACACTACAGGAGAGAAGGAGTAGAAAGGAATAGTCGCTGAGGGCGTGGAGCAGTTGCAGGGCGTGCCCTGTTAGGAGTGGCTGCCACCAAACCCCAGCTAATTGCTGCCTTATGGCAACATGGTCTCTGCAGTACAGTTTTTCAACCCCCCCAAAAAAATTTTTTTTAAGGCATGCCAAGCATTTATGTGACTTTCCCAAATTTTATATGTTGGCAACCAGTTCATTTAAAAAAAAAGAGAGAGAAAAAGAAAACACTTCTCAAGCCAAATATAACACATCCAAGAGATGGATCTGGGCCCCAGGCTTGGTCCTGTGGTCTCCAGTTCCAGGATTCTGGAATTCATTCTTCACATATTTATTGAGCTCTTTCTAAGAGGGCTGTCCCTTGAGTCCTGAGGACACAGCACTAAAGAAAGACATTTATTTGGGTGGTGAATTTAAATGTCAATGCATATAGACATGTCATTGCAAACTGGTGAGAACTGCATGAAAAGAATTGAGTACTATGAGAAAAACAAATTGGATTAGAGGAGAGCTTCGTGGTGACGGTAAAGCTTTAAGGAGGTGATGTGAGGTTGAGACATGGAGGATGACCAGATGTGCTCCAAATGTGTCAGCATGTGCAAAGGCCCTGAGGTGCTAGGGAATGTGGTTCTCTGTACCTGAAGGGAAATGAAAGCAGAAGGATGCATCGGAGAGGAAGAAGAAATTACGTCAGCCCCCAGAAGGCCTAGTCCTCTGTTGAAGAATTTGATGGTTAGCCTCCCTTTTCTCCCAACAAGATAAGGCAGATGTGGTGAGGGCTTCCATCTGGGACAGACAAAGGAAGCAGGAGAGGAGGTGCGGAGGAAAGAGATGTGGTAATAAAGAGAGACCTAGGCGTGCAAAGGGGGCAGACACCATGACAGCGAGTGCAGCCCACTGTGCCTGCCGTAGGCAAGGGCTGTTCTACAGGGCCCACTCCACCCTCCAGGGTCCTTTGAGGTTGCCTTCCCTGCTGCTGCGGAAGAAATGAAGAGGGCCATTCTGCAGCTTAAAAGAGGTAAAGTAGCACCGTGAGAAACTTCCACTGCAGAGACCCCTGGATAGCTCTGCAGTCTCCTGACTCGCCGTATCACTCTTCCGCTGTCTCCGCCCCTCGGAATGTTTCCTGTCCTGCTAGCCCCCATCTTGGGACAGTCCCATGCGCAGGGTTCCTCTGCACCCCATGTAGGTGGCTAACTGGAGGCCTGAGCCTGCTTGACTTCCTGGAGCACCGTGGGCCCGGCCCCGCCCCTGCCCCTGGGAGGAGTATAGTGGGCCTGGACCCGCCTCCGGGAGGGGGCGTGGCGGGCATGGACCCACCTTCGGGGAGGAGCACAGCGGGTCTAGTCCCGCCTCCGGGGCATTGCCCCGCCCCCAGGCGTCCGGCTTGGTAACATCCTTGGGAAGCTTTCTTAGGGGCCTTCCTGGGGCTTCCAGGTTAGTGACGCTACCTCTTTTTATGCAGTCCAGCCCTGCATCCCTCCTTGCGGTAAGGATTTAGTCCTGGGGCAGGGCAAGGGAGGCGGTCTGGGTGGAAGAGCACGAGCGGGACTCAGATACTCAGAACCCTGGAGAAAATAAGAACTAGATGTTGCTCGGGAGGCGTGTTCGAGGGCCCAGGCCAGTTAGTAGGGGTCCCTAGAGCATGCAGACGGTGACACAGGTAAGGCTAAGTCCTCACCTGCAGGGGTCCAGGAGGTGACCCGGCGCTTCCGCTGCCGCGGGTGCTACTCCACCGTGTGCGACCTGCCGCTGGA
>NW_022900931.1:66242060-66247903 GCF_012274545.1 Fukomys damarensis
AGGCCCGGCCTGGGCGAGCTGCTGGTCCGCCCCGAGGCTCTGACGCTGGGCAACCTGGCCCTGCTGGCCGGCGTCATTGGCCTTGCGTCCGCCACTGCGACGGTGCTGGTGTGGTGAGTCCCGGGGTGCAGGCTCGGGGTCCAGGTCCTCTCAGCTTTGAGATCCAGGCTCCAGGGCCTGTATTTCTGTCCTCAAACTACCTCCCCAACACGCGTGCCTCCTTATTCCCCAGGGCGTTCTTTCGGTGGTATTTGAGTGGCGACTGACAAAGGTACCTCGTGTATGTGACAGTTTCACTCCCAAATAAAGAGTACATTTCAGCGCTGGGTTCTTTGACTTCTGAAGGTCCCCGTGGTGACAGTAGGGACCGTGCTGAGGCTGTCAGGTTCCCGCCCAGGCCCCTCCCGCGTCCCTGGCAGGCCCTGACATTTCCCTGTGCAGGAAACACCCGAAGAGTCCCCCGTGTCCCCGTTTCCTTCCTCTTAGACCGCCAGCGGCCCGCAGCGCAGACCAGAGTGCTGACTCATGTTTAAGCCCTTCTCCTCTCCAGATCCAGTGCCAGGTCTCCGCCTTTTTAACTCCTGTCCCCTGGGTCCCAGTCATCACTGTGTCGTGTCTGGATCAGGGCGGCAGCCTCGCACTCACCTCCCTGCCCCTGCTTGGCCTCATTCCTGTCGCCCTTTCTCTTCAGAGCTGGAGCAGTATTTTACGTCCCGGGTGTCCAGCCTTTTGGCTTGCCTGGGCCGCATAGAAAAATAGACTATGCTTAATGTCTCCAAGTGACAGGGCTTCCTCCTTTAACATTTGAACTTATTAAATAAGTTTACAAAACAGTACAAGCCCAGGTATAATAAAGAGCACGTCCTCACAGGTGCACATGCCCCCTGCCGGTAGGCTGGAATACTGTTACTGGTGGTTGTGTTTTAGTCACCCAGTCACGCACGCGTGTCATGTGTGATCCGCGTGGATTTCAAGTTGGCTGCGTGGGGCAGGTGGAGCAGGCCCCCAGCACCACAGGGCACCCCTGCCTACACGGTGCTCAGCTGCCCGTCGGGGTGCAGCGGAGTCGGGAAGAATATTGCCGAGTGTCATCACATCACTACGTCGAGTTTTCACCTTGTCTGTCCAGGGTTGCATGTGGCAGCTTGAAAGTACGTCAGACTGGGTCACTTCCCTGCTCCCGGTTTTTCAGTGACTTCCCTAACTGCCAGCGGAACAAAACCCAATTCCTGCTTCCAGGCTCTGGGGCTCCACAGGTTCCAACCCTTGCTGACCTGGTTGGCCTTGTCGCCTCCCGCACAGATGGAGGCTGAGATATCAACTTCCTTCCCTGCAGTTTCTCTGGCCTTTTCTCCCTCCTTGTGAGCCTTTGCTGTCTCCATGGGGTCTTGGTACATACATGTTGTTGCTTGCCTAGAATAATGTTTTTTCTTTGTCCGGTTAATCGTGATTTTCCTTGAACAGCCGTCTCGTACCTTCACTCAATCCTATGACAACTGTGAGTCCAGCCCTCACTGTGTTAGTTTCTCGACCTCCCCTCACCCCGCTTGCTGCTTCTCAGCTCCAGGGGCCTCTGTTTTTGGTCCTTGGACGTTCACAGCTCGTCCCTGCCCAGGCCTCTGGTCTTGAGAAGTTCCTCCAGGAACCCACCTCGCCGTCGTGCGTGGGCTCCAGCCCGTGTGCCACGTTCTCTGACTGCTCCCTGACCCTCCCACTCCAGTGTGCGCAGCACAGAGCCCCGCGGGGCGTGCTGCTGTGGGGCCACGTTTCTCTCTCCCTAAGAGAAGCCGCCGAGAGAGCGTCCTCTTTCCTGTTGTGTCCCCTTCTGGGTCTTGCTCAGCTCGGATTTACGGTGCGCCACGCACCCTAACCCTAACTCTAGAACTGGTGATGAAACAGAAGAGAAAGTAGACAACCTGGCCTCTCGCTGAATTTAAGATTCTGGTTGGTAGCAAAAGAAAGCTTTCCCTACTCGTGACGCCAAAGGACAAAGTGTAGTGCTGTTTTTGTAGTGTTTTATGGTTTTTGGCCTTAATAACTGATTCCCCCCAACACTCTGGACACTAGTTGAGTGTTTATAATTTAACTCTGATGCCGACTATCAGGGTTATTGTCAAGCTCTAAGGATTTAGGGCTCAGACCCACAAGATTGCTGTCCCTTTAGGTACCAGTCACAAATAGCGGGCCCTAGGGAACCCACACTTCCAACTTTGCTACAAAAGTGGGGGCGCTGGGAACCCATCCCTGCCCCCAGTTCAGTAATTTTCAAGAGCTATTATATAACAGTGAAACATTTTGCAGTTCGTAAAGGATGTCATGCAGAAAATGTTCACAGCCAGGTAGAGAGGTACCCAGGCTGGTAGGGTCTCAAGTGGCAGCGTCTCTGCCCCATGGACTGGGGGAGCATTACCCTCACGGCATGGGGATGTGTGCACCGCTCCAGAAGCTCTCTGGGCCCCACACTTCATGACACAGGCACAGCCAGTGGCTGTCAGTCTCCCAAGGGTGGCAGTTGAGGCTGAAAGCTCCACCAACCTCGTCGTGGCTTAGTCTGGCTGGTGAGCAGCCCCCCAAGACTCACGAGTGTGAGTAGAACAAAGGCTGCTCCTGTCACCCAGGAAATCCCAGGGTTTAGGAGCTCTGTGCGATGTGCCCCTCACCGTCACCCTGATCAATAGCAAGTAAGACAGGTCCCGAGGACAGACACCTCAGTTTTCTACTGTGCCCTCGTAAGAAATGAAAGTAAAATAACGTCGAGTCGCATGAGCATACAGGTAAGGGAGAGGATAAGGCAGAGACACAAGCTGGGAGCATCGTGAGGGAGGAGGTATCAGAAGGGTCCTTGGGGGCGGCCTGACTGAGAAGGTGACTTCGGAGAGCCCGGAGGGGCTGAGGGTGGGGCCGCTGGACATCTGTGTTAGGAGCAGGAGCCCGAGACAGGAGGATCACAGTGGGGGAACAGCCCGCAGGCCGCTGTGGCTGGAGCGGGCTTTGGGAAATAAGTAGACAGTGATGTCAGAACCCGCGGGGAAGGGAGCCAGACCCAGACGTTGGGCCACTGTGAGGTCTGGGTTTTCCTCTAAGATGAGCACCACGGGCAGCTTCCAGCCAAGGAAGGTCATGGCCCTGACGGACAAGGTTACTCGGCGGCCAAGGGTGGAAGTCTAGGCACTGCAGTCACTCGGGCAAACACAAGATGAAGCTCGGGAGGCGGTGTCGGGAAGCTGAAGAGGTGTGGCTTCAGATTTGTCCAAAGGGAAGACCCAGTGGGCTTTGCTCGAGAACCTTCTGGCATAATGGAAATACTCTAGGTCTGTACGATCCAGTGTGGCAGCGCCCACCGCTGTGCCCAGCATGGGACTGAGTGGATAACCTTGGGTAGCTTTAATTAGTCTCAGCTCTGTGACAACAGAAATCTCAGGGGTGTGTGCCTCTGGGTACTTGTTGAGCTCCCAGAAGCTGGGAGCTCGTACTCTGTTCTGCATTTGCAAAACTGGCAGAGCACGTGGAACTCAGTAAGCACTTGGTAGATACGTTCATGACTTACTGGATCAACAACTGACGTAAAGCAGTAGGGGCTACTGTTTGGACAGCACAGCTCTGCCTACTGAGCCAGGGAAACCCGGGGAGCAGATTTCTGGGGGCTAAGGGCGGAAAGAGGAGAGCCGGGAGTCTGGATCCGCCGAAGGGGGCTGTGGACATGCACACCTGGGATGGAGGGGCGAGGCCTGGTCTGAAAATCAAAGACTGGGAGTCCTGTCTCTAAGCACAGAGCACGGTTGTGGTGCCCAGAGCCATGGATCAAGGGAAAGAGGATGAGAAGAAGTTTCTCCTAGTGAAGAGGACCCGGAGAACAAAACTAAGGGAGAAACACAGCCAGGCACCTTCGGCCTCCCGAAAGCCAAGAGAAGAGACCACTTCAAGGAGGAGGCGTGTGCCGCTGCACCAGACGCTGCCAGACGGTACTGTGGCAGGCCTAGGACTGGCCATGGGCTTTAGTGGTGTGGACTTCACCGTGAACTTGACAGGAACAGCGTGTAGGTGGAGGCGGGCGCTGCCTGTCCGACTGGCATAGGTTTGAACCTATGGGAATCACATCATTCACGGTGGAAATAGAAATTAAAACCACGACGAGATACCAGTTTGCACTCACTCGTTAGCCTGTAATCAGACTGTCACTCCTGACTGCCCTGGCAAGTGCTGAGAGAAACTGGAACCTTTGTAGCCTTGCTGGTGGGAAAGTGAAATAGTACAGTCCCTGTGGGAAATGGCCTGTCAATTCCTAAGGGGGAAAAAGATGATGAAACACTTAGCACGGAACCCAGCAATTCCTTTCCTAGGTCCACAGCTGCGATGAAGCCTCCCCCAGTGACTCAGGGCTTGATCCCCAGCACAGCAGTGTCCAGAGAGGGGCCTAAAGGGTGACTGGATTTTGCGGGTCCTAACCTGATGATCCATGGCTCACCCCATACCCGAGTTACAGCTGGGTGGGCTCTCCGAGGGGAGACTCCATTGACTTCCTTGGAAGGGCCAATCTTCTCCCGCTTGCCTCCTGCACTCTGCTTTGTGGCTGCCACAGATGGGCGGCTTTCTCTGCCCTGGAGCTTCTGCCTTGGAACCCGCCAACCATGGACGGAAGCCTCTGGAACTGTAAGCCAAAAATAAACTTTTTTCCCTTCTAAGTTGTGCATGTTGTGCCTTTGTCCAGCAGTGGAAACCTAACACAAAAAGCCAGCAGAGCTAAAACAAAACAAAACAAAACAAAAAGCTCTATCCTTAGAAAAACTTGTGCATGAATGTTCATAACGGCTTCAACACGGAAGCATTGCCAGGGTCCATCAGCTGATAAATAGCTAGACAAAATGCTGTATTTGTACTGTGGAATATTACTTGGTCATAAAAAGGAATGTCAGAGATAAATGCAACGATGTGAATGAACCTTAAAAACATCACACTAGGCGAAAGTTACAAGAGAGTACAAGTTGCTTGATTCCACTTCTGTGAAATTTCCGGAATAGGTAGATGTATTAGGCAGCAGATGAGTGGCTGCGAGGGTCCTGGGGGTGATGTAAGATGAGGAACGAGGAGTGATCATCAGTGGGCACGGGGGTCCTTTCTGGAGTGCTGAAAAGTTCCAAAAATTAGATTGTGCCGATGGCTGCACAAATCTACACATTTACTAAAAACCGCTGGGTTTGGCAAGGGAGAGACGCTGGAGACGGGATAAAAGCAGCTCTCAAGTTTTTCTATTAACAGAAAAAGAAGTGGGGAAACAGGTTGAGAGAATTTGAGAAACGGCAGAACAGTGTACTCAGATGTCCATGGGGAAGAGCTCTACGCCAGGGAAACACTGGCTATTGCGGGCCAGGTGAGACCTCTCCCCCCCCCGTCCGCAGACAGCTCGCCCTCAGCCACCGGAAGCAGCCGCAAGGTTTGGCTTCTGAGCCTAGGCACGGGTGGGCCGGGCCACTGGCGTCACCCACTGGCCGTGACAGCGCCCCACGGGGTCTCTCCCTCAGGGACGCTGGCCCGTGGGTTGATGTCCCTGTAGGTTCCCAGGAAGGAGAATGCCCAGCCCAGGTCCAAACAGCCAGCGCCCAGCACAGCCCGAGCGCTCAGCTCTCATTCGTGGAACCCTCCCCAAGCAAAGTCATCAGAAAACCGGCCAGGGGGCTCGGGAGAAAATAAATAAAATTCTTTATTATTTCCTAATCACAGTACAAACATTAAATTAGAACAGGGCGAAAGTGGGGCCCTTCCCCAAGCCTACAAAGCCACACCCCATCAATAAATACCCCTCCCGGCAGTCCCAGGCCGCGGTCCGGCCGAAGCGCCTCGGCCCG
>NW_022900931.1:66248235-66252902 GCF_012274545.1 Fukomys damarensis
GCACAGCAGCACCCACAGCAGCGCCCACGGCCGCCCCGCGTAGAACAGGCGCAGCACGGTGGCCGCCACGAAGAACGGGAAGAGCCCCGACACCACCGCCTCGTAGGTCATCCACGCGTGGTGCCGGTGCCACCACAGCGCGTTGTACAGCCACTCGCGGAAGTAGGACTTGGACCAGCGCGTCTGCTGGCTGAGCCAGCGCAGGAAGGACGAAGGCGTCTCCGAGTAGCAGCGCGAGCGCGAGGTGTACCTGGGCCGGGAGGGAGGGCTCGGGCTCAGGACTGCCGGCGCCGGCCTGCGTCCTCCCACATGTGAGGCGGCGTCCACAGTCCGCAAAGGGGCCCCACTACTCTGGAGGGCCGGGCAGGGGATTCTAGAGAGGCCGTCTCCACACAGGACCGATCTGCAGGCGCAACTCAGTGCCAAGACCCCGAATTCAATTCCCAGGGCCAAAAAGGAAACAGGAAAGGAGGGGAGGGGGGAGAAAAAAGAGGGGAGGAGCGGGGAGGGGGAGGCAGAGAGAGGGAGACAGAGGAGAAAAAAGGAAAGAGGGGAGTGAAGGAGGAGAAAAGGAGGAAAAGAAAGGGTGGAGGGGGTGACGGAGGAAGGGACGGAGGAAGCGGAGGCTGTGATCTAGGAAGGAGACTGAGGGCTGCATGCAGATTCAAAGGCCAAGAGGTCAGGGGCAGGCCACGGCACTCACTCAGCAGACGTCAGCCGTGGTGATTTTCCCTGTGACTAACACCTTACTCCCTCGTGGCTGACGTCCTAACAGACACCGAGAGACCCCGCCGTTACTAACACCAGCACTGAGCATTACTAACAGGACTGCGCCTCCTGTTCCTGGCAGGCCCTGCCTATAGGAACAGCCTGGGGCTGCTGCTAGGGGAGGCCATGTGTCAGCATTCTCTAGGGAACCCCTTCCTGTGGCTGCGGCGGACACGGGTGATCCGTCCCACGCAGGCTACACAGAATCCCATTTGTGGGAAGTCTCGGGGCCACCCTTGAGAGAGGTCCGTCTTCTCCTCCGCATCACCTGCCATCCACAGTGGCCTGCCTGCTCCTGCCCTTGCCGTGTGTACTCAAACCGTTGTCGGAGGGGCGCTGTCACATGTCGCTCCTCTGCTCCAAACCCTCTAGGAAGCTGGGCGTGGTGGCACACGCCTGTAACGCTACCACCCCGGGAGGCTGAGGCAGGAGGATCACAGGTGTGAGTCCAGCCTGCACAGCTTAGTAACTTAGTGAGACCCTGACTCAAAAATTTTAAAAAAATGTTTTAAAAAGGTTGAGGATGTAGCTCAATATGAAGGAACTGGGCTTAATCCCAAGTATCCAGGCATGGTGGGGAGGGGGTGCAACCAAAACCCAAATCCTGTCAGCCTTCCTAAGGACCGTTCTCTCTCTCCTCTCCCCCTAATGCTTCTAGCTACTCAACTAGCTAGCTCATTTTTGGAGCCATACTCCTCCTAGCCTCGGTCCCTCCCACCCCAGGCACTGCATTTAACACTGCCTTGGGCCCCCGGAACTCCTCCGATCAGGGTGGGGGGCTCTTCCTCCAGCACAGCCGTTAGTCTGCTGTGTTCTTCTAACTTCCCTGACTCACTCGCCCGCCTCCTCAGTCATTGTAAGCACCGGTCTGTGTCCCTTCCATCCTCTGCTGTGGCCCCAGAGCTTAGAACCACGCAGGCGTCTGACGAGGACGTGTCCAGTGAGTGAGCCCACCACGGCACCGAAGGCTCCCTGGGCAGCCCCACCTCTCGGGTCTTTCACGGGGTCTCCACGCACTTCCTGTTCACCTCCCCCAAGTCCCATGGATCCCCTTCTCCTGAAGTGTTCAGCATTTCCGGGAGATCTGGGGCTCTGCTCCTCTCTCACCCGACTCTCTCCTTCTCTTCTCTTCTCCCTCCCTTTCCTCTCCTTCTCCTTCCTCTTCGTCCTTTCCTTTGTTTTGTTGGCTCACGGTTAGATCCCACCCCATCCACCTGTTTCTCACCTTTGCCTCTCACCTCCCTCCTCACCTGTGGTGGCCACCACTGCCTTGGTCTCTAGGGTGGAGCTGACTCTCCCCTTCCACTTCGTTTCCCGGGGTGGAATCCCCACCCTCACCTTGTCTCATTGGTGGAGTTCACTGGTCACATGGCTCCAAGCGAATGTCCCCCGCCCCTGATGGTATCTTCCTTTGTCCCCTATGATCTCACTTGGTAGAGCCCACTGTCCTGTAGATTACCTTGGGTTTGGAGGATTGCACACACACACAGACACACACAAACAAAGACACACATGCGCGCTCACTGCCTCCTCACACACCCCACCACCCAGTCCCTTCAGCTTACTTGGTGGCGTAGCCCATGCTGAGCATGCGGTTGGTGAGGTGCCGGTCATCCCCAAAGGTGCAGTGGGTGCCCAGGAACTTCTGGTTGTACCAGGCCTCCAGGAACTGCTGCAGGAGGTTGTTCCTGTACAGGCCTGGGCAGGGTAGGGCGCACCAGAGAATCAGCCTTCACTGTCCCAAGGCACGGCCACCCCCAGCCCATCTTCCACTCCAACGCCATCCTGCAGTCTCCCCCGCAGCCTCAGTCTGGTCTCCAGCTACAGCTCCGCCCCAGTCCTGTGTTCAGCCCTGTCCAACATGTGTCTCTGGCCCACGCCACTTGGCTGGAGGCTACCCGCTCCCACGCCAGTGCCCCGCCCATCCTCAGCCCACTGAAAACCCAAGCTCCAGCGCCAGGCGGAGCCCGACTAGCGCTGCCTCCCGCCCTGCCCATCCGCTTCGCTAGGCCCTTCTCCAGTCTCCATCCAGACCCGTTTCCAGCCCATTCCCCACCCCTCACCGTGCCCAGCTCCCAGCCCCACGCCAACCCCTGATCTTCCCCCGCCCTAGTGCCACCCAGGCTTGTCTTTGCTTCCACATCCTCAGCCCCCTTGGGGTCCCCTCCGGAGCCCCACGCACTCACCCAGGGGGCCACTGATGCAGGACACACAGCGGAAGTAGCTCTGACAAGCTCGCTCCACGTTGAAGGCCACCCAGTACCGAAGGCTGCTCAGGAAGCTGACCCAGGAGTCCAGAGGGTTCAGGATCCGAACATCCCCCCCAACCGCCCCTACGCGGGGGTCCTCATCCAGCACCCGCACCAGCTCCAGCAGCGCCATGGGGTCCAGCCTTGTGTCCGAGTCACACACCTGTGAGGTGGAAGGGCCGGATGAGACCAGACAGCTGCTCAGGGCTGGTGCCTCCGGGGAGGGCGTCCCGGTGGGAAGGGTGGCCGGGGTGGCTGAGGAACATTCAGTCATCTCCCACGTCTAAGTATTTCTTACGATGAACCAGAAGACCTATGCTCTTGGATAATACCCATCTCTAGGTTGTGGGAGAGACCTGTAACTTGCTTCTAATGAACAGAAGGTTGTAAAAGTGATGGTCAGTGCCACCTCTCATTATATTTCCTTGTATGGCAGTGGTGAGTGGGTTTTCCTATATAACTAAGCCCCGAGTGCGTTAACTATAAGTTAATCAAAAGGAGACCATCCAGGGTGGGCCTGTCCTAATCAGGCAAGGCCTTTGCACTGAAGTCAGACTCTGGCCTGCCAGCCTGGACTTGGCAAGCTACCAGAAAGCTTCTGTGGCTTCAAGAAAAATTCTGCCAACACACACAGGGGCTTGGGAGAGGACCTCTGCTCTTGGATAAGACCCAGCCCCAGCCGACCCCTGACTGCAGCCTGGTGACACCCTGAACAGAGCACCAGTCTGTGCCCAGCCTCTTGACTCACGGAAACATGAGATAATAAGTTATAATGGCAGCCGAGGGACACATGTTTTGTTTCAGCTGCCAAGTTTATCGTAATCTGTTTTGCAGCAATAAAAATCTAATGCAGTCTATTAGTGACTACGAATACATGGAGTGGTTGAAGGAATGGTTAAGTAAATAAACAAATCTCTGCACTGAGTCCATGGATGGATAAACAGAATCCCAAAGTCAAAGAGAGGGAGAGAAGGAACAGAGCTCTGTGTTTAATGGATGTGTGAATGAGTTAAAGAGCGATTGTTCACACCCTGATGGATGGAAGGGTGCATGAATGAATGGGTGAAAGCGGGAATTTCTACACTGAGGAAGAAAGGAAGGAAGGGAGGAAGGAAGGATTGTACTGAATGGAGAGACCAGTGAATGATTCTCTCCATGAAATGAACGGACAGATGAATGGATCACTGAATCAAGGAAGTAAAAGGTTTCTGCCCGGGATGGGTAGTTGAGAAAAGGGAGGAGTAAATGACTCCGATTGGTCAGCTAAATTAATGAATGGATAAGATGAGATAAGTGAATGAAGGCCAGGTGGGTGAATGAAAACCTAAGGAAGGATTCTGGGCGCTGAACAGACAAAGGATCTCCACACTGAAGGGGCAGACGTGTGTGCGCGGAGGTCGAGGGAAGGAAAGTCCCTCCGTGAAGGACGGACGGAGGCAGGGAAGGAGGAAGGAAGAGAGGGAGGGAGGGAGGAGGGAAGGGAGGGATGCACGCAAACCTCCACCCTGCCCTTGGTCTTAGCCCAGGATGGAGAAGCCAAGGTGCGGCCCGCGCCAGGCCGCCGCGTCCGCTCACCTGCACGTAGTCCACCGAGTCGCCCAGCGCCTTGAAGGCCGTGTACATGACCTCGCGCTTGCCGCCCCAGCGCTG
>NW_022900931.1:66253648-66256449 GCF_012274545.1 Fukomys damarensis
CCTGGGTCAGCTCCCGGGCCGTACAGAGCACCCCCGGGGTGACACTAGAAAGCTTCCCCCCCCCCCGCCTTTTATTGTACTGGGGATCGAACTCGGGACCTTGTGCTTGTGAGGCAGGTGGCACCGCGGAGCTCAATCCCCGGCCCAGAAAAATGCTTTTATTACTGGAGGTAATTGTGGCAAACAGGTGTTCAGGCTGAAAGCCCGATATTTTATCCATCCCAATAGCGAATTCTTTTTTCACGTTTTTTAACATCCCTTCCGTCCATTGATTAGCTTTATGCGCAGTGGAAGGATTCCCTCTGTCCGTCTTGGTGACACAGAAAGTCAAGATTTGTCTGGCATTGCAAGGGACTGGAAGGATAACATAAAATGGCCCGTACCAAGAGCCTCTCGTATGAATCGATTTATTTTAACCCTCACAGTACTCCCGGGGAAGGACTGTCATCGTCCCATTTCACAGATAGAGCAACTGAGTCACGCAGAGGCGTAGCAGCCTGCCCAGAGCCACGCTTGTTAAACAGAGGATCTAGGACTTGAACCTGGAAATCTGGTCAGTCACTGAACCGCAGTTTTCTCTTGCCTACGAGCTTGCCCTTCAGGGGAGCTCTGGGAGACAGGGTGTTCACAGCCACCGTACAGATGGTAAAACAGGAAACCCTTCCACTGACTGCCCAGGGGCCTGGTTCTCCACGTTGCTGGATGAGAGGGAAGGAGTCTCATCTGTGCAATGGGTGTGTGGTGCCTTCCACTGGCCAGATGCTGCCCTGCCTCGGCCCTGCCAGATTGGTACTGTTGCTCTTTTCTGTTATAGATGAGGAAACTGAGGCCCAGAGAGGCAAACTCTCCTGCCCAGCGTCGCTCAGGTAGTGAGTAGAGGCGTTGGGCTTCAGGCTCGGGCCCTCTCCTTGCCTCCTACCCCACTGGGGCAGCCTCCCAGGCTGAGTTAAGTGAGACTTCAGGACCCACACAGGTGTCCCGGTCATCGGAGGCTAAGCCACCCTTGGAACGCAGTGGGGACAGAATTTTTTCTTTCATTTAATTACTTAAACAATGAAAACGGACACTCCAGTTATTGGTGCGCGATTACTGGACAGAGGTGGAATGAATGAACCGCACGGCGCTTCTGTTTCTCACCTATAAATTGTACAAAACCCAAGCCAGGATGAAGTGTTTCCTGTGGAAACGTAGGATCTGCGTGGCAGTGCTGTGCGAAGCCTGAGTCCGAGAATGTCAAAGATCTCATTCATAGCTTTGTGTGGATTATATATTGAAATGATCATATTTTTAATAATTAGCAAAGGTCAGAATGGTAAGGCCCACTACAGCCTGCATGCTAATAGCTTTTTATATTTTCATATGGTAAAAAAAGCCTGAAGGAAAATAATAGTTTGTAACACATGAAAATTTTATATATAATATGTATAAATATAATATATAAAAATATATAATTATATATGATTGTTACATAATAATAGTTTTAAAAATGTATTTTGTACTGGGGATCGAACTCAGGACCTTGCACTTGTGAGGCAGGTGCCACCACTGAGCCACATCCCTGGCCCTTTAAGTCAAATTTTATTGGCACACAGCCGCTCTCCTCTGTGGATACATTGTGTGCCACATCAAAGTGGAGAAAAGAGAGATCAGAGATTCTAAGACCCCAAATTGTCAAATACTTATTATCTGGAGTTTCACAGAGAACGTTTTCAGACTCCTGACGCATTGGGTTAAATAACAAACATATCATTAAAACTAATCTCACCTGTGTTCGATTTTTCAGCTTTTAAAAGCACGCCCATGGCTCGTGTTATGCCTCTGTAGGACAGAGGTGGGATAGAGCGTGTTTGATTTCCTGTTAAGGGCACTCACTGTGCAGCCCTTGCTGCCCTCGCACCTGCGGTTCTCCTGCCTCAGCTTCCTGAGCAGCCTGGACTAAGGCGTGTGTCACCCGGTTTGAGGTGGAGGACTTAATTGCTCAGTAGCAATTATTCTTCCTTTTACAATTCTGTTTCTCGGTCCTTTTACCCCAAACCTGGCCCTTCCCAAGCTCAAGGTGGTAGCCCAGCCCTCCTGAGGGGTCCCCACACCGTGTTCCCACACACGCACACATGTGCTCACACGTGGCGGGACACGTAGACTGAACTCGCTCATGTTCTGCCAGAGAGCCACAGACACCTGCTCTCCGCTCACAGTGACCCGGTGGCTGCCACACGTGCCACGCACACCACGCACGTGGACACCTGGCCGCCACATTTCCGGATGACAACAAACTCAGTCCCCCCCCCGGCCCGCGCCCCTGGGACGAAGCCAAGATGCGGGGATTTCAGAAGGAGCGGAGCTAGCGTCTCAGATGAGACCGGACCATATGAAATTGCCGTTTTGATAGCTAAGGAGCAGCTGAACACGGGCTGTTTCATTTGGTTCAACTAATAAAAAAATTTTTTTTGTACCGGGGATCAAACTCGAGTCCTTGTGCTTTCGAGGCAGGCGGCAGAACCACTGAGCCAAATCCCCGGCCCTCCACTAAATATTTTGTTGAACACATAAAACCCAAATCCACATTGGTGCGGGACAGGCAGATACAGCTCACTCCGGCCTTCCTCTCGCTGACTCTGGTTCTGTCTGGGGTCCCCGGCACACGGGCCTGTCACAGCACACACACGTACACGCACGGCTGCCCACGACACGGCAGTGACAGGCGGGAGCCGCACGCTCAGCCCCACGCGCTCGCCGTCCCGCACACCCCTTCTCTGTCACACTCGCGGGGCCCCCTGAAATCCCGCCGCCCGCTCGTGGGG
>NW_022900931.1:66257024-66298119 GCF_012274545.1 Fukomys damarensis
CGCCTCCCCAGCGGCCCCACCCTTGTTTCCCCAGAACCCCCTTCAGGGGCGCTTCCCAGCCACAGGCAGAGGGAGCGGAGCTCGCACACGCGTGTCTGTGGGTGCGGCCGTGCGCCCTGGGGCGGGAGGCAGGGCTGCCGGGAAGCAGAGCCCGAGAGAACATCTGCCGGACTGATGCGCGTGTGTGCGTGTGCATGTGTGTGACTTGCGTGTGTGTCTGCACATGTGTGGGCCAGAGTTTGGGGCACGGGGCTGGAATTTACCTCCCCCGAGACTCAGGGGTGAATTTAGAGTCATCCGTCACAGCTGTCAGGGAAACTGAGTCAGAGCAAGGGTGGAAAAGCGATGCAGACCCGGGGCACCCGCAGCCCAGCTCCTTGGAAGACTGACCATAAACGTCAGTGTTTTCACGGCTTTCCTTCTGGGAGAATTTCAGAGCCTCCGTCTGGCACCGTCCCAGTGCTCCTCTGGCTGTGAACGGACGGGATAACGTCTGACCGGAGCTGTCCGGGGCCCCTGTCTGCCCTGTGTCACTGCTCTGACTCACGGCCTCGCGTGTCTGTCCTCTGGGTCTCTGTCTCCCCGTACCCTGTGGGCCGTCTCCACCCCCCGTTCTGCCTCTGTCCCTCTTTGCCTTCACCAGATCCTCTGCTTCTCTGTGGGACTGTCTGGCCCTCCCAGTTTTTGACTCTTGCTCTCCTAGATGTCCCGATTCTGTGACTCTGAGCGTCTTTCCCTGACTTCCCCACCCTTCGCGTGTGCGTTTCGGTGTCTCTGTCCACCTATCTGTCCGTCTCTCTCCGCCCTCAGTCTCTCTCCATTCCCACCCCCTTCTGAGACGCTATCTCTGTAGGAAGTTTTGTGTCCTTCTGACTCACTCTCTTGCTCACTTTTCTCTCTGGCTTTCTGTGCCTCTCCGTCCCCCTTTCTCCCGCTTACCCTGGAGTTCTCCTCTGCCAAAGCCCTCACACCCTGGGTTTCCCCCACAAGTTGGGGCGCGGTTGTTGGGTCAGGGCTTTGTCTGGGCCTGACCATTAGGAGAAGGCCCCGTGGGGCTGGGGCCAGGGCACTGCCCACCCACACCAGGAGACCAGGCTGTGCCTGACACTGTTGCCTGGAGCCTGGGGCGACTGGTGTCAGGATGATGGAGCCCAGCCCAGAGCCGGGAAAGGTGGCTCTGCACTGTGGGAGGGGACAGCCCAGGTCCCTCCCAGAAGCCAGGCATTTGGCTGTCCAGCTTCCACCCTGCCCTGCTTGGGTGGAGCAACTGTATAAAACCAGATGTTTCTAAAACAAGAGAGAGACCAGGACATTACCCAAGAAGTTTCTTCTTCTAAGTCCCAGGAGTCCAGGCCCCAGCCCCTCCTCCTTCTACTGGGGGTCCAGGTCCAGTCTCCTCCCTCAGACCCGGGGTCCGGGCCCAGCCTCTTCCCTCAGACCTGGGATCTGAGCCCAGACTCCTTCAGGCCCAGGGTCCAGGCCCAGTCTCCTCCCTCAGACCTGGGGTCCGGGCCCAGCCTCTCCCTCAGACCAAGCATCCAGTCTTCCAGAATCCCTCCCAGGAGGAGAGGACCAAGGCCAGAGGCAGCCAGCCCAGAGCCCGAAGCCTAGGAGAGGTGAAGCTGGGTGCTCCTCAGAAGGCGGGGCTCCATTGCTCTGCACTAGCAGTCATCTTGCTCAGAACCCCTCCCTCCAATGGTGACTGATTTTTGGTTCTCCCCTGGGTTGTAGGGGACTTCCCAAGATACTGAGAAAACCTCCAGATGTGGTTTATGGAACACCAGGACCAATGGGCCAGAGGGTGGAGGGAGATAAGGCAAAGATGGAGGTGAGACAGAAGGAAAAGCACTTATTCACTAGCGGGGCATCTGCAGAGCTGCTGGTGGGAGCGGCTTGGGCTGGGCGATGCCCAGGCACAGAGATGACTCAGTGGGGGGCCCTGCCCTTGTAGAGGTGCCAGGCTGGTGCAGGAGACAGCTGTGTAAACAGAGGACCACGCACCAGGGCAGGAACAGGGAACCCAGCCTGAGTGGCAGGGCTCCAGGGGGAGGTGAAGCTGACGGATGAGGGGTTCGCTGTGGCAAGGACAGGGGCAGAGATGGGACAGGAAAGGGGATCCAGGATGGGACCTGTGTGGCAGCCCCAAAGTATAGGCAGTCGATGTCAAGGGAGCATGCGGGGTGATAGCAGGCAGGAGTGGGGTGCAAGGCAAGGCAGGGTCAGCTCCGGTCCCATGTGAGGGACAAACTGGGCAGCAAGACCAGCGGCTCTTGGCCAGGTTGACTAAGTGGTTGGTGAGGTCACATCAGAGATACAGAGCAATCTCTGAGGCTGAGCCTGGAGGGGTTAAAGCTGTGGGGCTGGTGGGGACTGGAGAAAACACTGAAGGGTGCATAGCATGAAGACTGGGGGTGCATGGGCCTCGGCCAGCACCTCACTGCACCCTTCATCCGAGCTGGCCCAGGCTCGCTTTGTGTCTGCCCTCGCCCAGTGTCAGAAGGAACAGGTCTGGACAATGACCATAGGCTGCTATCCATGGTTTTAGTTATCTGCAGTCAACCATGGTCCAAAAATGCTAAAAGGGAACTTGCAGAAGCAACACATCACTTTTAAATTGTGTGCTGTGCTGAGTCATGTGATGAGATCCAATGCTGTCTCTCTGTGTCCTGCTGGGCTGTGGCTCTTCCCTTTGTCCAGCGTATCCACATCCTATATGCTACCCACCCAGTAGTCACTTAGTAGCCAAAATGGCCCCAATCACTTCTTGGCCTTTTGGATAAAATCAGATGTAAAAGTGACCTTAGAACACAAGAGACGTGTTTCTGGCAATTCGGTTATGTCAAAGAGAAACTGAAATTTGCTCCCTTTAAGTGACAGTTCCTATCTATAGAGTTCCAAGTGATCTGTAGTTCCGAGTTTCCACTCCAGGTCTTGCCATACTTTAAACAAGAGGGGGGTGGCACTGTACTTGTTTCCTGGAGAACTAGAGAGGGTGAGAGGATCCCAGAAAGCAATCTCGAAAAACTCCGCATGTTATGAAAAGCCTGAATCCAGGATGGGTGATTTATTTACTAGATATCCTGGTCTGCAAATGAAACGTTTTGAGAGACTCCAGACACTAGAGATCAGAGGGAAGGAGGTGAGATATCGGGAGACAGAGGTGTGTTCACCTGATTACCTGTCTAATATGTAATTCCTGACCCCCTTAAACTTCCTCTGCTGTTCCTTTTTTCCCCGAAGCATTGATCACCTTCCTACAGAATGTGTGAACTTGCTCATTTAGTATTTTGTTTTGTTTTTGGAGACAGGGTCTCTCTTTACACAGAGTTAAAGCTAGTCCTGAACTCACTGTTTAGCCTAGGCTGGCCTCGAACTCTCAGCGATTCTTCCTTCCTCATCCCCTTGAATACTGGGATCACAGGCATCTCCCCCACCCCTGGCTGGCTCATTTAGGATCCTGTGTTTTGTGTGAAGTGAGTCTCCACTGCTAGAACCAGCCCCACATAGGCAGTGGTCTTTATTTGCTTTATTCATGGTGGTCTTTGAAGCCAGAACTCGGTACCTACTAGATAGGTACCTAATAAATAGGTGTCCTGTGAGGGAGTAAGATTGGGACAGGCAATCGGAATGGGAATGGGGAAGGGAAATAAAAAGAAGAGGAGGAAACAGGAGGGTTGGTGTCTGTCTCTAAATTTCTGGCTCTTGGTCTCCTTGACTTCCTTATTCTGTGACTTCTCCCTTAAATTCTCACCGTGTGTGTGTGTGTGTGTGTGTGTGTGTGTGTGTGTGTCCCTGCTTGTGCGTGTCTGCCTAGCTGTCTCTCTCCTCTCCACCTCCCCTACATCCCTGTCTCTCCTTCTGAGCCCGTATCTTGCACGGTTCCTCTCCGTCTTCTGACTCTTTTCCTTCACTGTTTCTGTTTTTGAGTTTCTCAGTTTTCTCTCTTCCCCTTGCCCTATCCCTTCCTGATTACCCTGGCCCATCTGCCTGGCAGAGCCAAGGCCTCACACCCTGGGTTTCCCTGGGAGGCAGAGGAAAGGAGAGAGAAGGGAGTGTAGGATGGAGGACCGAAGGGGACGGGGAGAGAGCCCACGGCTGGAACCGTCCCCTAGCTGCACAGGTCAGTGGCGCTGCTCAGAATGGCTGCTGTGGGAAGACGGAGCTCACAGCGAGGTGGGAGCTTAGGCAGGAGTCCCTGGGGTCCTGGAGCAGGCAGCAGCCTCTGGACTTCCAGGAAAACAAAAGGCCTGATTCACAGTGCAGTGAAGCCAGGCCGGAGTTAGACCAGGCTGTCCCTCCCACGCACTGCACTCTGGGAAACACCTAGGCGTCCAGGATTCCTAGGAAACCCTGGGAGGGAGGGAAGCCATAGGCCTTGGAAGGAGGGAAATCACGAAGGGGAGGCATGCAACCAGCCAGGACGCCTCTGCTTCCACCACTTCTGACCTCCTTCCTGGAAGGAGACAGAGAGAGAGCCAGTGAAAGAGGGAGGGGGACTTCCTTCCGTGGCAGCCGTTCATCCGCTTCCAGGGAAGCAGAGAGGAATCTACTTTCTCAGTGAAGGAAGCAAAAGGCAGGGTGTAGTTTCTTGTTCCAAATGATGTAGGCGGGGGGGGGGGGAGCTGAGCCAGGCAATAGAAATCAGATGTTGAGAATTAGGTTTCTATCTACTGAGCAGATCACAGTGAGGCGTGGGGGCTTGGATGCAGACTTCTGGGTCTTAGGAGGAGGCTGGGGCTGGATCCCGGGTCTGAGGAGGGGAGGCTGGGGCTGGATCACCAGATCTGAGAAAGGACACTGGGGCCTGGATCCTGGGTCTGAGAAAGGAGGCTGGGCCTGGATCCTGGGTCTGAGGAGGAGGCTGGGCCTGGATCCTGGGTCTGAGGAGGAAACTGGGCCTGGAGTCCTGGGTCTGAGGAGGAGACTGGGGCCTGGATCCCGGGTCTGAGGAGGAGGCTGGGCCTGGATCCTGGGTCTGAGGAGCGCAGCGGGGGGGGGGAGAGTAGGTTGGGGCTGGATCCCGGGTCTGAGGAGGGGAGGCTGGGGCTGGATCACCAGATCTGAGAAAGGACACTGGGGCCTGGATCCTGGGTCTGAGAAAGGAGGCTGGGCCTGGATCCCGGGTCTGAGGAGGAGGCTGGGCCTGGATCCTGGGTCTGAGGAGGAGGCTGGGGCCTGGATCCTGGGTTTGAGGAGGAAGCTGGGGCTGGATCCTGGGTCTGAGGAGGAGGCTGGGGCTGGATCACCAGATCTGAGAAAGGAGACTGGGGCCTGGATCCCGGGTCTGAGGAGGAGGCTGGGCCTGGATCCCGGGTCTGAGGAGGAAGCTGGGGCTGGATCCCGGGTCTGAGGAGGAGGCTGGGCCTGGATCCTGGGTCTGAGGGAGGAGGCTGGGCCTGGATCCCGGGTCTGAGGAGGAGGCTGGGCCGGGTATCCCTCTTAAACAGAATGTCTGGGCCGTGGACTCTTGGAACTACCACCTCAGATCTCTGACAGGTTACTCTCACACTGGGTTAAGCTCTGTGTTTCCCCTCATCCCCAGATTCCCATTGTCCACCTATGTCCCAGCCCCACCTCTACACAGTCAGGATGGAAGAGCTTCCACAGGGGACACACACAGTGTGACCCCAAAATAGATGGGCATAGGGCAGCAGGGTCAGGGCTGGCCCACTCAACTGGCCAGTCACCAGGGAGGAAGGAGTTGGACAGGAAATCCTAGTAATCCTGTTTGATGGGCGCGGTGTGGTCTGCCTGCTGCTACTGGGAATGCTGGGTAAGAGGACTGATTAAACTGGGGTTCGAGGCCAGCTTGGGCAACACAGCCAACCACGGACAGAGAGAGGCAGAGAAAGGCGGGGTGTGGAGGGAGGCGGGAGGATTGAATATGGCTTGTCCTTTCCAAAACTCATGTAGAAATTTGACTCTCAGGCCAGGGGTTTAGCTCAGTAGTTCCATTGCTTGCCTCGCAAGCCAAGGACCAGAGTTGGATCCCTGGTACCAAAAAACTAAAACAGAAACAAACAAAAAAAAGAAATTTGAATCTCCTTGTGACAGTGTGGAGAAGTGGTAGGAGCTTTAAGAGGCGGTCAGGTCATTGAGATGGAACGAGTGGGCTCTCGCACGAATGAGTGCTTTCCTGCCCAGGACTGGATTTGTTACGGTGAGCATGGGTTGTTACAAGGTGAGTCCACCCCTTGCTGTTTTCCCTTCCACAAGCACCCACTTACCCTTCTCACTTTCTTCCATGAGTCAGTGCAGCCCGAGGTCCTCACACATGCTGGGTAAGTACCTGAACATGTCGGGCCCATGTTTTGGGGGCTTCCTACTCATCAGAATCATGGGCCAAATCAATTTCTATTCTTTATAAATTACCTGGTCTCGGGTATTATGTTGCAGCAACAAAAAACGTGTTCCGACGGTCTCTCGGGGCCTCTTTTGCAAGGGCAGTAATCCCAATCACGAGGGCCCCACATCCTAATGCCATCAACTTGTTGGTTAGGATTTCAACAGCACATTTTAGGGAGACACAAACACTTAAGTCATTGTCACACGTTTTTGGCAAGGAGCCATTTTATTCCCAGGGCCTCTGTTTCTTCATCTGTGAAATGGGACTATCTCAAGTCATCCTCTGCAGGATAGCTCCACAGATCAAAAGAACATCTACTTGGCACCCTGGACATGAGGGTGAGTTTACTGTTCCAGCACCGGCAGCAGCTAAGGGGCTCCATGACTGTTGCTATAGGGGCCCTTTGCCCGCCCTGCATGCAGCAGCCCTCAGGTGAGGAGTCATCTGGGGGTGGGGACTGTGTGTCCGGAAGGCACCTGTGCTCTGAAGCAGACTCGGCTCCAAGCCCACGGCCTCGAGCCAGGCACTTCCTGGCCCCAAGCTCCTGCCCCACCTCAGCCGCCTTCAGACCCAGAGACCCGATTCCACATTGCTGGGAGTGGCAGAGCTCTGCCGGGCATCAGCTCAGTCTGTGGTCCAGCTGTCACTTGAGTGTAGCTGACGAGACCCTCCTATCCGGAGCTGTCAGAGGAGTCCCAGAGAAGAATCTGGGAAATGTTCTCTGAACAGAGGGTGTGCCGCCAAATGGCCAGCAGAAGGGCGCCACACAGCACCCCACAGGACTCAGGAGCGAGGACTGGAGGCCCCTTGTGGGCAGTGCTTCAGGAGCTCCCAGGGCAGTGTCTCAGAAGCACAGTGATGTCACTGCCAGTGAGGTGGGGAAGACGGAATAGGGTTGCCATGGTTTCCTGTCTGTTGTTTGGACTTAACACTTATCCCCAGATTTGCAATTTTGGACTTCAATTGGAGAGCAGTTGAGGGGCAGCAGCACAGAGAAGGGATTCCTGGGGTCCCCTCATCTTCCTGGAGACAGGATCTGAAAGGAAAGAACACAGGTGCCTTTTCCCTGTCTGCCGTTTCATCAACTGAGGAAGATTAGCTCCTGTCACCAGCGAGACTGAAGGTCAAAGACCCCACCTGGAGCTCAGGCGAGCTTTGCCCCTGGCCAGTGCCTGCTCTCCAGGTCCATTTACCTGCCCCACATCACGCATGCTTCCTTTCTGTCTCCCATAGCCCTCCCTCCCCTCTGCCTACGATGAATGGTGTCTTCGATTCTGAACCACCTTCGCTCTTGTGATGCCCCGGTGTGTATGCGTGTAACACGCGTGTGTGTCTTTTCTCCTGTTGTCTACGGTGTTCATTTTTCTGACTCCAATGTCATATCTCCAGAGGGGAAAGGGAAGGCTCTTTAACCCCTATACTATCTTTTCTTCAGTGACGGTTGATGGGTTTTCAGTCCAGATTCAATCTCAGACCACGCCCCTCTGATGCTTTGCATGGTTTCCATTTCCCATTCACTGAAAGACGAAAATCCAAGTGTTCTGAAAACTGGCTTGTTGAAATGAGCTCCCAAACACTTGCACCCGTAATTTCGTACTCCCGGGAAACATTTGCATCAGGTAACTTGCCTGCCTGTACCTGAGTGGCCCTTCATTCCCTCATCCATCAGTTTCAAAGCACGACTCAGTGAGTCTGAAAGACTATTCCCAATCCACCTCTGACGTCTGCAAGTGGGAAAGTGGCTTATCCTCTCAGAGCCTCAGTTTCCTTCCTCTGACACTTGGAGCAGGGACTACAGGAAAGGGTGCTACTTAATCCCCACACGTGGCCTGTTGACATAAGGCCCTCGAAAGATACCTCCAAGCTCTGACCCCCAGAAGCTGTGGATGCTGGACTGGTTTGAACATGTCACCAAGTTAGGGACTCTGAGATGAGCTTGTTCTGGATTTCGGGTGAGCCCTAAATAAAATGACGGGTGTCCTCTGGATGCAGCAGAGAAAATGATGTGAAGACAATCAGAGACAGGAGGGGCACAACCGACAAGCCAAGTGTATGCCTTCCCCAGGACTTCCAAACCACTAGCTGGGAAAAGTACCACCAGCAACAGGAACTTGTTGCGTCACACTCCAAGATCACAGTATTTCACTGTGGTTGCGCCTTCTGGGCCTGGTAGGGAGAATCTGTCCCAGGCCTCTGCTCCTGGCTACTTGCCGACAACCTTTGGCATGACTTGGCTAGCGGAAGTGTCCCTGTGATCTCTGCCTCTTCCTCACTTGGTGTTTTTCTTGTGTCACGTCCCTGTCCAAATCTCCTCTTTCATTAGGGCACCAGTCATACTGGATTCTGGGTCCACCCTACTCCGACATGACCTCATCTTTACTTAAATAATGACATCTGCAATGATCCGAACTCAAATGAGGACACTTTCTGATGCACTGGGGATTGGGACCTCAACACAAGAACGGAGACAGGTCACAGTTCGATCAGTAACACCAAGGAATACCAAGGGTTGCAAGCAGCCACTGGAAGCTGAGGCTCAGAGCCTCCCAAAGGAACCAACCCTCCTGACACTGATTTCAGACGACCGGTCACCACAGCTGTGAGATCATGCATTTCTGTGGTTTTTAAGCCCCCAAGATTGTGGTAATGAGTTACAGTGACTGTAGCAGACGAATACTGTAAACCAGTCATGATAAAGCCATCATTGGCTTTTGCCCCAGAGATGCTCACAAAGTCTTTCCTATACCGAGGCATTCGGGACCGGAATGGGTCACTAGGAGCATTTCCCCACCCAGAACCCCAGGTCCAAGGGTTGCAGAATAAAGTCTGCAGAATGGCTCTGCAATGTAATGCTTGCAAAGGAAAGTGGGACAAGAAGGGAGGATGTGACGGTGGGAAACAGAGGTCCAACCGTGAGTGCCATGCCACTCTCATCCTGGTCTCAGAGGACGGGATGCTTGGAGAGTGAGCCTGTCCCAGCCCTGATGTCAGTAGTGGCCATGGTTCGTGATGAAGTCTGACCTGCCCTCTTTGTATTCATGAGGTTTAACCGAAAGATCTCCCTCGGATAATCGTTGCAGTGTCTGTCGAAGAAGAGACAACTGAGGCGTAAAGAGGGAACTGACAGTCTGGGGTCGCACGGGTGAGGGTGACAGAGCTGGGATTTAAATATGGCTCTTACAGAATCCAAAACACCTGCGGTGCCCACACTGTGGGGTTCTGGTAGATGATTAACAACCGGCCCTGTATAAAAATGTGACGATAAACTGCACTGACTTTGAAGGATGCAGCAGACATAAAAATATGCAATTCTCTGTATTATAAACTCCATACGATTTCAACTTCAGGGTGACACTTCCATTGCCAACAATCATGTCACGACGTCAGCCACCGGTGAACACTTCGCACAGATCAGTTCCAAGAAGCGTCTCGTGTCATCGGACATGTCTCTCCCCAGCTGTTACGCGAGTGGAGATTGGTATTTTTCTTACTGTAGGTAAAACAGTGAAGATGTGTGTTGAGGTTCATTTGTTCATCAAAATATAGCCAAATAATTACGCAGTGATGAATTTTAATAATTCATTCTCCTTGTTTTTAGTATCCCTTATTTCACTGACGTTTATGTGATTTAACTTGTAAATGTGGATCACAAAATTCCTAAACTTTCAACAGTTGTCTGTTTGGGAGCTCATGGCCCATTTTAGCATGTCACCAAGGCTGTGGCCCATCTGTGCATAGGGAAGAGAGACACGGGGTCTCTACAAGACAAAATCCCGGAATCAAGGCCGCTGGCTGTTCTGAGGTGTGGGAGGTGAGGCCGTTCCCACCCCTCAGGAATACCGTTGATCATGACGGGGTTTATCCGTGGCCCATCTCTGCCTTAGGCGCCATCTGGATGTGTCAGGTCACCGGCATAGCTGTGCTCGGAACCCAGCCATTTCTGTCCAGTGTTGGTGTCTCCCCCAGACTCGCCTTGTGCCCGGAGATGTGTGGGGCAGGGAAAGAGCAGAAATGATTCTCATTGTCTCTCCTAAGCCTGGGCCCCCTGAGCTGTTTAGCTGCCGAAGTAAAACCCACTCCATCTCCTGTGTGTAGAGGAAATGTTCGACCCCCTCTTCCTTCCTCCTTTTCCCATCCCTCTCTTGCTTCTTTTCTGTCCTCTTTCCTTCCTTTTCTGCTCTCCATTCTCTCACCCTCTGCGTCAGGAAGACTTGTATTATAGAACATGGTGCACATCATGGACGAATCAGTGACTGTGTACAGCGCTAACGCATCCACGTCACTAGCACCTGAGTCAGGAAGCAGCTCATCCTCCTGGCCTCCCTCAGCAAACACCGCCCTACCTCTCATCAGAGTGCACCAGTTGCCCCATCTTTAAGATTCGTGTAGATGGAACAGGACGGTGTGTCTTGGTTTGCACCCGTAGCCGTGCCTGTACTGATGACTCGCTCCTCTTCATTTCTGTAGAGTGCTAAACTCTCTGCACTGTGCAGACAGCCCTGCCTGGGAGGATGGTGAGAATACTCACCTCACAAATGAGAAGATCGAGGCTCAGGAGGGTGGAGCCCTCACTTTCAGGAGCTTGGGACTCTCTAGCACCCCTCCACTCCCCCCAAATCCTGATCTGTTTTCTGACAGGGTACTTCCTACTGTGGTTTCCGTTTTGCCCTGGGGTTTCTCTGAGTTCTGGTCAACTGTGAATATGTCTCAAGCCCACAGTGGGGGATGTGAAGTTGGGGCTACTTGAGTAACAGGAACTGGGTTTCCTCTTGCTTTCTGAACAGCCCAGTTCCAGACGTGTTGGAACTATTTTTGGTGAGCTGGGGCCTCCTGGATATCCAGATTTCCGCCAGGCCCCTCACCCCTAAGTACCCTGCCTCACGGCCCTCTGCACTTCAGGGTGGGTTTGTCATCTTCTGATTGGGAACAATTTAATTCAATTCTGACAATAACTGCCCCGAGTCAGCACAGCACCCACAGGTTAAAAGCTCAGCCCTTAAACCTCCTCCAGTTCACATGGCATTTGTAAATGCAGGGCTCCTGGGTTATGCAGCACAGGTTCCTGCAGATCCGTCCTCAGTTTTTGTAATTTGCTATAGTATCTCAAGGAACTCAGGAGAACACTTGCCTTACTATGACAGGACTATCACAAAGGATACTATACAAAGATGCATGAATGGCCAGGTGAAGAGGTACACAGAAGGAGGTCCAGGAGGGTCCCAAGCACCTGAGTCTGTGTTCCTGTGGAGTCAGGGAGCACCAGTATTGCTCAGTTCTCCAGAGTAGGAAATGGCTGTGATGGTTACTTTTATGTGCCAATTTCACTGGAACACGGGGTGACCAGGTATTCGGTCATACGTTATTCTTGGACTTCCTGTGAGGGCCTTTAAAAGATGACATTAACATTTGCATCTGTAGACTGTTTAAAGAGGGTTGCTTTTTCTAGTGTGGGTGAGTCTCATCCAATCAGTTGGGGACCTGAATGGAAAAGGCTGACCCTTCACCAAGTCGGTGCGCAAATGCCTTCAAACTGAGACACCCACTTTTTCTTGCTTTTAGATTCAAACTCCAACAGCAGTCCTCCCTGAGTCTTGAGCTTGCTGGCCTTGGACCTGGGCTACATCATCGGCTCTTCTGGTCCTCGGGCCTCTGGATTTGTTTTTGTTTTCGGGGATTGAACTCAGGACCTTGCACTTGCAAGGCGGGCGGTGGAACCACTGAGCTAAAATTCCTGGCCCTTGGGCCTCTGGATTTGGACTGGAAGTAAGTGTCAGCTTGCCGGCTTACCCTGCACAGCTTGGAACCTGTCAGCCTCCTCCAGCATGTGGCCCAGTTCCTTATAACAAGTCTCTTTGTACCCAGGATGTGTGAACACCCAGTAGGTTCTGTGTTTCCGGAGCATTCTAATGCAGGAGACAGTGTCCACCGCAGGCTCCCACGTGGAGTAAGGACCAGTGGGGTAGTTCTGGGCAGAGCCACTGAAGATGCGCAGTAGGGTGATGGTTGTGAGGGGGCAGAGGCAGAAGAGCGGGGCCATCTGAGGCATATCCGGAGGTAGGATAGGTGGATATGGGTTCCCAGTTTACCACGGGATGTGGAAGAGAGGGGTGGATGGAAAATGAATCACATATTTCATGTTCAAGTCACGACTAAGATGGGGAAGCTAAGAGTTTATTATTATGTTTTTTGTTTTTGGTATGTTTGACATTTTGGGGGTCCTTACAGGTCCAGGGAGAGACTACTTCTCCCAGGGTGGCGTATCTTAAAGATGATGATTGTTAAAAGCATACCTTTCTGATGCCAGTTCTGAGCCCAAATCTCCCAACCACTTCCTTTACTGAACTCTGACACACTGAGTCAGTATTTCCCTGCCCAAGTCACCCAGGACGAGGTACCAGTGGACTAGAGATCACCCCACACCCGAGTCTGCTGGAACAACTCGAACTAGCCAATCTTAAACTGTTTTCCCATGTCACCATTCCCATGGAAACCTCAATAAATGTTCAGTCCCAGGTTTTGCTCTCACTTCGGCTCTGCCTCCTCACCCAATCTGGTGCCTCCCTTTGGCCCAGGAAGCATAAGTATTACATTTTTCTACCCAGTGGCATTGACTTCTCCATATCACAGTCATCCACATGAATTAAAACCCCACAGGTAAAATTTTGGGACAGAGGGCAAGAGTTTGGGGTGGGCTGGGCTGAGACTGGTGAATTCTGTTGCCTTGGAAGGAGGTACACGGGGTGTATCCTGAGTGGGAGCAGTGTCCAGGAAGCAATAAGGTTAGGAGTGAAAGGCTTAACTGGTGAACAGATGAACATGGTATATCCATAACGCAGGGATGCCGGCCAGCAAACAGGAAGAAACAAAACATACCCAGTATAATGTGGATGTGCCTGACAATGCTATGTAAGAGAAGCCGGATGCAGGAGACCATGCAGTGTAAGAAACCTTGCACGTGGAATGTCCAGAATTAGGAAGTGGATTTGTGGTTTCTGGGTGCATTCCCACTGAGGTGGGAGTTGGGCTTGACTGCAGTGCCCATGAGGGATTTCTTAGGCGTGATGGAAAATCCCCAGGCTGGACTGTTGTGATGGCTACACAGCTCTACCAGAAATCAGTGCCTGCAAACTTGAAACAGGTACCATTTGTGACTTACAAATGACACCTTGATGCCATTAACAAGGATCTGTGTCTCAAAAGATACAGAGGTCTGGGGTGGAGAGAGAGACTTGGAAAGTGTTAGCAGGAGCAGTGGTTGAAGTTGTGGGCATAGGTGTGCCTGCCCACCTGGGGAGAGGGTAAGAACTAAGGGCGACTGCTGATATCGCAGTAATCAAAGCTAGCCAATACGTCTTGAGTTTGTACTATGTCCACACCCATACTAAATGCTTAGTTTTTTCTTTTTCTTTTTTTTAAATATTCTTGCTTTTTGAAACTGGTCCAAAAATCTCCTTGGATCTTTAGTTGCAGTTTATAGAAACAAACAAGGCAAAGGTGCAGAGCGTGTTCCGGTTATAATCGGGGTGCCCCTCAACCCATTCTTTGCTCTCTCAGTCCTGCTTGGTGTCCCAGGAGTTGGAGTTGTAGGGACAGCGATCCAGACTTCCTCACATCCTGCTTTCCAGTTACTTTTGATCAACAGACCCAAGATGAAAAGAGCTTGAGGGCTGGGGTCTAGCGCACCACCGTTGGACTTACCTCTGCTTTGGGGCTCCTCCCAAGGTCACACCTGTCTCCGTAAATCATTCCTTTTTCTGCCCCTTTAGGTTTAGGAAAGGTAACAGCTCCCCACGACCTCCCGAAAGCCGTCCACCTGTCCCCTGGGGCTGTGGGGTATGGGCTCACTGCCGAAAGAAACTTTGCAGCTGTGAAAAGGTAGAGGGATCTCGAGGTGGGGAGAGGTTCTGAGTGTGAGTGTGAGAGAGCTTTGCAGGAGCTGCATTGCTGGCTTTGAAGACAGAGAGGGGTAAAATCAAAGAGGAATGGCAGCCCCTAGACACTGGAAAGGGCAAGAAAACAGTCTCCTTGAGCACGCAGAGAGCACAGCCTTGTTTTTAATTTTAGTCCCATAAATCCCATTTCAGGCTTCTCATTTCCACAACTTTGAGCTAATAAACCTGCCCTGTGTTAAACCACCAAGTTTATGGTTATTTGTTACAGCAGCCACAGGAGGCTAATATATCACAGCCTGATGCTGGGTACATGGTCATCCCCTGGGGATCCTCTTAGCCCTGCTTGTATCTTCCTTAATCTCTCTCTCTCTCTCTCTCTCTCTCTCTCTCTCTCTTGTCTGTCTGTTTTGTATTTAGAGACAGGGTCTCCCTATATAGTTCAGGTTGGACTTGAACTCACTACGGACCCCGGGCTGGGCATCAAGCTCACAGCAATCCTCCTGCCTCAGGCTCCCAAATGCTGGGATTACAGGTGTGCACCACCACATCCTGCTCACTAAATTCTTTTTAATTGACTAATTTTTGTCTGCTATCTATTTCCTGAGGGTACCAGTACTGACAGAAAAAAAAAAAAAACAAAAGCAATCAACTTGCCTCCAATCACAGAGCTCATGAGAAAATGAAGTTGGGATTCCAGCCCAGACAGTGTGATAGGAGGGTCCATGTCCGGAACATCTCAGTTCCGCTAGGTGGCTTTGCTTCCCACTTGGACCACCATTCGGGGGTGAGCTGGATAGCATCAGGATGGGATTGTTTGTTTGCTTTCTGTACCAGGGATCGAACTCCAGACCTCGTGCTTGCAAGGCAGGCGGTGGAACCACTGAGCCAAATCCCCGGCCCGGTGGGATTGGACAGGGCTACCATTTGCCCTTCCACTTGATTCCACCTCAGAGGCCGTTTCCTCTTCTGCTTGCTGTTTCACCAGAAGTAGGAGATGCCACCGTACGTCCCGTGGAGGTCACACCCTCCTCACGCGTTCTCTTTTCCTCCCTTCAGCATGTCAGCCTTGGCTGTAGGCCCCACCCCGTCTCTGTTCTGACAGGTAGCATGGGAATCTCAGGAATGGGTCCTTAGTAGCACTTAATTTTCAGAGACTCAGTAGAGCTAGCTTTTCACCTGCTTGTTGGAAGAACACAAGGAGATTTAGAGGAAGCCACTGCAGAGCGGCACCCTGGCCCCAAAGGGAGCTCAATCTCTCTGCCCCTGCTAGCTTGGATTGCATCCTCTCGTTTGTTCAGATGATTTGCTGCACCCGCTGAGTCTTTACAGCAAGTTAGAGGACCTGTGGGTGTCTGGAGACCCCTGCAAACTCTCAGTTGGTGTCAGAAGTGAGGACAGTGTTTCGTGAGAACTGTGACCTCGAGCCATCAGTGGGTCCCTGCGTATCACATCCTGTTTCTGTTCTCATTTCCACGTAGGTCAGGAAAATCCCAGCTGACCTCGGGGAGTTGGCGATCCCAGGAGTTAAGGCATCTGCAAGTTCCCAAGTATTGATACAGATGCGGAGCACAGTGTTCAGTTAAACTAACATTTCTTGAAGGCTTTTGTACATAGGAGGAAGGCGAGGATCGGGATGTCCCCCAGGAGGCCCGGGTCAGGGATGTGGATGAAGAAATGCACTGCGCGCTGTGCCGCGGGGCCGGGACCCTCGCTAGGGGCTGCACAGAAAGGCCACCCTGGGACTCCAGAGAAGGGGTTCATGCCTGAGACCCCACCGAGGGCTCAAACTCAGGAATCTGCCCTGGAACGGGGACGGAGCCAACCCTGTCACCCTCCGGGCCCCCACCCAAGTGCACGGTCTGCCATCTGCTCCCTCGGGGCCCCCTGCGCCTCTTCTCCGACCCTCACCCATTTACCACTCTTCCTCTCCTCTACGCTGATGACCATAAAATGTGATGAGTTTGGTGGCGTCTAAAGGATCTCTTCAGAGCCTGCACCAGCAATCATCTTAAGGAAGATGTTATCACGAATGACTGGCTTGGATTACAAAAGGAAACCCAAGGCTAGGAAGGCAAAGAGTCAAAGGCACAAGAAATAAAGTCTCTGAGTTGCAAAAAGGGCAACAATCTGGAGGTAGACATTTGGGGACAAGAGTCTCTAGAGTTCAGCTGGACGCTTTCACAAGTCCTGTGGCTGGCCAGGACTTAATCCCACATCACCCAACGCCACAAATCTATATGCAAGTACCTTATAAAGAAATCGAGGCAGATGCCTGAGTTGTATCCTGGGTTATCCACTCTGGGAACAAGGACAGAGAGCACCACATACTGGATTAATTCTGTTCCAGCCACATTTGGAGTAAAAAGTGAAAACAGAGGTACAATGGGGAGGATAGTTGAGTTTCCAAGTTTCATAATGCAACAGATTGGGCAATCTCGTGTAATTCCAGGGATTAGGGGGTCTATGGCTTTTATTTTTATTTACTGATTGGTCAATAAAAGCTGAGGCTTTTGAGAAAGTACTTAATTTATATTTCACACTTCTCCCACTTTCTTCATTTTCCTGGGGAAAACTAATATTCACCATCCAGAGAGCATCTTTTAGGAACGGAGGGGGACCTTATGCTAGAGCATAATCATTATAAACAGAACCATTTCTTGCTAATGAGGGTACATGATCTCCCCTATCTTTTCTCACTTCTGATCACCTCAGGTCAAAATCCCAAAATAAAAAAGTCATCAACAGTAACTTCATGTCTATTTCTTCTCTTCAAAGAAGGGGACACAGGAATGGTTCCTAATGACTGGGTCACCCTCAGATGAGAAGTTGATCTGGGATCACGAAAGAATCCACAGCCCCCTCCTCACTTCTCCTGTAACTGGACCTCTGCGTTCGCGGCAGCAGAATTGGTCACTGTGTCGCTGGTCGGGGCCGAGTCCTCGGTCAGGGCCCTCTCCAGACTGGCGGGCAGGGAGCGGATCAGTCTCTCTCGGAAGTCCTGCCCCACGAACACGTAGAGCATCGGGTTGAGACAGCTGTTGAAGAAGGCCAGGGAGCTTGTTGGGCCTACCAGGATGTCAAGAATTTTGTATTTTCCCTCAAGCAACATCTCTTTGAGCCAGACAGTGCTTAGAAGGGCAACCAGTTGGAAGGGGAACCAACAGATGAAGAAGGAAGCCACAACGGCCGTGAGCACCCGAAAGGGACGGCTGGAATTCATCATGCCTTTCCTGCGAATCTTGGCAGCGATGAGCCCATAGCAGATGGCGACCGTGGACATGGGCGTGCTGAAGCCGATAATGAATCGGATGATCCCTCTGGCTGTCAACGTGGCGAGGGCCACCTCCAGCCTCTTTTCAACAGTGTCTCCCCAGGATGCGAAAGAGAAGGTACAGTATATGTTCCCATTTGGGTCACTTGCTGTTGACAAGAAAATGAAAACGGGCAAGGTAAGGACTAGTGCAAGGATCCAGGGTCCGACGATGACCTTCTTGGCCAGGCTCACGGTGCGGTGGTTCTGGGCCCACACTGGATGCAGGACACAAATACAGCGGTCCAGAGCGATGAGAGCGATCAGGAAGACACTGCCGAACAGGTTTATGTCCACAATTATGTGAATCAGCTTGCAGAGGAACCAGCCAAAAGGCCATTTTTCTCCCATGGCCATGGAGACAATGAGGAAAGGGAGGGTGGCGGTGAAGGAGAAGTCGGCTATTGCCAAGTTCAGGTAACAGATGGAGGTGACTGTGTGTGCCATCCGGAACCCAGCCACCCAGATCACCAGCCCATTGCCCAGCACACCCAGGACACAGGTGACCGAGAGTACCACCAGTGGGAGAATCCGCAGAGCCATGTAGCCAGCTGATGCGTAAGGCGTCTCTTCAGATCCATTGAGAGGGATGGAGAAGTTGGCGGCCATCCTGCTCACACCTGAAACGTTTCAGCAGAGGTCATTCGTCAGGTGTGGCATTGTGTGAGAGCATCCCCGTTCAGACCCTGTATCACCCACCACTCTAACTCCTACTTTAACCAGGGGACCCAATCTACTGAGCCTGGTGGCCAGCGATGCCATAAAATTAGAACTTTCTAGGACATCCTTAAGGGGAAGGAGTTCTCCACGTTTCCAAAACGATGAGTATGCATCTCCTTCTCATCCAACGGGAGCCCAGGCTCTGTCCACCAGCTGCAGGGCTGACCTGAGCCTGCACAGTCATCCCCACAGCAAGGACAGCACTAGACTCACACTCAGAGGCTTCACATCTGCTTCCACCCATGACCGAGTGGAAAAATCTCGGCAAATTCTACATTCTCTTTCAGCCCCAAGTTCATGCTGTCTACCAGACCCTGCCCCTTCCCACTGTGAGAGACTTGGAACTCTTGTCTGGTCAGTGTCTGAGTTAGTTCAGGGTTTGCCTTGAGTTTCCAGTTGAAAACATTCCTGAGCAGACCCTGGTACTATGTGGTGATACCTCACATGCTCCGTGTCCTGTGCCAGAGGGGTCCCCATCTGTACATGCAAAATAGTACTCTTCACTATTCCTGCTTGAAATCATCTTTGGGAAGCAAATAATTGTCACAGCTTCAGCATTCTGTGCCATAAAGAGCATGAAAACAGTAAGTCCTGTTAATATTTGTGGGGTTCTCATCAGAGGCCGTAGATTCTGTTGATTGCTCTACACAGGGACCAGTTTGATGGGGAAAAAATTCCTCAGTAGTGTTTGTTATTTCTAGTTTTCATAGGAATAAATTGGTGTTCCAAACAATTGCAAAGCCCACTGAGGATCACTTAAATCGTAAGAAGCACAGAAAGCATTTTGGTCCAGCTGGTATGGAAACAGCAATAACAGAAGCATCGTTCACACGAAATCATCAAAACAATATTAAGGGGTACTAACCATCACCTCTCTTTTACCAGGCAGAAGCCACACCCCGAGGGTTTCACTGGCCTTTTCAGCATATGTCCAGCCAGTTTGTTGGGACAACAAAGTGTGAAAAGCACACTGAACCAGCTCCAGAGCTATGGCCTTTGCTCTGCTGAAGTGCTTGCTGCCTCCTGTCCTACCCAGGAGGTAGGACACCCCCGTCCCGATACCCTGGTGTAATGGTTTCCTTTTCTTTCCCTTCTTTCCTAATTCTTTTCTCATTTTCACGGAGGTCTTCTATGGAGTACTGTGTAATGAATCACGGGGCTTCTCCAACTTAGCCCTGTTGACATTGGACTTGGACATTGCTTTGTTTGCAGAGCCCGTCCACCACTCCAGATGTATGGAAGTATCTTTGGTGTCTGTCCACTGGGTGCCAGTAGCCATTCCCCTCCAGTAACGACAACCAGAAGCGAAACAACCCCTTTCTAAAGTCAGTGTGGTAGTTAAAGACCACTGGGGTCAAGAGTTGCACAAATCTTCATTTTTATCTCATTTCTGACACCCCCCCCATGCGAGTTCTTAGACAAGGTCGACCTTGGAACCTTGGCTTCCTCCTCCGCAAAACAAGGATGGTTTCATGATGAATACTGACTTTCACGTAAGGATTAAAGGAAAATAGATGTGGAAACTTCCAGTGGATTGTGTGAGGCTTCACAAACCAGAGCCCATTGTCTTCACCAGGCTGGCGATGCCTGAGAGAGGCGTTCTGGAACTTCAGGTCAGTCAAGAGCAGTGCTCCTAACTGTGGTGCCTGCTACTTGTGAACCCCATCATCCCAGATCATCACAGTAGCCCTTGCAGATCGCCCTTGTTGATATGGGTGCAGTGCTGACTATACCAGAGGTGCGGTAAATATTGAATAATACTGATCATAATATTACCACAGTATAGAAGAGGAAGGAAAGACTCAGACTCATTGTATTATTTTTCGGAGCTCCCATTTCGAAAGCAGCAGGGCCAGAATTTGACCTCCATCAGCTGATTCACCCAGACAAACAATCGTTACATACTCCCACCCCACAATCCTCAGCAGACGCGGATCGCTCTTCCTACTCTACACCCATCCCGCAAAGCACTTCGAGGAGGCTCCTGAAGATGACGTGCTCCGGAATCTCTAAATCAGCGACTTAAAAACATCAACACAAGAAGCACGCTGAGAGGTGGGGTCGGGCTAACAAGACGACGTCGCACGACGCCCCTGTGGTCCAGCTTGGGTTTGTGCCAGTCACCTCGTTTCAACATCCTCTGTGTGGGCCAAAAGTCACCATCATGTGACACGAGCGGAAACCACAATATATTACAGGAAGTGAGCTGCCCAGTGTCACTGTCGTGAAAGTGACCATAGAGTTTAATTTCATAACCATAGAACCCAAATGGAGACTCCTCCACAGTCCTTGGGAACTCACTACTTTCTTTTTAGCATCTTCACATCCCTATCTTTAAAATTTTCTGCAAATCCCCTACCTCATCTACTGCCCTACACTCAACTTACACACTTGACTGAAATTTCACAGAGAAAACGCTAACCTTAGAAGGGAGTTTTTAAGCCTTCTCTTTTCAGACCCTCCAAACTACTTGCATCTGTTTTGGGGACTAAAAGGAGTTTTGTACTTTTCAGTCACTTCCATCATTCACTCTGGACCCTCCTCTCATCTTCCCCCAAACTTGACATCTGTACTTTTGCTTCTATTTTATGCCCCCAAGCTCCCCAGATTTAATTTCTACTAGGTCACCCCAGCTGTTATATGAAATCATAATCCCAGAACCTCTCCCTTTAAAAAGATTTGATCTCTGTACCATGCTCCTATCTCCAGCCCTACATCTTCTCCTGCTCTCTCTCCAGATGACCTGGTCCTCCACACTTCACCAGATGTGGGCTCCTGGAGAAGCCTTAGTGATTCCACGTTGCTGAATCCTGTGGTCCATTCTTATCCCGATTCCCAGTGACACAGGGTCCGTCCGAGTTCTTCCTTCCTGAGACTTGTTTTTCTTTTGCTTTGAGATGGAGCACAAGTTTCATAGCCTCTATAGCTCAGTTTTCCAACTTTTTTTTTCTTTTTAGTTTAGTTTACCAGCTTTTTCAGTCCTCCAGTTTTGAGTCTAAAAGTTGGGGTCATGCCTGTCCCCTCACCCAACCCTCCCTCTCCAGTCTTTCCTGATACAGTGCAGTCTCCCAGCACCTCTCATCTAAATCATCGGCTTTGGCATTGCTCCAGCGCTCTAGCTGATAGAATTGGCTGACTTCCTTATGTCGCCCCTGGTGATGCAGGTGACACCCCAGACCCTACACTCCCCAAACCAAGTCTCGTACATCCTGTTCTCCCAGACAAGCCCTCTTCCAAAGCTTCGTCTGTGCTGAACTCACGTATTTAGTTGTCAAAGCTCCAACCGGAGAATCCATCATTGATCTCTCTTCCTTTACCTCTCAGTTCAATCCCACGGCTACAGATTCTGTCACGACGCCCTTTCCCCTGAGCTTCCCTCTCCATGCACTTTTTGAATATTTACACCTCACTTTAACTATTATTGTCCCTCAAGGTGTGACCCACGATGTAAAGCTTGACCTGCTAGTTACCTTTCTTGTCTATCTGTTGATTGATTTCTCCCCTCCATACCCTATGCACTTGTTCCCAACTCCACAAGGGTACCGAGTTCCCTTGGTGCTGTGTCCGCAGAATCCACACTGTCCAACAGGGATGCAACAGGAGCCGCACACAGGAGGCACGCAGCTGACTTAAAGTCTTCTAGTCGCCACGTTGCAAGAGAAGTTTAAAAATCCGGGGAAAATTCTAGTGCCCCAGTTTATTTAACCCAACATATTTTTAAAAATACTTTTGGAACGTGCTACCAAGTAAACAACTTTAAGCCAGTCATGGTGGCACAATGTCTGTAATTGCAGCTACCCCTGAAGGCTGAGGCAGGAAGGTGGAGAGTTCCAGGCCAGCCTGCAAACTTAGTGAGACACTATCTTTAAAAAACCTGAAGAAATAAAATGAAATAAAAATAAACATAACAAGTATATTCAGTTTAAGAGTCCAGTAGCGGCCCTCAGCAGGTGGGTGCGATACAAACAGCTCTTTGAGAGTGTGGGGACGTCTCTGTCCTATAATAGGCGTTCAGACAATAACATTAAAATGATCAGACTGCAACTTACCACCGGCCACGCTCCCTTTCCTGTTGCGGGCTCCTGGCTTCCTGTGCAGTCAGGCAGGCTGGGGGCCTCAGCGGAGACTTTATTGGGACAGAAGACGGGCGGGGAGAAGAAGCTCCAGCCAGTCACGAGAGAGAAACTCCAGCGGCTCCTCACAGTTGGCCCAAGGAAGCAGATCGCAACAGACGCAGAAAGGAGCTGGTCTGGATGTCTCTGGCCCCAGCCTTCCGTGGGAGGCAGAGTCCGCCCTGTAAATATCAGGGCCCAGGAACGGGTGCCCGGCTCTCGATCGGAAAATGCAGGACAACGGAAGAAACAGTTACTGAGGGAGACGAAGTCGGGGCAGGCGGTAAAAGAAAGTGATGGCTAAGCCGAAAACCTCACTGCGCTGAACCAGCGCCTCTGACACTGGACTGTGGGGTTTTCCCGCATCCTACAGTTCTACCCGGTCCCCGGGCCACCCGGGCGGCGTGCGAGAGGCACAGACGCGGCTTCTGGGTGGAGGAAAAATGCACAGCACTCTGCACTCATCTTCTTAAAAGCCCCGCCTCGAGTAGCGTAGTTGGGTAGATCTGGGGTCACCTCCGAGATGGGAGCCCAGCGGGAGAAGCAGAGCCCAGCGGTCTGAGGGCTGCCTGGCGGGCAGGGGGCCCCACAGGGACTTCTCGGTGTGGGCGGGACTGGTCCTCCAGGGGCCTCTCCGCCCTCCGTCCTCCCGCGGCCCTTGCCCCGTGCGTGTCTGCATCCCGATCTTTCCTGCTTGGGGCGCCAGTCACACGGGGTCCGGCCCGGCCTAAGGACCTCGCTTCACCCTGGTTCCATCTTTGAAAGTCTTGAGCGTCACGTTCTAGGGGGTTGAGTGCTGCAGGGGCCACGAGGTACCGCAGCATGGAGGCGCGGGCCGCGGTGGTGAGAGAGGCCGAAGGGACAGATGAAGCCCCGGGGAGGTAGCTGGGGTGCGGGTTTGGGCCGAGACGGGGCTTCCGGGCTGCTGGCTGAGGTGTCCTTGAAATATTAAGCTCGGAGCGATACACGCAAACAGTGTAAAATAGGAGATAAAGAGTGTTTTCTAGTTATTGGGATACAGGCAATGATTATCCACAAGAATTCATTCTAAGTACATTGCATCCATTATATGGTGGGGGAGAATGCTCTGTAAATGTTATTACTCTCAATTCATAATAAAGTGATGAGAATCAGCAGTTAAAATGAGGGACTGAATAGAGCCTTCCATCTGTTTTTTGTTTTTGTTTTTCATGGGGTGTACAAAAAAAGATAAGAACAGATTGAGGGCCAGGGATTTGGCTCAGCGGTTCCGCGGCCTGCCTCTCAAGCACGAGGACCCGAGTTCGATTCCCCAGTACCAAAAAAAAGATTGGCACTGGTTTGCTGGCTCGAGAAAATCTAAAGCAGACTCTGCTGTCCGCTATGAGAATGACAGGAGCTCCAACAGCAGATCCTCAGGGTGAGGACCGTGAACTACAGCGTTTGGGGGCGCTGCAGACCCTGAGCCGTCAGGGGAAGCCGATCGCTCTCCACCCGGCACCGCCAGGGGCTGGGCTGCCTGCTGCGTGTCCGGTTCCTGCAGACCCGGATTTCAGCGCAGGCTTCACGGTCTCAGGCCCCCCACTGTCCCCAGATGCCCCAAATGCCGCTGCAGAATTTCAGGCCCTCACCAGGACTGGCAGGGATTTTCCCACCCCGTGCTGCCCTGAGGCCACGTCCCTGGGCGCTGGCAGATGAGGCAATCTGACACTTTCCTTTCTTTCTAACCCAGCTGCCTTGCCCCACACACCCTTGCTCAGCATGTTTTTGCAGCCCCTGGGAATCACGGGCCACTTGGGATCAAGAAACGAAACCTGCTTATGCTTTAAAAAGGGAAGGAGATGATGGGAGTCCAGGCAGGAGTGGCATCTGGACCCTTCTCCATGCATAGCCGCGCCCTTGTCCGTCTCTTCACTTCAATTCTCCTACAGTATTTTGCCTGCTTTGCAATTCGCATTACCCCTCCTTTGTGGGACATCTATTGTGTATGACCACAAAGAAATTTTTATAACATGTAAACGTGAATGTGCCTCATTTCTGATTAAAAATCTTCAGTGATCGTATTTTCCTGGCTTGGGAAGCTGTAGGTGAAGTCAGGAGATATGGCAGCTATCTTGTAGCCATGAGGTGTCTATCACGAGGAATCCACAACATTGAGGATTGTAAAGTATGAGGGTAACAGTAAGTGTGGTTCTTGATTACAGCATTCAGACAGAACATAACCTAATACCACCCCTTTCCAAAATTCTTGCAAAGTAAGCCATAAATATTGCTCTTAGTTTAAGCCTTTCTTAAGTGTAATTGTATATTACTTATAACTGGAATCGGCCCGTTGGAACCGGGTACTGGAAATAATTTCAGGATGGCTGCTTTTACCTCTGTCTCTGAATCTTCCTGCCCCTATTTCTTCACAATGTTTTAGAACCTTAGATGATAATGAAAATTTCCTAAAGACTGAAACCTTGCTGGGCTGGAAACTTACAATGACCTTGCAAGGTGGGCTTCATCCTCACAGCACTGGCTGAGTGGAGGTGCTTGGTCCCACGCTGTTGAACTCCGGACCTCTCTCTCGTGTCTTTGCCTCAAATCTCCCATCTTCATTCTACGTGGCACCGTCTCCCACAGACCCCTCTGCCTTCACATTTCCCCACCTTTATCCTGACTGCTTGGAGCCTCTGTCAGGCCTTCCCCGGTCTAGTTTCTCATAGATGCATCCCCCACAATGAGCTGGAAATGTGAGGAGCGGAGGTTGCTGTTCTTAGGAGAATCTGATCCTGAAACCACCCCCAGGGCCCCGTCCGTGGAGAGGCTGTCGTCTGTGAAACTGGCCCCCTTTGCCAAATATGTTCTGAAGCACATCGATTGGGTCACTGACGGGATGGCGGGAGGCAGAGAGAATACGAAGGCTACAAGCGAAGAAGGAAAGCTCCTGAGGAAAGAGATGCGGGTAGAGTCGGTGCCCGCGGGGAGTGCGAGACCTGGAGCAGGACACGTAGAGAGGCAATCGGGCAACGGGGCTGCATCGGGCAGGACCTCTGGTCTGCGGCCGCAGGAGGACGAGCATTAGCTTCGAGAGGCAGCGGGAGAGGTTCCAGGCTCTGAGGAGAAAGCAGGAGGACCGGTACCGTGAGTCACAGGGAAATGAGCAGCAGGGGGCAGTGTATGTTTCAGAGCAGGGATGAGTCTCCCGGGAGGCGGGTTCGGGGGTCGCTACTCCTCTGCCCCCTGGAGAATCGCAACCTCTGTCACTTCCTCCCCCAAAGCCCAGGCTTCTTCTGGTCACACAGGGTCAGGGATGCTCAGCACAGAGATCAAGAGCGGCGAGGGTGTGACAAGGGACTGCATAAACGGCAGCGGCCACGGCTTGCGGTCCCTTCAAGTCACAGCTGTTCTCCTTGGCCGGGGGAGCAGGCATGTCCTGGGCGGGGATGGCAGCCTCTCCAATTCATTACATGGACTTTCTCGACCGTTTTCTGAGACTGCGGTATTTTGACTCTGTCGGCCATGGGATTAGACAGAAATGGTGCACCGGGAAGACGCAGTATCGGGGAGCAGGGCGCAGTCCCCGAGGTGCTGTCCACAGTCCCTCGCTGTGAGCAGCCCCGGGGAGTGAGCATCCGCCCGTCTCCGAGATCCCACTCCGCAGACAGCCCCGGGAGCCGCTCCCTGACTCGCGGACACCGGAACGGGTGACATTCCCGTCTCCCCGGCCCCTCAGCTGGGGGTGACTGTCACGCAGCAGGGGTGACCAGCACGGGGACCAACGGATACACGATGAGGTCACGTGCGGCACGGAATGAGGTCGGGCAAGAGGCAGGGCGGCGAAGTCCATCCACCCGCGTCCCCCGAGACTCACGTCGCTGGGTCGTGAGTCCTCCACCAAGCGACCCGTGCACGCAGATCGCAGCTTGAACCGGAAGAGAACACTGCGGCCACGAACAACCATTTAGCAACTGTGGACCTCCAAACCCGAGACTGGAAATTACTGTCAGAGGCGGAGCAAGTGAGGGTAAGGGGCCTGGCTGGTGGGAGAAATAGTGGCGTTTTTAAAAACTGAAGGACGTAATCTACTATATCAACATCTCATACATTTTTTAAAATTAAATTAGTGGTACATTTTAGGCGTACAGGAGTTACACTCATCATTGGGATCTTGCACCTTTATATGATGCATCTTGGTTCTTATTTTTTCCCTGTTCCCCGTTCTCCCTTCACCCCTGCGCCCTTCCCTGTTTATAAACACATTCTTTCCATGTTTTTCCTTCTTGCATATTTTTTCTTTTCCCTTTTTCCCTTTCCCCAACCCCCCACTTCCTCTACTCTTTAGACCTTTTCCCCCATATTATTACACAATATCAATTATACGTTTTGATCCTTATTTACACTTTTAGTTTTTCACCACTAGAGAAAACTATACAGTATCTACACATGTCTGTCTTATTAATTTCACTTAAGAGTATGGGCTCAATGTGCAACTGCTTAGCTATAAATATCTCTAGTTTCTCATTCTTTATGGCTGAGTAGTATTCCATTTTATTTTTAAAAACCCACAAATCTTCTTTATCTAATCTCCAGTTGGGCTGTTTCCAAGTCTTAGCTATTAGAAACTGTGCTGCTATAAACATGGGTGAGCATATATCACTGTGGTATGATTCTTTTAATTCTTTCTTTTTCTTTTTGTACCAGGGATTGAACTCAGGACCATTACACTTGCCAGGCAGGTGGCAACACCACTGAGCTAAATCCCCAGCCCTGATTCTTTTAATTCTTTTGGGAAGATGCCCAGCAGAGGAATGGCTGGATCAAATGGGACCTCTAATCCTAGTTGTTTGAGGTGTCTCCCTATTGATTTCCACAGTGGTTGCACCAGTCTGCGCTCCCACCAGCAGTGGAGAAGTGTTCCTTTCTCCCCACATCCCCACCAGCATTTGTTATTGGTTGACTTCTTGATAGCAGCCATTCTTTGTGGGGTGAGGTGGAATCTCAGTGCTGTTTTCATCTGCATCTCTCGACTGAGCAGTGGTGTGGAACATCAGGGAGCACCTCTCCTTCTTGATGCATCTTTACACACAGGAAGTTTGGACACCATCAGCCTTCCCCTCCAGGTTTGTCCTGCGTACTTGGCTTCTGCCCACACCCTTCCTGCAGGGGCAGCAGCACCAGCCAGAGACTGCTGGTCCTGGGCTGTGGACCATCAAATCACATCTGTGTTTCCAAGGCCTGATCTTAGTTGTTGTTTCTCACGCTCTACTCTTAATTCCTACTCTGTTATTAGTTAAAGAAGGTATTTACTCAGCTGCTGATGATTAAGAAAATCACAATGGCTGGGGAATTTGAACAATTTCAACCTGTGAGTAAGTGCAGATTTCTGAGTTTCCCTGGGCTTCAGGAGTCAGATGCCACGATGCTGTGGTGTCCTAATCCGTATGTGAAAAATCTGCTGCCCTGGGCGATTCAGAGGGGGCAGCATCCTCTGGAATGTGAGGCTGGGAGAGGGAACGTAAGGGGAAAATCAGCATCCCAAGATTATGGATTTTTCCATTATTATTTGTTTAGTGCTCTGGATATTGAGCTCAGGACCTCGACACTGAGCTATAGCCTCGAGCCCTTTAAAAAAACAGGGCCCACTGGCCAGACTAAGCTGGAATTTCCAGTCCTCCTGTCTCAGCCTCTCCAAGTGCTGGTATTATAGGTATGTGGCGCCTCCCCGGCAGGGTAATAAATCTTTTCCACAAACTTTCTTTCTTAGGGTGAAAAGAGACAGGAGAGAGATCCAGACTCCAGACTGTACACTGTGAAATAAAAAGGTCTTCCTGGATTTAGAAAGCACAGTTTCTTGTCCACGTGTATTGAGAAATCCCCTCTTGGGGGAGTTCCCAGGGAAATAATCCGGCTCTGCTAGGATTGTCTCCTGTGAGGTCCAAGAGTTGAGGAAGAAACACTCCTACCCCACCATGCCTTGATCTCAGCCGCCGCTAGATGGAGCTGCGCTTCCGGTGAGTTCCTTTTCAATGCATTTGAGGGACTACAGGGTGGTCCCTCCTGACCCTCAGTTCTCCTCCTAGATCCAAATTGAGGGAACTGCAGCCGTTCGAGTTATGAAGTACCCTCCTTCCAGTAGCCGAAACTCAGAATGCACAAAGCTCCCGGGAAAAAGGAACACGGGTGTGGGTGACATTTAAAGAAATTGTTTTCAGTTGTAGAGAATGAAAAAAAAAAATGTAACACACACAAATGAATAAAAGAAGAAATATTTGCTCAAGGAAAAGACATGATTGCCCGTGTTCGTGGAGCCACTGGGCATAGCATGCTTCCTCCTGACCTTTGTCTCCTCCTCCTCCTCCTTCTATCACTATCGTGACTTTTACATGAATCAGAGCATTTATTTCCTTTACGGTTTTAGTGCATAGTTATGTGTCCCTGAATGCACAGTTCAATTTTGGTGATTTTGAGTTTTTATATATAAACAGAATCATCTTGGTTATACACTGTTATGACTTCAACTTTTCAGTGTAATCCCTAATATTCATATGGAAGTGTAACTTTTATGCCCTTACTGGTGAACAGTGCTTTATGAATACACTGCCACTTGCCTATTCTATGGTTGACTATCTTTTGGGCAGTTTACAATTTGGGACTGCTATGAACAATTCTGCGTTAAACATTTGTGAACATGTACGCTATTAACATGAACATGTACTTATAAATGATACCATTTACTTAGTTGTGGAATTATGGGGCATGGGAAACCCTTTCCAAAAAGTCTTAGGACCTGGGCATGGTAACACGTTAATGTAAACTTGGAATCCCAGCTACCAGGGAGGCAGAAGTGGGAGGATTGTAAGTTTAAGGGCAGACAGGGAAGACCCTGCCATAAAATTTAAAAATAAAAAGATTGGATATGTATGTTGGTAGTAGAATATGCCTGGGTTGAATCCCTAGGACCACCAAAGAAAAGGAAGGAAGGAAAACAAAACAATGCAGAACACTGACAACACAAAATTCTGCCAAGCTTGTAGAACATCCTCATTTATTGTCTGTGGGAGTACAAAATAGACAGCAAACTAAACACACACACACACACTCTTACTGTCCTATGCAGCGATTACGATCCTCAGTACTTAACCAAAAGAACTGAAGACTTTTGTCCACATAAAAACTTTCCCAAGATGTTCCAAGCGGCTTTTCTCATCACTGCCAAAGCTGGGAACCAGCCAAGATGCCTTCAGTCGAGGAATGGTTGAATAACGGGTGGTACCTCTACACGATGAAATACTATTCAGCACCCCAAAGAAATGAGCTATCAGGCCATGAAAAGATGTACCTACCGCTAAGTGAAAGAAGCTGACTGTCAGAGGCTTACACACTGTGTGACCTCAAGCGCATGGCGTTCTGGAGAAGGCAGAACTGGGGAGCCCATAAAGCGCCAGTGTTTACCAGAGGAGGGAAGGAAGAATTCCAGAGCAGAGAAGATTTTTTAGAGCAGCAAAAGGACTATTGATGACACTATAATTGTGGACACAATTTATGAGAAAAGTGTATTCCACGTGGAAGATGCACTTGAGTGTGGTTCCTGGCAGAAAGCAAAGCAAATGGCAGAGTCCCACGACAGATGGATTTATTTGAATCATCAGACAAGAGTTAGCCTCTGTCCTTTATCTGAAGCAGAAACTTAGAACCAGAAATATTCATGAAATTTTAAGTCACCTGCAAATTTATAAATATTGTGTTCACGAGGATCGGCGCTCATTAAACACGGCCTGCTACACGCCATAAGGGCTGCAGATCATCCTCACTGGGGATTGTTACAGTTTCTCTCTAGATGTCCCCCAACCTCACACGCTTGTAGGTGCGGCTTTGGGGAGGGAATGGATAGTGGGCGATCTCCACTGAGTTGGTACTGCTCAATGGGATGTGGAGAGGGGGAGCCTGGTCGGGGTTAGGGTTAGCTCAGTGGTTCCGCCGCCTTCCTCACAAGCACAAAGTCCAGAGTTCAGTCCCTGGCACCCCCCACACACACAAAAAGAAATTAGTCACTGTAATTTATGATCACATTGTAAAAAAATAATGAGAAAAACAGTACTGAACTAGAAGTACCAGGACAGTTCCGCAGTCTTGTTTTTTAAAGTTTGGCAAATAGGCTGAGCACAGACATGTACACATGCAATCCCCGCTATTTCAGAGGCTGAGACATGAAGGTCACAAGTTCAAAGCCAGCCAAGGAGAGCTGGCCAGGCTCTGTCTCAATATAAAAGGGGGGCTGGGGATGCAGCTCAGTCTTCCACGGATTTGCTCACTGGCGTCCCTCCCCCAAATCCAAGAACTCTGCACCGAACACTGTTTCATGATGAAATAAGGGGTCTTACGTTAATGTACACTGTCTTGTCTAAGACCTAGGACCCAACTCCACGTGGCTCAGATGCGGTCTGAGGTAAGAGAAGTGATACCCACAGGAGCCTCAAGTCTGTTTCTTTCTGCCAAGTCAGGGACACACGTATTTTTTCTAGTAATTACTCAAGGGTAGGGCTCAAGGTGCAACAGAGCTGGAAGTGGGATCAGTGCAGGCTGAGGGACAAACCTGAGTGCCCTCATCACAGGGCTATGAAATCAACCTTTGCAAGAGGCGCCCCGCTCTGGTGGCTGTGCCACTGGTCGGGCTAAATCCTTGCCCAGGACCCCCTCCAGGGATGTGGACTGGCCTCTCTCGGAGGTCCTGACCCCCAGTGCATATCCTTGTCCCTGGTTTGGATCATCTCCGGGAAGCAAATAATTTGCACAGAAAGATTTGCTGTTGTGTGTCAAACAGTATGAGATGTTCGTGGGGTCCTCCCGCGAGACCACGGACACCGTTACAGAGTGTTAGACACGGGGACCAGTTTGACCTAGGGAATTGCTCCACAGTGTTTGTTACTTTGAGTTTCTGTAAGAAGAAACTGGTGCTCAGACAGCTGTGAAGCCTGCTGAGGGTCACACAAATAGTAAGCAGTAGAGGAAATATTTCCTTTAGCACAGCCTGAAAGTAGCGACTCCTGATGATTTATTCATTTAATATCCATAATAATACTCTGGGGCAGTCGCCACCATCTCTTTAACCCAGCAGAACTATAGCCTTTTCAGTATCACATCCAGCCAGTACACGGGGGCAGTGAGACTTGAAAAGCAGGTCCACCCATCCCAGAGCTATTGCCTTAGCTGCTGTGCCTCAGACGGGGTTCCCCCAGGACTGCTTGGGTACGGCTGCATTCCGGAGTGATCATTTCCTTCCTTCTTCCAGGGTACGCTGTGCAACGCACTGCAGGGTTTCTCAAGCTTGGCACTGTTGACACTGGGGCCTGACGCTTCTGTTGCGGGACTTTCCTGGGTGTTGTACAATATTGAGGAGGATCTTGGGCCTCTACCTACTACACGCAAGTAGCAACTGCCCTGCAAGGATGACAGTCAAAATCACTACTGATTTCAAGTTGGATAAATCTGGACCCTGATCCCTTCTCTGAAACCTCTCCAATGTGAGTTCTTAGACAAGCTCATCTCTTTGAGCTCCAGTTTCCTTCTGTGCACAATGGAAGTGTTTTACAGTGAAGACCGACTTTCAAATGAGAATGAAAGGAGAACAGATGTGGACGTCGCCACTAGACCATGCGCGTGTTACACATGGAAACCATCGTCCTTACCAGGCTGTGTGCTGGGGATCACTTCTCTTCTGTGTGTAGTGAAAGTTGAGGTCCACAACAACGGTGCTTCTTAGACTCATGGCTACTGCTGATGAATGTTATCCATGCCGGAAGAGTTACCTCTGCCGTTCATGGTTCATCTCAGGGTTCATGGTTCAGCCTGCAGACTGTGTGGGTTGGTTTATATATGCAGGGTGCTAAATATACCCAAGCTATTATAAATATGAACAATTGAGCTATAATTAATGTAACCATTGAGTTGGTGAGAAAATGAAGACGTAAGCTGGTGGTATTCGTTGTTTAAAGCTCCAGCTTAGAAAGTAGCAGAGCCCAAACTGGACCTCAGTCTCAGGCAGCCTGATTCTCCCAGACTTGTGCTCTCCACCCTCCCCGACCCCATATTCTCTGGCAGACTCAGGGTTTCTTTCCCTACCCTGCAAACCTCTGACAAGGCATTCAGAAGATGATGTTCTCGATAGTCTCGGACTCGCTCATTTGAAAGCATCAGCATCTCCAGGAAGTGCGTTGAGAGACAGGGCCAGGCTAACAAGGCAAAGTTGCAAAATGGCGGGTCTACCCTGACCACAAGATGGCGGAGGAAGCCTTGTGCAACCCGGGTAACCTGCGGCAGCCACAGTGGCCCCGTGTGGTGAGGCCTAACACGTACCAGTCATCCCTAAGTACAATGTCCTTCTTTGGGGGCCCAAAGTCACCATCCTCTGATGCAAGAGGAAACCAGGGGTCAGAGAGAGAGGAGATTACTTGCCCAATGTCACAGTGACTACAGTAACCAAAGATTTCCACCGAAAGACCGAGGATTCTAAATGGGCACCCTGTGCTCCTTGTGAACTCACTCTTTTTTTTTTTTTTTTAGAATATTCGTGTTCTTGTCTTCATGATGACTATTTTGGGGGTACTACTTTCTCCTCAGACCACCTAACTTCCTCCACTACTTTCACAGCCAGCATAGGCACTTGACTGACATTTTCACTGAGAAAATGGTAACAAGTTGATGTCTATTTTTCAGACAACTCTCCCCTGACATTTTCATGTGTTCCTACTCTTTCTGTCTCTCGCCTTCCCCAACATTTGCTTCCTGCATTTTTCTTTTATTTTTTGTGAAACAACTCCCCAGATTTCCTTTCTGCTATTTCAGTCCCACTGTCACAGGCACATCATAGTACCCGTCCCTTTAAAAAGATGTAATCCTTGGCTTGTGTTACTTTCCCACGTCAGCTCTTTCTGTCTGAAAAGGCCACTTCCGGTGAGAAGGATTAACAGCCAGGCTATAGAAGGGGCCGGCTCTAACTGTCCTCCTCACTTCCTTGCTCACATTTGCTCCTGGCCTCACTCCACGTGGCCTTGGTTCTCAGCACTCCGCCGGTGCGGTCTCCTGCAGGAGGCTTAACAACTCCACATTACGGAACCCAGGGGGCCCTTCTCCCATGATTCCCACTGCCATAGAGACTTCTTCCTTCCAGGGACAAGTTTTTCTTTCCCTTTGAGATGAGCCCATGTGCACATGACCATTCTTTAGTAAATCTACAATCTCAATTGGTAATCTCTTTTCAGTGCAACGTACTGAGGTTTTGTCCACCACACTTTTGTCTAAATGTTGGGGTTGTGCCTCTCCCCACCTGCCCATCCTCGATAGTCTTTCCATAGGAGGTACAATCCAGTCTCATGGTTTAAAATATCTTACTAATGCTTTCTAATCTAAATCATCAGCTATGGCATTGCCCCGATGCTCTGTGGCGATATAATCAACTGTCTTCCTGACATCGTGGGAGTTCAAGAGACTCCCCAACTCTAACATGGTCCACGCTAAACTCGGAATCACCCCACTCTCCCACTACTGTCTCTTCTGGACTTACATATGCAGTTGCCAGTGCTCTACATATAGGTCCTGTCTTCGGTTTCTTTCCTTTACCCTTTCAGGCCAACCCTAGGCCTATGGATCCTAAACATACCGAATGTGGGGCCAGACTCACCCCCACCCCAGTGCCGTGGCCCTTTAGATTTTCACTTACCTCACAAACAACTTGGTCAAACACACAACTCCCTCCCTAAAATACACTTTCTTTTTTTTTTAATTTAAATTAAATTTATTGGTACATTCTAGGTAGACAGTACAGTTACATTCATTACTGGGATCTTGTACCTTTACGTGCCAGGTCTTGGTTCTCATTTTTTCCCTTGTCCCCGCCCTCCCATCACCCCCCCTCCCCTCCCCACCTTCAAACACTTTAATTCCATTTTTACATTTTCTCATACTTTTTTTCCTTTTCCCTTGTTCCCCTTTCCCTATCCTTCTCACTGTCCCTACAGCTTTGGTCCTTTTCTTCCTATTTCACATTGCTAATTGTCCTGTTAGGATCTTCTAAGACACATTTTCTACAAAGAAACCAAATAGTCTCTCTCTTTTTTTTTTATGGTACCAGGGATCGAACTCGGGACCTTGTGCTTTTGAGGCAGGCGGCAGAACCCCTGAGCTCAGTCCCCGGCCCCCAAAAGCTCTTTTGAAAGGACCAATTCAGTCATGGCATTGAGGACGGTATGGTGGCGCATGCCAGTGATGGCAGCTACTCAAGAGGCTGAAGAAGGAAAATGGCGAGCTGAGTAACGGGCTCTCTCTCTAAGTAAGTTTTGTTTTGTTTTGTTTTGTTTTTTTTACCTGCAGGCGTGTAGGTCAGCGGTAGAGGAACCCTGGGTTCAGTCCCCAGTGAAATACCTGCATACACACTAAAATTTCCTGATGTCATCCTGCCCAGTGCTCTCCAGGTTACAGCCTAACTCACAGTAAAGCAGCAGCCCGTGTCTGCCCTGGTGCTCCTCACACCTCATCCCTCCGCTCAGAGCTTTCACACCGGGCCCAGTTCACGCCGAGCTCCTCCACCGCCTCCCACGCGCGTCTCCCTGCCAGCTCAGGGCCTCTGTGCTCTCTGCTCCCTTCTGTTCACGGAAGTGTTCTCCCCTCTTGGGCTTCCCTCACCTGCTTCCTTTTGGATATTCACGCCTCAGCTTCAGTATCAGGTCCGCAAAGACCTGGCCTGACCCAGGATGAAAGCCGCTTCCCCAGGCCCAGCCTGTCTCAAGAGACTCTGGTCTATCTGATGACGGATTTATTTCCCTCCCTCTCGTACCCTGTGCATCCTGAGTTCCTTCGGTGCTGTCCCTGTGGTCACACTGTCCAACAGAAATGCAGTGGGACCCACACGTGTGGGGCCCACTGGTCACTTAGAATTTTCTAGTCGCTACGTTAAAAGAGAAGTTTAAAACTCTAAGGAAATGAATTTTCGGGACATATTCCACTCTGGCCAATGTATGAAAAAGTGCATCACTGGAGCGTGTCACTAAAATAAAAACGATCACGCCGGACGTGGGGGCTCAGGTCTGCAACCACAGCTGCTTGGGAGGCTGAGGCAGGAAGATGGTGAGTTCAAGGGCCGCCTGGCAATTTAGTGAGACACTGTCTCAAAAGCTAAATACATAAGAATAAAATTATTAGCGAGATCATTTGTGTCCTGTTTTTCATACTCAGAACTGAACCTACTGGGTGTGTTTTGCACTCAGCACATTCCAAGTCGAAGGCTCAGAAGCCGCCTGAGTCAGGGGGGCACCATACGGACAGCTCCAAATAAGAGGCTAGGAAGTGTCTGTTATACTATAGAAAGGAAAACAGTGGGGCCAGGGGTTTAGCTCGGGCAGACTGCAGGTTACCACCAGCTGGGATTCCCTTTCCTGTGGTGGCCTCCAGGCTGCTGTGGAGTGAATCGGACCGTGGGCCTTCGGCAGAGATTCGCCGATCGAGGGGGGTTTTTCCTCCCCCAGCAGTTGTTTTGTTCTTGGTCTCAGCTCCGCGCACGGGGCTCACCTCCAGCATGGCGCTGCGGGATGTCCTGCAACTCCATCTGTCCCAGGTTCACCAGGAGCAAGGCCAGAGGGCACAGGCTCTCCCTGAAACAGCGGAGCATGACGTGGCCGCTTCTACACCTGCGTGGAGTGCTTGGGAGGCTCTGGGGTCAGAGCTGAAAGGGGCGTCCCCGAGGAGGAGCAGAGTGGAGCAGTCGGCTCGGGCCGAGAGGGTTAAGGAGTCACCGTCAGGGGGTTGGGGTCTGGGACCGAGTGTGCGCAGGGTCGGTTCTCCTGAGGCCTCCCCGCGGTCTCTGATGGCCGTCTCCTCCCTCTGTCCTCACCCGGTCTTCGCGCTCTGCTTTCTGTCCTCCTCTTCCACCACCGACACCGTCACACTGGACCGGGACCCAGCCTGACACCCTCATTTCGACTTGGTTACACCTTGGAAGCCTCCGCCTGTCACATTCTCCGGTGCTAGGGACTGACAGGTGGCGAAGTCCACGCCATAACATGGAGTCGTAGGGAGAGTGAGGAGAGGAGGCGCTGGCGGTGAAGGGGCACGGGGATCCCGGGATAAGTGGGTTCAAGGTCAAAGCTGAAGGGGGTTGGGGATCATTGGCCAAACGGTGGAGTCATGAAGAGGAAATGTAAAGTAAGAGATAAAGAGGGGTTTCTAATTATTGGAATACAGTATTTATACATAGGTATTCATATTGAGTACATCACATCTGCAAGAGAGAGAGAGAGAGAGAGCGAGAGAGAGAGAGAATGTTCTGTAAATATTATCACTCTCAATTCATAGGTGAAGTGAGTCTCAGCAGCAGCCCACCATCTGTTTGTTTGTGTGTTTGTTCATTTTTGAGACAGGGTCTCACTGTGTAGTTGAGACTGACCTGGAACTCACTGTGCAGCCCAGGCTGGTCTCGAACTCACAGCGATCCTCCTGCCTCAGCCTCCCGAGTGCTGGGATTATAGGCGTGCACCACTGTGCCTGGCCTCACCATCTGTTTTTGTACAGGGAGACAGTGGATTTACACTTTTTACTGACACAAGAAAGTCCAAAGAATACTAGTTCATAACATATCAAAAAGATATGAAATCCAGCAGCAACGTCCTTATGTGAAGTTCTGTGATCTGATTGCGTGCCTATCATCTGTGGCTGTGGGGGTGCAGAGTAGAACTCAGAGGTGCACTGCAGACCCTGTCCTGCTAAGTGTTTACTGCCCAGCCCTTTATAGAAAATGCTTCAGGAGGCTGAGGCAGGAGGGTTGCCAAGAATTCAAGGCCAGTCCCTAGGCTTGCTATATAGCAAGACCCTGTCTTAAAGAAGAAGGAAGGAAGGAAGGAAGGAAGGAAGGAAGGAAGGAAGGAAGGAAGGAAGGAAGGAAGGAAGGAAGGAAGGAAGGAAAGAAAGAAAAGATGAGGCAGGGTAGGGTGCAGCTGGTTGAAAAGGAAAGGAAAGAAAAAAGAGAAGACAAGAGAAAAAAAAAGAAGAGAAAGAAAATGGCTACACAGCTGTCCAGTCCCATGACTGCTGTCCTGCAGGATTACAGCCCCCAGTACCATCTCAGGCCCCCAACTGGAGATTTCGCTGTCCTCAGAGGTCACTGGAGAAGTTCAGCTGTGCACAGGCCTGGGGTTTGTGTAGCACCAGCCGGGACCACCCCGCTGCAGCTCAGCCCCAGACCCCTGCCCTCGGTCGTGCCTGGATTAGGCAGCGGGGCCGTGCAAGAGCACAGCGCAGCCCGAGACTCCCTCATTTCCCCACCCTCACAGCTTTGCCGCACACCTCTGTTCACAGCGTTTTTGCAGACCCGGCACATGAATCAAGGGCCATTTGGGAACAAGAAACGAAACCTGCTTATGCTGCCATAAAGGAAGGACATGCTGGGGACAGGCAGGGACATCCCACAAGCCCAGCCAGGGGAAGGGCAGTCTGACTGCTGAGCATCTCAAAATTCGCCCAGCAGCCTTCTCTGTGCTGCTCCCCGTCTCTGTTTGCTTTGGGCATCCGACCCTTCCCCATGCATAGTGGTTCCCTCGCCAGGCTCTTCACTTAAATCGCCCACAGGACTTTGCCTTCTTTGTGACTTGAACATACTCGTTCTTATTACCTCTCTTCCCCCTGAGAACCTTCTAAAATGCATCTGTTATGGAAGACCACAAAGAAATTTTTATAACATACAAATCTGGGTGTGACTCATTCAGTAATTTTCTGCTTTATCCATACTCTCCTGTCTTGGGATGCTGTAGTATGGAGTCAGGATCAACGGCAGCTCTATTGTAGCCATGAGGTGTCAATCAGGAAGAAATCCACAATGCTGAAAGTGGCCCCGTTAAAATAGGCATTTTAAAATTATATTATTCAGAAAGCATTCAACGTATTACTAACCACCTCCAAAATTTTTGTAAAGTGTGCTGTAAATGTCCTTGGTTTAAGTCACTGGTACATGTAATTGTTTACTAGTTAGAATTGAAAACATCCTGTTCAGAACAAGGCATTGGAAACACTGTTTTTAGGATAACTGTTCTTACCTCTGTCTCTGAGCCAGTCTTCATGTATTTATCCAAAATACTCTGGAGCCTTAGTTAAAATTGCTTGAAAACTGAAACCCTGCTGGGCTAGAATCCTATACAGGAGCTCGCACAGGGGTGGGAACTGGGGGGCTGGTCTCACTGTGCGCAGAGTGCTTGGTCCTGTCCAGCTGTCTGGACGTCTCTGCCTCCTCTTGCCCTCCGTATATTTCAGGTTTGTGTCTCTTTCCTCCTCATTTATGCCTTTCTCTGCTTACCTCAGATCCTTCTCACCCCAGTACCTTCCCCTCCATCTTGATTGCTTGGTGGAGAGGGTCCTCAGCACCCTACTCTGTGAGCTTTGATGCCGAGAGAGCTGATCCTCTGCTTCCCCTGCAGGACTGAGGTTGAAGAAAACATTCAAGCGCTGCGGTTTTTGAAGGGACCCAGGCCACTCCTCAAACGCTAGGAAAACAGATGTCCCATTGGTGCGATCTTGTGGTCACTGTGAATCACAAGGAACTTGTGTTTCCTGCTTCCTTTCCGGATTGGTGAGTTCCTTCACCCTTTCCCAGACCCCTCTCAGAGCACAGCTGCTGTCCACAGGAGATCTGGACTTAGAACCGACTTGGGCAAGGACCGCAGCTGGAGAATCACCCGGTGAGAGGCTCACCTGGGGCTGGGGAGCGAGGCCAGGCCGAACGCACAAGAGACCCTTGTGGTGGACCGCGGAGGGACGCAAGAGGAAGAAGTCAGGTAAACTCACAGCCCTGCCTCCGCGTGCCTCTCTAGGAAGGGAAGCCAAGGACTTGTTAGGAAACCAAAAGTGATGTAAAACCGAGGAAGTGGTGTTCTTGAAGATGAAGAACTTTAGGACACGTGGGGGTGCTGAAGGGAACGTGGCCCAGAGAGGTGATTTCGATGCTGCTGAGGCAGGGGGTCAGTGGAGGAGGGAGACAGGGAGACTCTGGAGGCTGTGCGGGCAGGTCTGGGCCAGGGGTCGGCCGGTGGGAGGAAAGGGAGGCTCCAGCCGCGCGGAGCAGGAAGGCGGCAGGACGTGAAATCCGGTCTTGAGGCTCTTGTGAGACCCATCCGTACAACCCAGCTGTGTCAGCTGGAGAATTGCGAGCCGGCTTCCTCCTCAAAGGCTGCTTTGTTTGTTTGTGTTTTTTTGTTTTTGTGTCACTCGGTGTTGAGGATTTTTAGCCGGCGTAACTCCCAGAGATCAGAAGCAAGTGTTCTCCCCCGAGTCTTGGGGCGCACAGCTCTTCCCTCGGGGGCTCCCTAACCTGCTGTGGCGGAACACAGGGGCTGCCCCAGGGTGTGATGCAGGGCTGAAGCAAGACCCAAAGGCAGAACCGAAGGAAAAAGCAGGGAGCCAGGAGGAAGGCCAGCGCCGAGCAACCTGCAAAGGCCCTGGTCAGTCCCCGCCACCGATTTTTATGGGTAATCAAAGTGGGGTAAAAGGAAACTACGGGCGAGGACGTGAGGACGAGCCCACAGCAGTTGCTATGGATACGAATCCGGCCCGAGGCTTGTGAAGGAAAAGGCCGAGCAGTCTCACACTTAGCAACAGAACAGACAAAGCGCGGGTGGGACTTAGAACTTTACCCTTCCAGATAAGGTTTCCGTCAGGGGAATGGAATTTGGCTGCGAGTTACTCAGACCTCAGCTCCGATGGGGACCCGCAGCTTCCCAGGCGGAGAAAGGTTTCTCTGTTCCCTGCTCTGGCCGCTGGCGGTCGCGCTGACCTGCGGCGCTGTGCTCCTCAGGTGCTCCCGGGGCCAAGTGAGCGTCAGGAGGCCTCGCTCCTTAACACAGAGCCAGATGCGGGGCTGACTCCTCGCAGCCTGCTTGGGGCATGATCCACCGGGCGGTCTCTGCGGCGGAATCTTCTCACTGATTGCACGTCTGTTTTCTGCGTACTTTAGAGATTCTTCAGGAAAAACAGTCCCCAGCCTGTCCTGGAAGTTGGAGGGAGGCGGCATCTCCACTTACTTCTGAGACTGGACACTGAGGGTCAGCGGGAATGCTAGCTACACATGAAATTAAAACCGTCTAGTGGGCACTGTCATAAAGTAATAATAGGCCAGGCGTGGTAGCGCACACCTGTCATCCCAGCATTCGGGAGGCTGAGGCAGGGGGATCATTGTGAGTTCGAGACCAGCCTGGGCTACATGGTGAGTTCCAGGTCAGTCTCAACTGTACAGTGAGACCCTGTCTCAAAAACAAAAAAACAAAACAAAACAACAACAACAAACCCAGAAAGTAAGACTAAACTAGTGAAATCAATCTTAACACTTTCTTTTATTAAATAATTATATATTTCATATATGATGATTATTTATTCAACTGGTAGTGCAAAATATTGAGAGATTGTGCATTACTCATTTGCTGCACACTGCTTCTATATTGAGTCTTTCAAAGCGGATGGGCCTTTGCTCTTACCGCCTCTGGCACTCTGGAGTAGCCACAGGTCCAGTGCGTAAAGCCCCAGGGGATTAACGACCCTGTAGGGTTGCTTCAACTGCAGAGCTGGTAATTTACAGAGCAGGGTCAGAAATGGGCCTTATTTGGAGTTTCACGGAACTGTTAAGTGACTTTAAGCAGTTAACTTTGACACTGTGTTTCCCGGTCTGCTCAAGGAGTGGGAAGAAAGGAAGAGAGGGAAGGAAGCAGGGGACAGAGAGAGATGG